>NC_060140.1:94730441-95051155 GCF_021461385.2 Schistocerca piceifrons
TCGTTACAGGGTTATTTGGTAAGCGTGATAGCGTTACGGACATGTTAAGCAAACTCAAGTGGCAGACTCTGCAAGAGAGGCGCTCTGCATCGCGGTGTAGCTTGCTGTCCTGGTTTCGAGAAGGTGCGTTTCTGGATGAGGTATCGAATATATTGCTTCCCCATCCTTATACCTCCTGAGGAGATCACGAATGCAAAATTAGAGAGATTCGAGCGCGCACGGAGGCTTTCCGGCAGTCGTTCTTCCCGCGAACCATTCTCGACTGGAACAGGAAAGGGAGGGAATGACAGTGGCACGTAAAGTGCCCTCCGCCACAGACCGTTGGATGGCTTGCGGAGTATAAATGTAAATGTAGATGTAGACGAAACTCTGCTGTAAAGAAACTCTCCGCTGCACGCTACGGCGGCCAGTAATACCTTGTAACTAAACCAGCTCACATACCTTATTTGCACTATCCACAAACGTTTTATTTATACCTCTTGCATTTCGAATGATGCTTAGATTCCTTACGGCGATGCTGATCTGTGTGCGTATTGCTTCCTCTTGCACCGTATCGCTCAGTGCTCCGAATGCTTGTTTGATTATTGATACATTCATGAAATTAAACTGCTTCTGGCTCTCTTTCTCCGTCATACATCCAATTTTATGGTTAATGCTACTGAGACGTAGTAGCAAGGCACCCAGCTCGTCTTCGTTCTGGATCTATGCACAGGTGCAGAGACACGTGACTTCTGCGAACAAGAAGCTGTGGTTGCAAACACGCCGACACTGCAACGAAAGGCGGTAACGGCATTAGCGCCAGCAAACGGTTCGTGAAAAGAGCGGCCATTGGTATGCGGCAGCACGCTGTGACAAACCGTCGTGTAAACACGGCAGCTGTAGCTGGCCGCGTGGGAGGAGACCGACCCAGGCACTCCCGACATTTACTCTGCGTCTGCAGCCGAACTGCACGTCGGTCAAGCACACACTGGCACACACTGGCCGCATCCAGTAGCTGAGTGATTAGTGTGGACTACCGTCCACAAACGTCCGGGCGCTGTGGTATCACATAGTCAACAGGAAATTTGCCACGAAGCAGCGGCTGCACAACATTGGCTTGTCAGAATCACCTCTTTGTCTCCTTTGCCAGCAACTGGACACTGATGAACACCGTCTGACATGCGCCTCATCGCAAGATGTATGGCGCTTCGTGCAGCAAATCATTGCCTGCTATCTCCGGGTGCCACCAGACACAATCAAACCTCGAATGTTTCTATACCCGGAGGACAGACATTTTCCCGCCGCCAAATGTCACGCTATTACGTGGGTCAAAGGGTGGGCGGTCGCTTATCTCTTTCATGAGGGACCTAAATCCCGCCTCGACTTCTGGACCTATTTACGAACAGCCCATGCAGCTCTCGAAAACACGCCACGGTACGGAACATTATTTGCTAACTATCTTCGAGGGGTGTTTGTTAGACCTCCACTGAGTTGGGGGGTGCCTGGCTCAGAGGGCACCTACCCCTCCTCCCACAGCGGTTTTTTTTTTTGGTCATCAGTCTACTGACTGGTTTGATGCGGCCTGCCACGAATTCCTTTCCTGTGCTAACCTCTTCATCTCAGAGTAGCACTTGCAACCTACGTCCTGAATTATTTGCTTGACGTATTCCAATCTCTGTCTTCCTCTACAGTTTTTGCCTTCTACAGCTCCCTCTAGTACCATGGAAGTCATTCCCTCATGCCTTAGCAAATGTCCTATCATCCTGTCCCTTCTCCTTATCAGTGTTTTCCACATATTCCTTTCCTCTCCGATTCTGCGTAGAACCTCCTCATTCCTTACCTTATCAGTCCACCTAATTTTCAACATTCGTCTATAGCAACACATCTCAAATGCTTCGATTCTCTTCTGTTCCGGTTTTCCCAATGTCCATATTTCACTACCATACAATGCTGTACTCCAGACGTACATCCTCAGAAATTTCTTCCTCAAATTAAGGCCGGTATTTGATATTAGTAGACTTCTCTTGGCCAGAAATGCCTTTTTTGCCATAGCGAGTCTGCTTTTGATGTCCTCCTTGCTCCGTCCGTCATTGGTTATTTTACTGCCTAGGTAGTAGAATTCCTTAACTTCATTGACTTCGTGACCATCAATCCTGATGTTAAGCTTCCCGCTGTTCTCAGTTCTACTACTTCTCATTACCTTCGTCTTTCTCCGATTTACTCTCAAACCATACTGTGTACTCATTAGACTGTTCATTCCGTTCAGCAGATCATTTAATTCTTCTTCACTTTCACTCAGGATAGCAATGTCATCAGCGAATCGTATCATTGATATCCTTTCACCTTGTATTTTAATTCCACTCCTGAACCTTTCTTTTATTTCCATCATTGCTTCCTCGATGTACAGATTGAAGAGTAGGGGTGAAAGGCTACAGCCTTGTCTTACACCCTTCTTCCAGGTCGACAAATCCTATGAAACTGTCCTGATTTTTCTTTAGCCTTGCTTCCATTATTAGCCGTAGCGTCAGAATTGCCTCGCTCGTCCCTTTACTTTTCCTAAAGCCAAACTGATCGTCACCTAGCGCATTCTCAATTTTCTTTTCCATTCTTGTGTATATTATTCTTGTAAGCAGCTTCGATGCATGAGCTGTTAAGCTGATTGTGCGATAATTCTCGCACTTGTCAGCTCTTGCCGTCTTCGGAATTGTGTGGATGATGCTTTTCCGAAAGTCAGATGGTATGTCGCCAGACTCATATATTCTACACACCAACGTGAATAGTCGTTTCGTTGCCACTTCCCCCAATGATTTTAGAAATTCTAATGGAATGTTATCTATCCCTTATGCCTTCTTTGACCGTAAGTCCTCCAAAGCTCTTTTAAATTCCGATTCTAATACTGGATCCCCTATCTCTTCTAAATCGACTCCTCTTTCTTCTTCTATTACATCAGACAAATCTTCACCCTCATAGAGGCTTTCAATGTATTCTTTCCACCTATCTGCTCTCTCCTCTGCATTTAACGGTGGAATTTCCGTTGCACTCTTAATGTTACCACTGTTGCTTTTAATGTCACCAAAGGTTGTTTTGACTTTCCTGTATGCTGAGTCTGTCCTTCCGACAATCATATCTTTTTCGATGTCTTCACATTTTTCCTGCAGCCATTTCGTCTTAGCTTCCCTGCACTTCCTATTTATTTCATTCCTCAGCGACTTGTATTTCTGTATTCCTGATTTTCCCGGAACATGTTTGTACTTCCTCCTTTCATCAATCAACTGAAGTATTTCTTCTGTTACCCATGGTTTCTTCGCAGCTACCTTCTTTGTACCTATGTTTTCCTTCCCAACTTCTGTGATGGCCCTTTTTAGAGATGTCCATTCCTCTTCAACTGTACTGCCTACTGCGCTATTCCTTATTGCTGTATCTATAGCGTTAGAGAACTTCAAACGCATCTCGTCATTCCTTAGTACTTCAGTATCCCACTTCTTTGCGTATTGATTCTTCCTGACTAATGTCTTGAACTTCAGCCTACTCTTCATCACTACTATATTGTGATCTGAGTCTATATCTGCTCCTGGGTACGCCTTACAATCCAGTATCTGATTTCGGAATCTCTGTCTGACCATGATGTAATCTAATTGAAATCTTCCGCCGGCCGTTGTGGCCGTGCGGTTCTAGGTGCTGCAGTCCGGAACCGCGGGACTGCTACAGTCGCAGGTTCGAATCCTGCCTCGGGCATGGATGTGTGTGATGTCCTTAGGTTAGTTAGGTTTAAGTAGTTTTAAGTTCTAGGGGACTGATGACCTAAGATGTTAAGTCCCATGGTGCTCAGAGCCATTTGAAATCTTCCCGTATCTCCCGGCCTTTTCCAAGTACACCTCCTCCTCTTGTGATTCTTGAACAGGGTATTCGCTATTACTAGCTGAAACTTGTTACAGAACTCAATTAGTCTTTCTCCTCTTTCATTCCTTGTCCCAAGCCCATATTCTCCTGTAACCTTTTCTTCTACTCCTTCCCCTACAACTGCATTCCAGTCGCCCATGACTATTTGATTTTCATCCCCCTTTCAATATCCTCATACACTTTCTCTATTTGTTCATATTCAGCTTGCGACGTCGGCATGTATACCTGAACTATCGTTGTCGGTGTTGGTCTGCTGTCGATTCTGATTAGAACAACCCGGTCACTGAACTGTTCACAGTAACACACCCTCTGCCCTACCTTCCTATTCATAACGAATCCTACACCTGTTATACCATTTTCTGCTGCTGTTGATACTACCCGATACTCATGTGACCAGAAACCCTTGTCTTCCTTCCACTTCACTTCACTGACCCCTACTATATCGAGACTGAGCCTTTGCATTTCCCTTTTCAGATTTTCTAGTTTCCCTACCACGTTCAAGCTTCTGACATTCCACGCCCCGAGTCGTAGAACGTTATCCTTTTGTTGATTATTCAATGGTAACCTCCCCCTTGGCAGTCCCCTCCCGGAGATCCGAATGGGGGACTATTCCGGAATCTTTTGCCAATGGAGAGATCATCATGACACTTCTTCAATTACAGGCCACATGTCCTGTGGATACACGTTACGTGTCTTTAATGCAGTGGTTTCCATTACCTTATGCATCCTCATGTCGTTGATCATTGCTGATTCTTCCGCCTTTAGGGGGAATTTCCCACCCCTAGGACAAGAGAGTGCCCTGTACCTCTATCCGCTCCTCCACCCTCTTTGACAAGGCCGTTGGCAGAATGAGGCTGACTTCTTATGCCGGAAGTCTTCGGCCGCCAATGCTGATTATTTATCAATAATTTAGGCAGTGGTGGGGATCGAACCCGGGACCGAAGACGTTTTGATTATGAATCAAAGACGCTACCCCTAGACCACGGGTACCCCCACAGCGGTGTCTGAGTTTAAACCGCCTACGATCGATTCTACTTCTGACCTCTGCGGATGGGAGAGCGCATAATATAGAACAAAATGAGATTGCGCGTTTTTTTTTTTTTTTTTTTTTTTTTGCTTTTCCTTTTTGTTTCCTTTTCTTTACCCAGAATTTATATTTCCTTTTCTCTTTCGCCGATGTATTAACATAATTTCATGATAATAGTGAATGTTACAAAAACACATGCAAATAAATAAATAAACAACAACGCCTTCCACATCTGTCTCTCCCACTTCCCTAAGCACCACAGGCTCGGTGGTGGTGAGGGGGACACTGTGGCCAGGCTTCGGGTTTCGACCCCTGCCCACTTTGCCCCCCCCCCCCCCGAGCCCCCACCGATCCACTACCACCCCAAAAAATAGAAAACAAAATAAAAAAATAAAAAAAAAATAAAAAAGAAGAAGAAATGGAAAAAAGGAATAAAAAGAGCGTGTTCGGTCAGAGGGTTTAGCTACCCTCTGTAATAAATAACTGAGTAAACGGGCCAACGAATAAACTGAATGAGTGCCATCGGACGTCCGCCACGAACAAATTCAACGAACAATATAGAACAAAATGAGATTCTTTTTTAAATGTAAAAAAAGTGGTCAGCGCGACAGAATGTAAATTCTAAGGGCCCGGGTTCGATTCCTGGCTGGGTCGGAGATTTTCTCTGCTCAGATACTGGGTGTTGTGTTGTCCTAATCATCATTTAATCCCCATCGACGTGCAAATTGCCGAAGTGGCGTCAAATTGAAAGACTTGCACCCGGCGAACGGTCTACCCGACGGGAGGCCGTAGTCACACGACATTTACATTTATCGCACACACTCCATTTCCTGCGACAGCTTGGCTGTGGTTCGCATTGGAGGCTCACTTCGTGGCCTCTGGTACTTCTCTGCAGTCAGCTCAAAACCGCACAAACAATTTTACGGATGCCACCACTCATCACACAACTTGTAGGTCACACTCTTCACTAATATTCGTGAGACGCCTTGCTGGTGTACGAAGGATGAGGTGAACTGCACTGAGCCGGCCGAAGTGGCCGTGCGGTTAAAGGCGCTGCAGTCTGGAACCGCAAGACCGCTACGGTCGCAGGTTCGAATCCTGCCTCGGGCATGGATGTTTGTGATGTCCTTAGGTTAGTTAGGTTTAACTAGTTCTAAGTTCTAGGGGACTAATGACCTCAGCAGTTGAGTCCCATAGTGCTCAGAGCCATTTGAACCATTTTTTTGAACTGCACTGAGACTTAAATTAAACTTAATAATTCATAATTTCGTTCACTTCCGTCAAGCATCGCACACGCTCCACTGGCTGTGACCGCATGGCTGCGGTTTCCATTGGAAGCTAATTCGCGGCCTCTGGAACTTCTCCAACAGTCAACTCAGACCGAGCAAACAATTTATAAGCATGCCACTACACAACACACAGCATGTAGGTCACGCTCTTCGCTGGTGTTCGTCAGATGCTTTGCTGGTTTACGTAGGATGTGGTCAACTGCACTGAGATTTAAATTAACTTGATACTTTATCATTTCGTTCACTTAGCTCGTAGCATTTCATATTTGAAGCGTCAATTAGGGCGGTTCACAAACAACAACTCAAGTACACATGTTATTCCAAAAACATTATCGTGGAAGTAGGGGCGAGGAGGTGCTGGTAAAGTAACACACACTGATAAAGATATCTTTTTATTTTAAAAGACCTCAATAATTAATTTTTAAGTCTGGCATTTCTTTAAAAAAATAGTTTCGACACAATTTCAAATTGCTTGACAATTTTAATTATGAAAAGGAGATTACAAGGTATCACATTAACAACTTGCCAATAATGAGATTTTAACTTGACACACACACCCACACACACATATATATATATAAGACAACAGTAAAAAAACTCTTTTAAAAATAGCTCTATGTAAAGGATATTTCAAGGTTTGACGTTAACAATAAGATTTTAAACTTGTTATATCAGTAAGGGAACAATTCAAAAACACTTTAATTAGCTAGCTTGTACTAACCAAAAATAGATGTCTCTCGCCAATTACATAACTTATATTTGTTACAAGATAAATGTGAATAAGCCAGCACACAAACCTTCACATTAAAGGCAGTTCCCAAAAAAAATTTTCCTTAGCTCGGTGAGGGAGTGACATGTGTAAAGGGGCCCAAATCACAATAGGCGGAATAGTTACTGGTGGCCTACAGGGCCACAGCAGATCAGGCCCAAAACTTCCGTTATAAGCCGCCACCTCCACGAGTTACCAAAAACCAGAAGATGTAGCAAGGGCGGTGCCTGCACAGACTCCGAGCCACAGAGACACGCGACACCGACCCTAAATCACCCAACCGAGGTGTGAATGAAACGGCCAGATCAAGAAGCAATTACCACATTCCCGCGGACAGGTAAACGAAAACTGTGGTGGGACGACCATAGCAAAACCACTGGTGAAGAAACTCACACACTTCACTAGAAGTACAAAGCCAGACCAAAAGGCGTTACATGCATTGACCAAAAAAGAGTAGTGCATTGAGAATGGCTAGTTGCTAGCTGAAATCTAGATCTGCCAATAAATATTCCAAAGGACGACTAATAGCTGAAATCTATTATTTACACTTCACTAGAACTTGAAAAACCTCCTCATATACATACACACACACATATATATATAACTCTCTTACGTAAAACAGTACTCAACTTCTCACAGTCCACCACAGCGCCTGGAACACGTCGCACTTCCTTATGCTCGTCAGAGCCAACCGCTGCCAGTGGTTTCAACGGCCGATAAGAAGACATAGGGTCCCACGCGCTGATCTCCTGCACCACGGCTTCTAAGCTTCATAAGCCACGTACATGCGGGTAAGGCAGACTCAGCCCCTGACAGCCAAGAGGTAGGCCAAAGCATGTGGCGAGTAGTTGACGACCCCCAACAGCGGGGCCCCGATCGCGCCACTACCTCTCTCGGTCACCGCCCAGTACGTACTCCTAGACCTAGATTGTCACGCTACCGTACACTTGCTCCACCTTCCGCCAGAGGGCGGTAGCGATCGAAACAGTGCGCCAAACCGAAAGCGCCACCGCGAAAACTAGACGTGAAGAGAAAGCACTCCGCCTGGCGCGCTTTTCGAAGAGCTGGACACGACTACGGCTCAATATTATTCTTTTTTCATATATACGCTGTCGCCGCACGCTATCCATTCAACCAGTCTCAATCATATTATGATCGAAAATAATTAGTTATAACAATGACCTTCTAATTTAAGCTCTAAAGCTACTCATACACACCATAAGCAATTTGCTTAAAAATACTATAATTTAAGGTGCGACACGTAAATAATCATTATTGGACCAGTAAATAGATTTAAATCGTGACATCTCAGGCTTATCATATTGGTAGAGAAGTGCCCGGTAATTTTACTGCAACAAAACGTATTGCTGCCACTAGCAGCAAATGAAAGCAAGCGGTTTCCAGGAAGAGCATTCGCATGATGGTAACAGTACAAAGCTTGATTTCCTCAAACAGTTTTATTTCTTTCTTTTATAATTCCGTGCCCTTCAATGTATTCGTAAACTGAAGCGCCAAAGAAGCTGGTATAGGCATGTGCATTCAAATACAGACATGTCTAAACAGGCAGAATACGGCCATGCGCGGTCTACAACGACTATAAAAGACAACAAGTGCCGGCGCAGTTGTTAGAACGGTTACTGCTGCTACAATGGCAGGTTATAGAGATTTAAGTGAGTCTGAACGTGGTGTTATAGTCGGCGCACGAGCGATGGGACACGGCACCTCCAAGGTAGCGATGAAGTGGGGATTTTCCCGTTCGACCATTTCACGAGTGTACAGTGATATCGGGAATCCAGTAAAACAACAAATTTCCGACATCGCTGCGGCCGGAAAAAGATCCTGCAAGAACGGAGTCAACGACGACTGAAGAGAATCGTTCAAAGTGACAGAAGTACAACCCTTCCGCAAGTTGCTACGGATTTCAATGCTGGGCCATTAACAAGTGTCAACGTGCGAACCATTCAACGAAACATCATTGATATGGGCTTTCGGAGCCGAAGGCCCACTCGTGTACCCTTGACGACTGCACGACACAAAGCTTTACATCTCGCCAGGGCCCGTCAACACCAACATTGGACTGCTGGTGACTGAAAACATGTTGCCTGGTCGGCCGAGTCTCAAACTGCATTGAGCGGATGGACGTGTACGGATATGGACACAACCTCATGAATCCATGGACACAGCATGTCAGCAAGGGACTCTTCAAGCTGGTGGAGACTCAGTAATGGTGTGGGGCGTGTGCATATGGAGTGATATGGGGCCCCTGATACGTCTAGATACGACTCTGACAGGTGACACATTCGTAAGCATCCTGTGTGATCACCTGCATCCATTCATGCCCATCGTGTATTCCAACGGAGTTGAGCAATTCTAGCAAGACAATGCGACACCCCACACGTCCAGAATTGCTACAGAGTGGCTCTTTTGAGTTACTTCCGCTGGCCACCAAACTCCCCAGACATGAACATTATTGAGCATATCTGGGAAGCCTTGCAACGTGCTGTTGAGATCTCCACCCCCTCATACTTTTACGGATCTATGGACAGCCCTGCAGGATTCATGGTGTTCCCTCCAGCACTACTTCAGACATTAGGCGATTCCATGCCACGCCTTGTTGAGGCACTTTTGCGTGCTCGCGGGGGTCCTAAACGATATTAGGCAGATGTACCAATTACTTTGGCTCTTCAGTGTAATATGTAACACCTCTGAGGGTTATGGTTGCTGAATATACTTCTAAGAAACTCTCTGGGCCGGCTGATTTTGTACGGACGACGTGTAAGGAAGTAAAGAGAAATGGTCCACTGTCGCTGCAAAATAACAATTTTATTATAAATTCTCCTCTGTTTTACAATCATATTTCTTTTCGTTAGCTGACCAATGACAGTAGTAAAATTAGTAGAAGGGTGACCCCCCCCGTATAATATCTTTTTATTGTAATGTAGTTTAAGTTCGTACTAAATATCTTGTATCGTCGGTACCAGTCCGGTGAAGCCGCTCATTTCTAAACGTAAAAAGTATGGATTAATAATAAACAATTTAGTCGAGACGCCGTTTTGGAATTTACCTGTTGTTGTTGTTGCTTTTAACCGTTATTACAAATACATATGCTTCGACCAACGACAGAGAATTAAGTCATACATCGGATTTTTCTCATGTGTTCGTCACAAAAAAACGGCAAAAACAGTTTCTCTCGATATACATTAAATTACGCAGATGACGAACTGATCGAGGCTAACTTTCAACGGGATTTCAGTAAATTCTACAAAAATAATAGGAATAATAATAATAATAATATTATTACTATTAACTAATCGATTATTGTCCCTTTCCGAAGATGTGTATGAGATATTACAACGTTTTACCTATCTTTCATACATGGACATATATAAACAAATGCAGAAGTAGGATGTACCTGGTTCACTTGGAACCCCTACATATCGCAAAACTATCTTGTTCTCTGTATTAGGACACTACACAGCATAAATTTCACTGAACATTAACCATACTCCACCTCTAAGAAGCAACTTAGTCAATAATATATATATCACTTTTCGACAAATATGACTGATTGAACAGATACTGCAAAAACGTCATTTAGCGAATTTCAGACAACGAATGGTCATCAAACGCGATGGCAAGTGGAATCAATTTCCAGCATGTCTCTTCGAGGTCAAAGGGTACATTTTCAGGATAACCGTCATTTCGTGTGGTGTAGGCTGATCGGTCTGAGAAATGGGTTCGTTCTACCATGACATTGCGACTCGTAAGCCTACAGGGCATGCTACTAACACAGTGGTACAGACAACGAGCGATGACGGGACCACGCAATTTGTCCAAAATGTGGTATGGGCTCCATACTATCCATATGGCCATCGAGAGGAAAGTTTCGCCTTCTGGCCCTAGTTTAATTAACTACAAAATTGTTCAGTTGATACCAACCGAAAGCAACAGTTCAAGAAGCATATCGCTTACATAGAAATCTATTTACACAAAGCTATTTTTTTTCTTTTATAAATAAAGCAGGTTTCTTCATATGTATTAGGCTGGATTACAACCTGAACCACATGACTGCAATTAAAATTTAAGCGTAACACAGATAAGGTTCAGTTTTAATAATGTGTTCGAAATTATCACTTTGTCCATGTTTATTAAGATCAGTTCCTCTTCGCAGAGTAATCAAGCAATCAGTATTGTTATCAAGAATGTTTAATAAAGACAAGTTCAGTTTAAAAGTTCTTAAATATTTACCAGGACTGTACTTGTATAAAAACACTTTGTTTCACGGTGCATTGCACTGAGCAGGTTATTAAATTAATTTGCGTAAAACCGTTGATCGGCCCCTGCATAGTTGTGACTGAGCTACCATGTGATAGCAATAATTACTGTACTACGTATTCCTATCTATGTGTGTATGTCTGAATGCGGAATTGGTGGGCTGATACTTTTATGTGCGTGAATACGTTTCTTCCCAACGCATATGCTATTTTCGGTGTGACGTGATTATCTTGGTTTTGTGAATTGGCTTTGTTGCCATTTAGCTTCATATTACAGTGCTGAGTGACACATTATCAGAGTCTATTGTGTTTCATCGTGTATTAAAGTGCTTCTAAATCTACTTGTATTTAGTTTGGAGAGGAGTTCTTACATTTCCATTGTATTCAGTTTGTGACGTTACACTGTAGTGTTAACTATTTTTCAGCATAAAAGCTAGTATCAGATTTGATGTTTTAGGAAATCTTAGGCCTGTGGCTGTTTGACATGATGATCTGTCGCTAAAGGAGGCCTGCCTGTTATAGAGACTTAGGGACGGTAATAGCAAGCAACGTTACAAATAAACCTAGAAGAGAGAGGAAGATATCTAGAAACTTCCACTCAATGGTATCAGGTAAATGGTTCTTTTTTTGACTGTATTTACGCGGTCCGCCACGAATTCTTCTCCTGTGCCAGCCTCATCATCTTAGAGTAGCACTTGCGACAACGCCCCTACTTATTTGTTGGATATATTGCATCACAAGCTGCGACATTGTCGCGAATAAAATAGTGACATGTATATACGAGGGCCGTTCAGAAAGTAACCTCCGGTTGATTTAAAAAAATACACCAAGTTAAATAAAATTATTTTAATATATACATCTTACAACTACATCTTTGCACTATTTTTCTACATAGTCTCCATAGCGATTGAGGCACTTATCGTATCTCTTCACAAGCTTTGAAATTCCTTCTGCATAAAAATCACCCGCTTGTGCCTGGAGCCAGCCTGTGACCGCATCTTTGAGCTCTTCGTCGTCATCAAACCGCTGTGACCCGAGCCATTTCTTCAATTGCATGAAGAGGTGATAATCACTTGGCGTCAGGTCTGGGCTGTAAGGTGGATGGTTGATAACGTCCCACTTGAAGGACTCAAGAAGGGCCGTTGTTCTGCGAGCAGAATGAGGACGGGCGTTATCGTGCAAAAAAACGATACCGGAAGTCGGCATACGACGTCGTTTGTTCTGTATAGCCCGTCGTAACTTTTTTATTGTTTCACAGTACACGTCTTGATTAATGGTCATACCACGTTCCATGAATTCAACCAACAACACCCCTTTGGCATCCCAAAACACCGTTGCCATCAGTTTTCTGGCAGAAAAATCTTGCGAGGCTTTTCTTGGTTTGGTAGGCAAATTTGAATGTGTCCACATCTTTGATTGTTCTTTTGTCTCAGGGTTCACGTACTTAATCAAGGTTTCGTCACCGGTCACGATTCTGTTTAACAATGGTTCTCCTTCGTCCTCATAACGTGACAGAAAGTCTAATGCAGAGGCCATTCTTTGAGTTTTGTGGTGGTCGGTAAGAATTTTGGGCACCCATCGTGCACAGAAGTTACGGTAACCCAATCTTGATGTCACTATCTCGTACAAGAGAGTCTTAGAAATCTGTGGAAAACCAGTATACAACTCCGACATTGAGAAACGTCGATTTTCACGAACTTTTGCATCAACTGTCTGAACGAGTTCGTCAGTCACCAATGATGGTCTACCACTCCTCTCTTCGTCATTAACGTTTTCTCGTCCACTTTTAAATAAACGTACCCATTCACGGACAACTCCTTCACTCATAACTCTTGGTCCGTACACGGCACAAAGCTCACGATGAATAGCTGCTGCAGAATATCCTTTGGCTGTAAAAAACCTTATGACAGCACGCACTTCACATTTGGCGGGGTTTTCTATTGCAGCACACATTTCAAACTGCCACAAAAACTAAACTAGCGCAGGTACGACGTTAACTCGACCACGGCTTGATGCCGACTGACCTGTTGAGTGCGTGAACGCACAGATGGCGTCGCTACTCCCCCCACAACCCGCACTGTGACCAATCGGAGGTTACTTTCTGAACCGCCCTCGTACAATAAGCTTCCTTTAATTTACGTCTGTGGTCACAAACTTTTGTTAACAGATTACCGGTTTCGGTCTATAACGACCATTATCAGATCTGTTCTATAAAAACACAGTCCTAATGTACTGCAGCCATAGTGGCATCGTCAAAAGTTCAATGCTGCTGGTGCTGATTTTGCATTTAACTTTTGACGATGCCACTATGGCTGCAGTGCATTAGGACTTTGTTTTTATAAAAGAGATCTGATGATGGTCATTTAGACCGAAACCGGTAATCTGTTAACAAAAGTTTGTGACCATAGACGTAAATTAAAGGAAACTTATTGGATATATTGTAATATCTGTCTGACACTACATTTTTTACTCTCTATAACTCCAAGTACTATGGAAATTGCTATTTCATGTCCTTACACTTCCCGTCTCTTCTCTTTGGCAGTGTTTCCTTCTTGTTTCTCCACGCCTATTCTCCGGAGAACCTCCTTACTTCTCATATACTGAAGACCCAAAAAACTGGTATACCTACCTAATATCGTGGAAGGCCCCCGCTTGCACGCAGAAGAGCTGCAACACGGCGTGGCATGGACTCGACTATTGTATGAAGTAGTGTTGGAGGGAACTGACACCATGAATCCTGCAAGACTTCCATAAATCCGTAAGAGTACGACCGGGTGGAGATCTCTTCTGACCAGCACGTTCCAAAGCTTACCAGATATGCAAAATAATGTCAGTGGAAATGTTTGAACTCAGAGGAATGATCCTGGATCTACTCTGAAGCAACTCTTGACTTGTGGTGTGTCACATTGTCCTGCTGGAATTGCACAAGTCCGTCAGAATGCACCTTGGACATGAATGGATGCAGGTGATGAGGCAGGATGTTTACGTGCGGGTCACCAGCCACAGTCATATCTAGACGTATTAGGGCCCCATAACACTCCCACTGCACATGTCCAACACTATTACAGAGCCTCCATCAGCTTCAACAGTCCCCTTCTGACATGCAGGGTCCATGGATTCATGAGATTGTCTCCATGCCCGTACACGTCCATCCGCTCGATACAATTTGAAATGAGACTCGTCCGACCAGGCAACATGTTTCCAGTCAACAGTCCAATGTCGGTGTTGACAGGCCCAGGCGAGGCGTAAAGCTTTGTATCGTGCAGTCATCAAGGGTATACGAGTGGGCCTTCGGCTCCGAAAGCCCATATCGATGATGTGTCGTTGAATGGTTCGCACGCTGACACTTGTTGATGGCCCAGCATTGAAATCCGCAGCAATTTGCGGAAGGGTTGCACTTCTGTCACGTTGAACGATTGTCTTCAGTCGTCGTTGGCCCCGTTCTTGCAGGATCTTTTTCCAGTGGCAGCGATGTCGGACATTTGATGTTTTACCGGATTACTGATATTCACGGTACACTCGTGAAATGGTCGTATGGGGAAACCCCCACGTAATCGCTACCTCTGAGATGCTGTGTTCCATCGCTCGTGCGCCGAATATAACACAAAGTTCAAACTCACTTAAATCTTGATAACCAGCCATTTTAGAAGCAGTAACCAATCTAACAACTGCGCCAGACAGTTGTTGTCTTATGTAGGCGTTGCTGATCCCAGCGCCGTATTCTGCCCGTTTACGTCTCTCTGTGTTTGAATACACATGCCTATACCAGTTTCTTTATCGCTGCAGAGAGCGTTTCACCTAATTTTCGGCAACCTTCTGTCCACCAGTTCTCAAACGGTTCGATCTCTTTCCCATTCCGAATTTCCCACCACCGTCCCTCACTCACTTATATACAGTACTGTGCTCATTGATAAACAGTTAAGTTAGTCTGCCATATGGTGGTCAGATTACGAAAATGAACACTCTGAATTTCGAAGTAATTTGGAATCAATTAGAGACCTAGGATCTTTGAGAGAAAAAGCGAACAATGATTTGGTCGTGATGAGAGAAATACTCGGTGCTAATTGATTACTTGGTTTGTAGCCTGCGCACAGAAGTGCTCACATCTCCCCTTATCTTTCCCTTGCCTTGAACATCCGGCGAATGGGAGGGTTCTTTACAATACAGGGTGCGGCGCTTAAATTCAGACAAATGAAACTTTTATGCAAAAGCAAATTTATTAAAACAAAATACAAATTAAAATGAAAATCCTTTTACATACAAGTAGTGGTATCTTTCAAGAGTAACATTACTCGATGTAATCCCCTTCAGTAGCTATGACCGCTTCCAATCTTGTCCTGAAGCGATCGCGCGCACTCTTTAAAACAGCGCTGTCCATATTCGCGAATACTGCTTCGATATCTGTGCGTAGAGATGCGATATTAGGGTGCCTCGTCTTATCGGTAACTATTTCGACTACGCTCCAAACATAGCAGTCGAGGGGGTCAAATCTGGACTATTCGGGAGCTAGAACTGCTTTGACCAGAACATGTCAACGTTATCCGAGACTAAACGGCTCGTATGAGGCGGTGCTCAGTCCTGTTGAAAAACGTGTTGTCTCCCCGAGGCCACAGTTACCATCCACAGTTTCACGACATTCGTCAAAAATTTGCAGAGTAACTTATTTTGTGGCATTTTGTCCCTTTCAAACGTGGTATGATATCACCCTCACTGAACAAAACACCTACGACTTGAACCCCAGACTTTTCCGAAACATTATACGTGGCCACAATATCGTAAACTGTTGACCTCGGTTATCTGAAGAATCGAACTATTGCAGTGGGCGTATGCCCAGCGCCAAGACTTTATAAATCGCGACTCTTCGGTTGTACTTCGCACTTGTCCGTAACATCTCGGCCATTTTGAGGTTCTGACTGTTTACTAGATCCTATGGCTTTCAAGAACGCCAATCGCTACCTCCGGCAATCGCCTAGAGTCCGCGCAGTATACGGTGGTCGAAGCACAGCGACCAGTTTTCGTCCAAAAAGCCAGGCGAGTTCATTCGGTTGTTCGGAAAGGCAGACCGACATTGTTTGCCCGCTTTCGGCCGGTCAGCGACGCGCTGGGACGATAGAATCGAGGCGCACGCCTTGCAGTCTTTCTCAAACGTTCTTACAGAAACTATTCGGCACAAAAAATTTTTTTCATCTTATAGCTTTATATGTCAGCTTCATGATGACGTGCCCATCATTACGTTACTTGTAGTTAAGATGATATTTGCATTATCTGCAGTGTCTTGCTTAAAGACATGGAGCTAACATACTGAAGTTTTCTTTAGACTCTGGTAGAGGTATCTGCCTGTCACCAGTCTCGAGAAAATTGATCTGATGTAGCACACTCATTTACGATCCCGCACGCAAGGGACAGAACCAGAATGAAATATCCATAACATTCCTCATATTTCATAAACAGTTTGAGATTCAGAAATGTGATTTTGGCAAATGACAGCACGCAAAGAGGAGAGTGTTGTGACATACCGTGATTATGCAAAAACTTCGTTATCTACCGCGTTATTCCACTAACCACAGCCATTTCGATGAAAGAATTACAGTTCTAACATCAGAGCTGTTCCTTGATAGTAGATACAGTCTCCACCGTGTGGGACAAAAAGGAGAATGTACCTACTAATTAGGAACAGCCCTTATGTTAGAATTGCAATGCGTTACAAAGAATACAGCAAAATATTGAAGCAAGTAACCCAGAAATCGAAGCATCTTTATTATGAGAAAAAGATAATTATATCAGGCAACGAAATAAAAACTGTATGGGACATAGTGAAGACAGAGACAGGTAGAGCCAAAAAGGAAGAGGAACAGATAGCTCTAAAAATAAATGAGACTTTGGTAATAAGTGCATGCAGTGTTGCAAACCTCTTAAACAAGTACTTCGTTTCTGTTACTGACAGATTGGGGTTATCAGGTTCGGTGAGCAGTGCAATGGAGTATCTGAGATCAGTCTTTAAAAATAACTTCAGTAAAATGGAAATCACACTCAAGTCTCCCAAAGAAGTAGCATCCATCATAGAATCCTTAAAATCTAAGTAGTCCAGTAGGTATGATAACATATCAACGAAGTTAATCAAAGAGTGCTCATGCGAGTTAGAGTTCTACCTTAAGTTATTTGCGTAATCAATCTCTTATCAGCGGAACATTTGCAGACTGGCAAAAATATGCTGAAGTTAAGTCTCACTACAAGAAGGGGGATATCATCAAACTACTGACCAATTTCGCTTCTGCCGGCTTTCTCAAAAATATTTGAAAAGGTTGTGTCCAAGTTTCTCCTTAAGCATCGGACTGCAAATAATATATTTTCCAGGTCATAGTTTGTACTTCTTAAGGGTTCTGATATAGAGAAAGCCATTTACACTTAAAGTGAGAATGTACTTAATTCATTAGATAATAAATTACAGGCTAGTGCCACTTTCTGTGACCTGTCAAAAGCCTTTGACTGTGAAACCACACATTCCCTTAAGTAAATTAGAATATTATGGTGTCACCGACAATGCTGCGAAAATAGTTTGAGATCTAACAGGAAACAAAGGGTTTCGTTGCCAAATAGCCTGTGCAGTAATCAGTCAGTCTTCGTCTGACTGGGAATTAATTATGCGTGGTGTTGGTCAAGGTTCCATCTTGGGTCCATTGCTTTTTCTTGTGTCTATTAATGACCTCTCATCCATTACATTGCCAGATGCTGAGTTTGTTTTGTTTGCAGATGATACAAACATTGCAATAAGTAGCAAGTCAAGTACAGATTTAGAAATAGCTTCTGATCAAATTTTCACTGACAATTAGTGGTGTAAAACTAATTCACTGGCGATTAAACTTTGAGAAGTCCCACTATATGCAGTTCAGAACCTGTAAGAGATTTTCTTCCAGCATGTGTGTAACATATGAAGACATGCAGACCGAAGAGGTTGACAGTGTTGAATTTCTGGGATTACAACTAGATAATAAATTCAGTTGGGAAGGGCATACCATAGAACTGCTTAAGCACCTAACAATTCTGTACTTGCAGTGAGAATGATGTCAGATGTAGGAAATATAAACATCAAAAAAGCTTGCATACTTTGCTTACTTTCATTCTATTATGTGATATGGGATCATATTCTGAGGCAACTCCTCGAACCAAGCAAAAGTTTTTAGGGGGCAAAAGCGTGTGATAAGAATCATTTGTGGTGTAAATTGAAGAACATCATGTAGAAACCTGTTCAACGAACTCTTTATTCCAACCATTGCTTCTCAGTATATTTATTCCTTAATGAAATTTGTTGCAAGTAATACATCTCTATTTCCAATAGCTTAATGCATGGTATCAATACTAGGGATAAGAACAATTTACATAAAGACCAAAAATCACTTCCCTTGGTCCAAAAAGGGTCCAATATTCAGAAACACATATTTTCAATAAATTTCCAGCAACCATTAAAAACTTGGTCTCAGATAAAACGTAGTTTAAACTGAGTTTGAAAGACTTCTTTATAGGCAACTCCTTTTACTCTGTAGATGAATATCTTAACAGAGACTGTTAAACCAGCTTAAGTAAAAATGTCTGTTAGATTTCAGTTTTGACAGCACTTCGTCACAGCAGTCAAGGTTAGGTATTTTGTGTATGATAAATTTATTAATATTGCATAACAATGTTTCATTCTGACAGCGTGTTAATTCTGTAAATATTTGCTGTTCCAGTTTACCCCATTGTATCACCTATTTCTACAATCTCCTGACAAATGATCAGGCTAGTAAGTACCATATTCAAATGTTTTACGTTTTTATGTTATACTTTCTGACACGTTCCACACCCATGAGAATCATCTCATTTTTTGGGTCTATGGAACAAAAACTGACTAATCTAATCTAATTTAATCTAAGAACGTAACTTTTAAGGACCATCGAAATCTGGTGACATGACAAATACTGTGGGTTTTGGAACAACGTAAGTGAAGACATTACACTTTTATTTTTGCACTGAGGATATGCTTTTTCATAAGCTATTGATCTTACTTTTCATCAGTTCTTCACTTAAAGAACTGAATAAGCCACTGTTCCGGAATTCTATCGCAACTGCATCTGAACAACATGTTGGTTAGGTGACAGTGTGTAAACTCTGCCATCTTTTGGCAAAAGAAGCAAATTTTATATGTCAACGAGAGAAATGTAGTTTTTACTCAAAATTCGACACCTTTGAAGTATCTCTGAAAGTTACAAAAGGTAAACAATGTAAGCGAAAACAAATCGCTGCTTTTGTTGCATTTTCAGCAGACTCTTTCTCGATACTAACCAAAGCAGAGGTGACATGCACATGTGGGTGTGGAGGGGCTCCAGTTAATATTTGCAAAAAATATGAGTGTAGCTTTCAGTTTAGAACGGCATTCCCCTTCCAGCTCTCGGCATTTCCCCTACAGCCCCTGTCCACAACCCCCACCACTACTGTATCGCTCCCCCATGTGCGCCCTGCCGACTGCGCATCTATCGGCCATGTTAATCTTTGTGCCGTCTTCTGTCAGAATTATGGCCCAAAGTTTCGCGTGGAATCAATTGCTAGGGCTGATATCTTGCTAGTGTGTTTTTTGCTTTTTAAAATACGAGATCGAATTAAGATTTTTCCTTCGCTTTTGCCTCGTTTCATTCCTGTCTGCTAAGGAAGTGGGCGTTGTATATGATGAACCCGAAAGCCACCAACAAAATTTCGGAGCTCGTTCAGGGACATTTCCAGAGTATTTTGTACAAGAGGCACGGCCTGTCTGATTGCTCTTTACGGCATAATTCTATTTCGTTGGATTTGTTACCTTCATTTCTGTTTGTGTCTGAAATTATCAGCAGAACAGTATGAATGTAGAAAGTATGCACTACGTATCCTGTTTGAAACAAAAACTATCTCATTTGATCACGGTGCTTGTTGTTGATAAGAACAGTAATTCCCAATTCACACTTTACCTTCAACCTTGCATCCGACACCATTCGAGTCTGTCTCTTGTTTGTTTATTGAGCAACGTTACTTGTAAGTCAACAGTGAGTCACAGCAGTATGAATAGGCATACTGATGAAGCGTTGGCTGTACTTACATTTATGGGTTCAGTGAAGAGCGAAATAACGACGCTGTGCTCAGCTGTTCCCACAGCAACAGGTGTCACATTACAGTTCTTTTACATACACCGAGGTGAAAAATCTCAAGGGATACCTAGTAATACCGTGTCGGACATCCTTTTTACCGGCGTAGTGCAGCAAGTCGACATTGCATGTCGTTGGAAATTCCCTGCAGAAATAATGGGCATACGAATAAACCTGAAGCACAAGATTGGAGCAGAAGGTAGAAGTAACAGCATTCACTTGGAAGCAAAAGGTAAAAGCAGGAGCATTAGCTTCTGATTGTAAGAATAACCTTTTGCTGTTTCTCTCTACCTTTTACTTCTAACACAGTAGCAAAAGCTCCTACCCGCCTGTTGGTAGGCATTGTCAGCGAACCATTGTTGAGCAAGAGCAGGCTTCATTCATCACTGTTTCCTTTGCCGTGCGACTGCGTTTCGCTTCACTTATTTTCAGTGAGTACTGTCACTTATCGACTGAAGATGTCCTCGACCGATTCACGCGAAAGCTCGGTATGTGCAGAAGGTACGATGTTGTTTTAGTCACTGCTTAAGAAAATCATCCTGAGTTATTAGAGAAGTCACAACTTCCAGAAGCAAAACGAAAGAAAGAAGAAGCAATCCTAAATGTTATACATTCATCTGAAACAATTGCTAAAGATAGTAGCATGAAAACGAAACTAAAAAGGAAAAAGGGATAAGAACAGAACGGTAAATAAACCGATTATTTTAAATGTTTGGGAGAAAAAGTTTTACAGCTTGCTCCAAGGAGATGGGAATCCTACAATGAACCAGATACAAGGTAACATAAATTATAAGCTCGCATGATATTGATATTTATTTCTTTTCATTCGGTTAAAAAAATTACACACGGTCTGTAAATGTTAAAATGAGTTTCTTTTTCAAAGTCTTTAACTTTCAGGGGCGGTGACACTAGGGGTTGCACCGTCCATATCTACACTACCGCCAGTAGAGCACTCGAAGTCATCTGGTAAGATTCAGTTCTAGTTTTTGTTAGTCAAACAAAATTAATTACTGCTACTTATAAAGACACTAGCGGAAATTTGTTTTTGGCGAGAGTAGCGATATGTTCTTATTACTGTACCGTAAGTACTACTACTACTACTACTACTGTTACTATTATTAGTGGTGCTAGCAGTAATAAGATATCTAAGAGCCATGTTTGCTATTCGGTTTCATTAAGTGCCATGGCTAGAGTTAACGTGGGCCGCCAACATTTCGTAACCCTTTGCGAAGGAAAGTTTTCGCCGTTATCTTTGTAAAGTAAATCTTCATAAAAATGCAAACACGCGTTAAGCTCTACCTGGCATACATATGTGTTTCTAGAAACAGATGTTACACCACGTGCTGGCCCATCATCCTTTTCGTCTAGAGCAAGTCCATATGCCAGGCCACCGTTAAGCTCTACCGTTGTATATGTCTCTGGCATACATACACTCCTGGAAATTGAAATAAGAGCACCGTGAATTCATTGTCCCAGGAAGGGGAAACTTTATTGACACATTCCTGGGGTCAGATACATCACATGATCACACTGACAGAACCACAGGCACATAGACACAGGCAACAGAGCATGCACAATGTCGGCACTAGTACAGTGTATATCCACCTTTCGCAGCAATGCAGGCTGCTATTCTCACACGGAGACGATCGTAGAGATGCTGGATGTAGTCCTGTGGAACGGCTTGCCATGCCATTTCCACCTGGCGCCTCAGTTGGACCAGCGTTCGTGCTGGACGTGCAGACCGCGTGAGACGATGCTTCATCCAGTCCCAAACATGCTCAATGGGGGACAGATCCGGAGATCTTGCTGGCCAGGGTAGTTGACTTACACCTTCTAGAGCACGTTGGGTGGCACGGGATACATGCGGACGTGCATTGTCCTGTTGGAACATCAAGTTCCCTTGCCGGTCTAGGAATGGTAGAACGATGGGTTCGATGACGGTTTGGATGTACCGTGCACTATTCAGTGTCCCCTCGACGATCACCAGTGGTGTACGGCCAGTGTAGGAGATCGCTCCCCACACCATGATGCCGGGTGTTGACCCTGTGTGCCTCGGTCGTATGCAGTCCTGATTGTGGCGCTCACCTGCACGGCGCCAAACACGCATACGACCATCATTGGCACCAAGGCAGAAGCGACTCTCATCGCTGAAGACGACACGTCTCCATTCGTCCCTCCATTCACGCCTGTCGCGACACCACTGGAGGCGGGCTGCACGATGTTGGGGCGTGAGCGGAAGACGGCCTAACGGTGTGCGGGACCGTAGCCCAGCTTCATGGAGACGGTTGCGAATGGTCCTCGCCGATACCCCAGGAGCAACAGTGTCACTAATTTGCTGGGAAGTGGCGGTGCGGTCCCCTACGGCACTGCGTAGGATCCTACGGTCTTGGCGTGCATCCGTGCGTCGCTGCGGTCCGGTCCCAGGTCGACGGGCACGTGCACCTTCCGCCGACCACTGGCGACAACATCGATGTACTGTGGAGACCTCACGCCCCACGTGTTGAGCAATTCGGCGGTGCGTCCACCCGGCCTCCCGCATGCCCACTATACGCCCTCGATCAAAGTCCGTCAACTGCACATACGGTTCACGTCCACGCTGTCGCGGCATGCTACCAGTGTTAAAGACTGCGATGGAGCTCCGTATGCCACGGCAAACTGGCTGACACTGACGGCGGCGGTGCACAAATGCTGCGCAGCTAGCGCCATTCGACGGCCAACACCGCGGTTCCTGGTGTGTCCGCTGTGCTGTGCGTGTGATCATTGCTTGTACAGCCCTCTCGCAGTGTGCGGAGCAAGTATGGTGGGTCTGACACACCGGTGTCAATGTGTTCTTTTTTCCATTTCCAGGAGTGTATGATGAACCCGAAACCCACCAACAAAATTTCGGAGCTCGTTCAGGGACATTTCCAGAGTATTTTGTACAAGAGGCACGGCCTGTCTGATTGCTCTTTACGGCATAATTCTATTTCGTTGGATTTGTTACCTTCATTTCTGTTTGTGTCTGAAATTATCAGCAGAACAGTATGAATGTAGAAAGTATGCACTACGTATCCTGTTTGAAACAAAAACTATCTCATTTGATCACGGTGCTTGTTGTTGACAAGAACAGTAATTCTCAGTTCACACTTTACCTTCAACCTTGCATCCGACACCATTCGAGTCTGTCTCTTGTTTGTTTATTCAGCAACGTTACTTGTATGTCAACAGTGAGTCGCAGCAGTGTGAGTAGGTATAGTGATGAAGCGTTGGCTGTACTTACATTTATGGGTTCAGTGAAGAGCGAAATAACGACGCTGTGCTCAGCTGTTCCCACACCAACAGGTGTCACATTACAGTTCTTTTACATACACCGAGGTGAAAAATCTCAAGGGATACCTAGTAATACCGTGTCGGACATCCTTTTTACCGGCGTAGTGCAGCAAGTCGACATTGCATGTCGTTGGAAATTCCCTGCAGAAATAATGGGCATACGAATAAACCTGAAGCACAAGATTGGAGCAGAAGGTAGAAGTAACAGCATTCACTTGGAAGCAAAAGGTAAAAGCAGGAGCATTAGCTTCTGATTGTAAGAATAACCTTTTGCTGTTTCTCTCTACCTTTTACTTCTAACACAGTAGCAAAAGCTCCTACCCGCCTGTTGGTAGGCATTGTCAGCGAACCATTGTTGAGCAAGAGCAGGCTTCATTCATCACTGTTTCCTTTGCCGTGCGACTGCGTTTCGCTTCACTTATTTTCAGTGAGTACTGTCACTTATCGACTGAAGATGTCCTCGACCGATTCACGCGAAAGCTCGGTATGTGCAGAAGGTACGATGTTGTTTTAGTCACTGCTTAAGAAAATCATCCTGAGTTATTAGAGAAGTCACAACTTCCAGAAGCAAAACGAAAGAAAGAAGAAGCAATCCTAAATGTTATACATTCATCTGAAACAACTGCTAAAGATAGTAACATGAAAACGAAACTAAAAAGGAAAAAGGGATAAGAACAGAACGGTAAATAAACCGATTATTTTAAATGTTTGGGAGAAAAAGTTTTACAGCTTGCTCCAAGGAGATGGGAATCCTACAATGAACCAGATACAAGGTAACATAAATTATAAGCTCGCATGATATTGATATTTATTTCTTTTCATTCGGTTAAAAAAATTACACACGGTCTGTAAATGTTAAAATGAGTTTCTTTTTTCAAGTCTTTAACTTTCAGGGGCGGTGACACTAGGGGTTGCACCGTCCATATCTACACTATCGCCAGTAGAGCACTCGAAGTCATCTGGTAAGATTCAGTTCTAGTTTTTGTTAGTCAAACAAAATTAATTACTGCTACTTATAAAGACACTAGCGGAAATTTGTTTTTGGCGAGAGTAGCGATATGTTCTTATTACTGTACCGTAAGTACTACTACTACTACTACTACTACTGTTACTATTATTAGTGGTGCTAGCAGTAATATGATATCTAAGAGCCATGTTTGCTATTCGGTTTCATTAAGTGCCATGGCTAGAGTTAACGTGGGCCGCCAACATTTCGTAACCCTTTGCGAAGGAAAGTTTTCGCCGTTATCTTTGTAAAGTAAATCTTCATAAAACTGCAAACACGCGTTAAGCTCTACCTGGCATACATATGTGTTTCTAGAAACAGATGTTACACCACGTGCTGGCCCATCATCCTTTTCGTCTAGAGCAAGTCCATATGCCAGGCCACCGTTAAGCTCTACCGTTGTATATGTCTCTGGCATACATACACTCCTGGAAATTGAAATAAGAGCACCGTGAATTCATTGTCCCAGGAAGGGGAAACTTCATTGACACATTCCTGGGGTCAGATACATCACATGATCACACTGACAGAACCACAGGCACATAGACACAGGCAACAGAGCATGCACAATGTCGGCACTAGTACAGTGTATATCCACCTTTCGCAGCAATGCAGGCTGCTATTCTCACACGGAGACGATCGTAGAGATGCTGGATGTAGTCCTGTGGAACGGCTTGCCATGCCATTTCCACCTGGCGCCTCAGTTGGACCAGCGTTCGTGCTGGACGTGCAGACCGCGTGAGACGATGCTTCACCCAGTCCCAAACATGCTCAATGGGGGACAGATCCGGAGATCTTGCTGGCCAGGGTAGTTGACTTACACCTTCTAGAGCACGTTGGGTGGCACGGGATACATGCGGACGTGCATTGTCCTGTTGGAACAGCAAGTTCCCTTGCCGGTCTAGGAATGGTAGAACGATGGGTTCGATGACGGTTTGGATGTACCGTGCACTATTCAGTGTCCCCTCGACGATCACCAGTGGTGTACGGCCAGTGTAGGAGATCGCTCCCCACACCATGATGCCGGGTGTTGACCCTGTGTGCCTCGGTCGTATGCAGTCCTGATTGTGGCGCTCACCTGCACGGCGCCAAACACGCATACGACCATCATTGGCACCAAGGCAGAAGCGACTCTCATCGCTGAAGACGACACGTCTCCATTCGTCCCTCCATTCACGCCTGTCGCGACACCACTGGAGGCGGGCTGTACGATGTTGGGGCGTGAGCGGAAGACGGCCTAACGGTGTGCGGGACCGTAGCCCAGCTTCATGGAGACGGTTGCGAATGGTCCTCGCCGATACCCCAGGAGCAACAGTGTCCCTAATTTGCTGGGAAGTGGCGGTGCGGTCCCCTACGGCACTGCGTAGGATCCTACGGTCTTGGCGTGCATCCGTGCGTCGCTGCGGTCCGGTCCCAGGTCGACGGGCACGTGCACCTTCCGCCGACCACTGGCGACAACATCGATGTACTGTGGAGACCTCACGCCCCACGTGTTGAGCAATTCGGCGGTGCGTCCACCCGGCCTCCCGCATGCCCACTATACGCCCTCGCTCAAAGTCCGTCAACTGCACATACAGTTCACGTCCACGCTGTCGCGGCATGCTACCAGTGTTAAAGACTGCGATGGAGCTCCGTATGCCACGGCAAACTGGCTGACACTGACGGCGGCGGTGCACAAATGCTGCGCAGCTAGCGCCATTCGACGGCCAACACCGCGGTTCCTGGTGTGTCCGCTGTGCCGTGCGTGTGATCATTGCTTGTACAGCCCTCTCGCAGTGTCCGGAGCAAGTATGGTGGGTCTGACACACCGGTGTCAATGTTTTCTTTTTTCCATTTCCAGGAGTGTATATACCGTTCTGTAGACTGTGTTATTCCTTTTGTTGTAGACGATCAGTAGTTTTGAATCTTTTCATAAATAAAAGAATTCAAAATCCTACATTTTGTATTAGAGCTGCAATTTCTTGTCTTGTTTGACGTCCTCTCCGAAGAATATCGCCTTCAGTTAAAGGCTCCTCCTCCTCTTCCTCATTATCACCATCTTCCTGTAAACCCTGTGCCGTATCCCCAAAATCTTCATCTTGTAGATGTTTCGCAACATTATGCAGTATAAAGCAGCAAGCTATTATTGTTGGAACATTTGGTAAGACAACTCTACACATATACTGCAAAACAGGATATCGCCTCTTCAGCTGACCAAAGCGACGCTCTATCACAACTCTTTCTTTTTTTAAAAGGTTATTGAATGACTTGTGACTGTCCTCAGTTGGATTACGAAAGGGGGTCACCAGGCAGGGCTCTAGGCCATACCCTTCATCACCCAAAAGAACAGTGTTCTTACATTGACTCAGCACTTTCCAGACACTTGAATTTCTCCATTTTCGATTGTCGTGCACTGACCCGGGCCAGCTAGCCTCAACACTAGTGAACTGTTCCTTCACATTGCATGTAGCCTGCACATTCATACTAGCAAAACCCTTTCTGTTGATATATTCGTCGCCAAATAGCACAGGTTTTGGAATTCGTACATGTGTACAGTCAATTACACCAATAGCACTTGGAAATTTACGTTTTTGTAACCACTCATTTTAGCCACAGTAATCTCATGTGCTAATGACGGAAACTTGATACACAAATCAGCTTTTTCCATTATCTTTTTAGAAACATTACTCATTGTTTTACTCACTGTAGTTTGATGACTTCGCATTTCTTCTGCTATTCCAGACTGGAATCCTGGATCAGCTACATACCGAAGGTAAATCTTCATCTTCTGTTCCGACGATAGTGCTCCACCTCTTCTTTCCCCTGTCCCTGTCAGAAAATGCTTTCCAATCCACTTAACATTTTCGTAGTTTCTTCGTTGAAACGATACAGAGTTTTATAATGCGCTCCAGGCGGACATCGACGTGGTCTGTAGCACTTTCCGCGGTGTAAACGTTCCGATATTTGAGCCATATCTGCACTCTGCAAACGTGAGCCTGCTACTGACCAGCTTTCAAGTTTTACAAGCAATTGCTTCCATGTCGAAGTCAGAGCTTCTCTTTATTCTTACAGTTCATCTAATACCGAAGCAAGAGCTCAAGGGGAAAGCAAAAGCTTTCATTGTTCTTTTTGTTCCCACAAGCAAAAGCTCTTGCTTCACATTTTATTCATAAATTCCGAAACTTTAGTGTCGAAATTCGAAGGAAAAGCGTTTGCTTCGCTTTATTCTTACGGCCCAATGAGCCATATTGTCTCTACAGGCGTCCATAATTGCGGAAGTATTGCCAATTCAAGATCTTGTGCATGAACTCACCTCTCGATTACGATCCATGTTGGGCGATTTGCTCAGAATGTTCTTCAAACAATTGTGGCTCGGTGACATGGCGCATTGTCGTCCATAAAAATTCTATCGTTGTTCGGGAACATGAAGTCCATAAATGGCTGCGAATGGTTTCCAAGTAGCCGAACATAACCACTTCCTTTCAATGATCGTTTCACGCACAGCATGTAAACACAGTCCACACCAGCCTGAACTAAATCTGCCCAGTGCCTAGTTGACAACTTGGTTCCACGGCTTCGTGGGGTCTGCGCCGCACTCGAATCCTACCATCAGCTCTTGGCAACTGAAATCTGGACTCATGATACCAGGCCACCGTATTCCAGTCGCCTAGGATCCAGCGATACTGTCACGAGCCCAGGAAACCTGCTGCAGGCGGTGTCGTGCTTTTAGCAAAGGCACTCGCGTCGGTCGTCTGCTACCACAGGCCACTAACACAAAATTTCGCCATACTGTCTTAACGGACACGTTAGTCGTACGTCACACATTGATTTCTGCGGTTATTTCACACAATGTTGCTTCTCTGTTATCACTGACAAATTTACGCAAACGTCGCTGCTCTCCGTCGTTATCTGAAAGCCGTCAGCCACAATTTTGTTCGAAGCCAGAGGTAACGCCTGAAATTTACTATTGTAAATTTACTATTGTCGGCACGCTTTTTGATACTGTGAATCTCGGAATATTAAATCTCACACGATTTCCGAAGTAGAACGTTCTGTGCATCTAATTCCAACTAGCATCCCACGTTCAAAGTCTGTTAAATCCCGTAGTGCGGCCATAATCACGTCGGAAACCTTTTCACATGAACCACCTGAGTACAAATGACAGCTTCGCCAATGCGCTCTCCTTTTATACCTTGCGTACGCGATACTGCTGCCATCTGTACACGTGCACAAACTGTCCCATGACTTCCTTTACCCCTCAGAATATCAGGAAAATTTAAATTCCTTCCGCACTTCAAAAGATGCCTAGTGGTCCACCTATGACAACAACCATCTCTCCCATATGCTGCGCAACCCACTCTCGTCAGTACCCTTCCCTCAGAACTTTTTCCTACCACTTTGTCAGCAGAGGGTGCACGCTCAGAAATCTGTACCATCCGATGGCCAGAAACAACTCACAAATGTAAGGACTCAGTCACAGCCAACCGATTCAGCTCATATTTGGCAGCTCACTGGTTTACAACCAAATATGAAAGACTAACACATTTCTGATCAACCCCCTCCAACGTTCTTGAGAAACCACCCTTAACTGAAACTATGGACAAACGACAGGTGACTACTATGTGCTTTCTGATTTTTAGCAAAGTCATCAATGTTGTCTATTTTGACTTTCTACTTGCTACACTCTCCAGAAAAAAATGTTCTGCAAGTGCTGTAGAATGATATCACTCACACCTTACATCTCGCCAACAGTATGTAATTACTGGAACAAAAAGGCCTCAATGGAGGAATGTAGTATCAGAGTTCCACAAGGGTCAGTATTGGGTCCATTGCTCTTTTCATTATATTTTAATGATGTCTACTATTCTCTCCCACTGCAAATATCACCTATACCCTGACAACATTCAGTTATATCCAAAAGCGAGTCCATCCAGCCATGCAGTATGTAAATGTCGATTTACTTAGGCTACCTATCAGAGTAAGTCCAGAGTGCAAGTTTGAAATTTAACGAATCTAAAATACAAGCAATCTTAGTCTCTCACAGAACACTTATTACCCCTCAGTTCAGAGAATCTCTTTCTAAACAGCACATAAATAACTTTTTCTTCTTCTGCAAAGGACTTTAGTACAATTCTGGACCATCACTGAATACACAACTGCAGTCTGTAAGAACGTGTCAGAGTCACTTTACTTACTACAGAAATAAAAAAGAGTGTTTCCTTTCTAGCTTAAAAAGAAGCTCGTAGAGACACCCGCACTTGTTTGTGTTACGCCATTCTCCAAGGCTGGTACTGGAACTGGCAATGAATGTTTGTGAAAGACTCATTTGCGGCGTACGGTTTTCCAATCGTATACACCAGCAGCCTATGGCAATTATCGTGGCTCCATAACCGTAAAGACTAACATACTTCGTTTGCTTTATCGTCTTCTCTATCATTGCACTCCTTCTCATTAGTCCTCAAGCCTTACACTACTATCTGAACAGCACAGCAGAAATAGTCGTTCTCAACAAAGTAAAATTCTCTCTGTACGATCAAATAACACTGCCACATTTACTTAATCATTTTCTGTATGAGGAACTCGACTTTTAGACAATATCTCTCAAAATATCAGGAAAATTAAATTCCTTCCGCACTTCAAAAGACGCCTAGTGGTCCACCTATCATAACAACCACCTCTCCCATATGCTGCGCAACCCACTCTCGTCAGTCTCCTTCCCTCAGAACTTTTCCCTACCACTTTGTCAGCAGAGGCCTCTATTTATATTCCGTTTCTTCCTAACAGCCACTGTCACTGTCATTCCAATCTTCTTCTCTTTCTTTATCCAGTCCACTTGTGATTATTCTAAACATGTCTTTAAATGTGTTAAGCTAATCTACATAATTTCAAATGCCCTTTACTACTTTCACTATTATGGCTGCTATTACTGTCAGTTATTATTATTATTATTATTATTATTATTGTTATTGGGAATGCTTTGTAATATCTTTGGTATGGCCAAATGTAAGAGAGCACCTCAAGACTCTAATCAGATCAAGCTAAATAGACCATAAAGGGATTAATAAAGTTCATGACGTGTTATGCGCTAAGAATTGACGGAATCGGTAGATAACTGAAAACTCAACATTTTCTGGCGTCAGACATGGCATCCGCAAACACATATTTTTCTGGAAGTAGAGGAAAGAAACGTTTTCGACTGCTGTATATGACACCATAAGGGAAACGCTATTCAACGAAAGCATCGCTGGTGCAGCGACCAAGGCATCTGGCTGCGGAGCAGAGAACTTATCTTCGATTTCCAATTGCATTTTGCACTTTTTTCATTGTTATGCTTTTCCGTTTCAAAACTGGTAAGAATAGAAGAGTTAATACGGTAAGTAAATCAATGAGGAATAAACGACTTGGATTAGCAAAGAATCAAAAATGGTCTCTTCACAATGACTCTTTCTCTCACACTGTTAAATTTTCTCAATTTGCTTCGAGCAACTACAGAGCGCAACACAGAGTCTCCAGAACGAGATTTTCACTGTGCAGTGGAGTGTGCGCTGATATGAAACTTTCTGCCGGACTGTGACTCGAACTCGAGACCTTTTGCCATTCGCGGGCTACTGCTCTACATCTGAGCTACCCAATCACGACTCACGAACCGACCTCACAACTTCAATTCTGCCAGTACCTCGTCTCCTGGTAGAGCAGTTGCCCGCGAAAGACAAAGGTGCGGAGTTCGAGTCTCGCTCCAGCACACAGTTTTAATCTGCCAGGAAGTTTCACAAAGAGCCACTTTTCCGAAACCCTGTAATTGTCTCCCACTGGCACGTACAAGTTTTAAATTTGGTCCAAAGATGCGTAAAACCTTTCTCTGCAATGGTGAAAAAGCATGGAGCCCTGAACGTCACCCTAGGGCTCGGCGATGCTTCAAGCAGCAAGGCGTCGACAGGTGCGGGAAAAAGTCCACAGCGCAGAAGTTCATGCGAGGTGTAAGGTAGGTTAATGACGTCACATTGACACCGAAACTGACCACATTTCCTCCCAACGCCACAGTAGGTGACTACGCGCCAGCGGCGTGACGTCCTGTGAGACGTCCACAGCAGCATTGGGAGGAAATGTGCTCGGATTCGGTGCCAATGTGACCTCATTAACCTACCTTACACCTCGCATGAACTTCTGACCTGTGGCCGTTTTTTCGCATGTGTCGACGCTCTGCTGCATGAAGCATCGCCGAGCTCAAAGCTCCAGGGCGCCACTCTTTTGCACCATTACGTGCTAAATTTCAAACCTGCTCACAGTGCGAGACAATCACGGGGTTTCAATTAAATGACCCTTTAATTGTGTTGTGCTGTCAAAATGGATGTCTCAAAACTCTCTGCTGAAAGTCGATTATGAATTACGCTGTGAATGACAAATCGAAATCATTTATGGCACCAAGAATATCTAATACACACATCAAAAAATGTCTTTCATCATCCCGGTTCCCAGAACTCCTGAAGACAGACGTTGACTGTGGATATTGTATCACATACACAGTCCGTTTGACAGTTCAGAGATGTCACTAAACCCACCAAAACATGTGAATAACCATGCATCAGCAGCGCCTATTAGACGGAGGGGTCCGACAGCCGATCAGTTCCAGTTATTCCACCAGGAAGGAGGTACATGGCTCATGTTGTCTGTAGTTCAACCATGCCTAGGCCAATACCGCGGTTCGATCGCGTCCGCATTGTTACTTTGTGCCAGGAAGGGCTCTCAACAAGGTAAGTGTCCAGGCGTCTCGGAGTGAACAAAAGCGATGTTGTTCGGACATGCAGATACAGAGAGACAGGAACTGGTGATGATATGCCTCGCTCAGGCCGCCCAAGGGCTACTACTGCATTGGAAGACCGCTACCTACGGATTATGGCTCGGAGGAACCCTGACAGCGACGCCACCATGTTGAATAATGCTTTTCGTGCAGCCACAGGACCTCGTCTTATGACTCAAACTGTGCGCAGTAGGCTGCATGATTCGCAACCACACCATGCAGCGCGTTACAGATGGGTCCAACAACATACCGAATGGACCGCTCAGGATTGGCGTCACTTTCTCTTCACCTATGAGTGTCGCATATGCCTTCAACCAGACAACCGTCCAAGACGTGTTTGGGGGTAAGCCGGCCAGGCTGAACGCCTTAGACGCACTGTCCAGCGAGTGCAGCAAGGTGGAGGTTTCCTGCTGTTTTGGGGTGGCATTATGTGGGGCCGACGTACGCCGCTGGTGGCCATGGAAGGCGTCGTATCGGCTGTACGGTACGTGAATCCCATCCTCCGACCGATAGTGCAACCATATCAGCAGCATACTGGACGACTATTGACGCCCGCATCGTGTACATCTTGTGAATGGCTTTCTTCACGATAACGACATCGCTCGGCTCGAGTCGCCAACATGTTCTCCAGACATGAACCCTATTGAACATGTCTGGGTTAGATTCAAAAGGGCTGTTTATGGACGACGTGGCCACCATTCACTCTGAGGGCTCTATGCCTAATCGTGTTGGGGAGTGGGACAATCTGGACCAACAGTGCTTTGATGAACTTGTGGATAGTATGCCACGACGAATACAGGCATGCATCAATGCCAGAGGACGTGCTACTGGGCATTAGAGGTACCGGCGTGTACAGCAATCTGGACCACCACCTCTGAAGGTCTGGCTGTATGGTGGTACAACATGCAATTTGTGGTTTTCATGAGTACTAAAAATGACGGAACTGATGTTTATGTTGAACTCTATTCCAATTTTCTGTACAGGTTCCGGAAGTCTCGGAACCGAGGTGATGTAAAACTTTTTTTGATGTGTGTAGATGCAATCCTAGCACAACTACGCAATTCCTTCCAAAAGATTCGGAAGTATTTTCTATTTCTGGATTTGATTTTGATGGGTTCCAGACCTAGGATAATATTGCCTGAAAACTCACTGCTGAAAGCTGATTATGAATTATGCTGTGAATCGTTGCTTCATCCGCGCGGTTGTGCTACTCCCGCTAGAAGCAGATTGCAATTTTCAAGTCTCCAAACAAAGTTTCAAACTTAATAAAATAAACATCACATGCCTGCCATACAGGCGTGCGGTTTGATGGCATTACTTCTGTTACGGCGAAAAGTCAAGCGCCGGCACGCCAGTCGGGAGCGACAGAGCAAGACGAATGTGAAGAAGATGTCGGCCAATTGCACGCTGACCGACCCCTCTCCAGGACGACAACGCAACAGCAGCGGCCTCTGTGCGAAGAGGACGTAAGCGCCGCGCCCGACTGGTCGCGTCACAGTTCTACTGAAGCTTCAAGACCAGCAACTTGAATAGAAGAGTCAAATCTATTACTCGCTTGTATTAAGATTGTTTATACTGATGAACCTTGCTTATTTTTCATGTCGCCCTATGCTTGCGACACATCTGTGAAATATTCAAAGATAATTATTGTCATTTGCTTTTTTGTAATAAAACTCAATAATACGATTTATCTGAATATTGTCCAGCGATCCGAGAAAGCAGGTTTCCTAGACACCCCATAACCTACGACTAGGCAAGAATCAACAACTTCCAACAGGCAACTCGCCTTGACCATCGTTATCTATGAACATGCTGTCATACGTGACATTGTTAGTTTGTCCACCCAAGGAATCCAGTATCGGACAAAACTTGTTTTCAATAACGTATACTTTTAAAACATTCTCAAGACATGTTTTGTAAATGGAATTTGTTAATTTGCCGGATTTGGAGCAAGTGACGGAAACTTTTTTAACGAATCGCTTAAATGATTCGCCTCTTCTGTACACAGCGGACCAAATTAATCATTAGTTTGTTATAAGCACCGAAAAGTTTCAGGGAACAATTTTCCAGTCACTGTGATGGAATATTCCGCAATTTGTAAGTGTCTTATTTTACGTATACTGCCAACTGCGACGAGTATTTGTTTTCCCCATTATGTGATAAGATACGTCGAATGCGCGCCCTCACAGCAGTCTTACTCTGAATTGTTTTCATACGACTAAAAATTTTAAGTCTTATTAATCTAAGTCGTTTGAGATGTATATTTGTGTACTTTTTATCACTCCTTGTTAATATACTTATCTTACCAACCCACTTATTCCTACCAGTTTCCGTGCGGGAAAAAATGTAAATAAAATTACGGAATGCATCTGGTAATACGAGCCGAATGGGTTGGTCTTGACTGGGGCCTTCACCTTGTCAGTCAGAATTCTTAGTCCATTCACAGGAACGCACTTACGAACTCTCTCAAGGCTTCCTGTACTTGTAGAACAACTTTATGCATCACTGGGCAAACACTCACTGCCGACTTTAAACACAATACTTACAGTAGCACCTCTGCTTCACAACTCACTAAGGGCTACTGACCAACAACAGGCTTTCGCAAGATCCAAACCTCTGTACAAAACTCTTTTACATGCAGGCCTTTCTGCATATGAGCTTCAGGAGCCGAGTACCGGCATTTCAGGTGGCCGTTTTCTACTCTCACTAATATCACTATTCTGCAAAGTGTTGCTTACTTCCAGGACGACGGTTCAAATCCGAGTCCGACCATCCTGAGTTAGGTTTTCGGGAAAAAATTTGGAAATTTGTGGTAATATCTTATGGGACCAAACTGCTGAGGTCATCGGTCCCTAAGCTTACACACCACCTAATATAACTTTAACTTACGCTAAGGACAACACACACACCCATGCCCGGGGGAGGACTCGAACCTCTGACAGTGGGAGCCGCGCGGACCGTGAAAAGACGCCCCTGAGACAGGGCGGCTACCCCGCGCGGTCTAGGTTTTCGGTGATTTCCCTAAATCGCTTCAGGCAAATGCCGGGATGGTTCCTTTGAAAGCACGCAGCCGACTTCCTTCCCCATTCTTCCCTGATGACCTCGCTGTTTGGTCCCATCTCCCAAATCAACCAGCCAGCCTACCAATCAATTATCAGGACTGTTAGAACTTTCTTCCCATTGGATACTGGAGGACATCTTGAGAAAACCACAAGCCCTTAATCCTTTCACTACAATTTTTTTAAGAATGAAAGAAATTAATGTATTGTTACAGTCTTTATGGTCGTAACAGAAGTAACAACACGAAAAAGAAATTCCCACCATTTTAGTTTCCAATATGGGGATGGGTAGGGCATACCATTGTACACCGATTAGCCGAAGAAACTGGTATAGGCGTGCGTATTCAAATACAGTGATACGAAAACAGGCAGAATTCGGCGATGCGGTCGACAACGCCTATATAAGACAACAAGTGTCTGGCGCAGTTGTTAGAGCGGTTATTGTTACTACAATGGCAGATTGTCAACATTTAAGTGAGTTTGAACGTGGTGATATCGTCACCGCATGAGCGTTGGGACAGAGCATCTCCGAGGCAGCGATGAAGTGTGGATTTTCCTGTACTAGCATTACACGAGACTACCGCGAACATCTGGAATCCGATTAAACATCAAATCTCCGACATCGGTGCGGCCGGAAAAAGGTCTTGCAATAGCGGGACCAACGACGACTGAAGAGAATCGTTCAGCGTGACAGATGTGCAACCCTTCCGCAAATTGCTGAATATTTCAACGCAGGGCCACCAATAAGCGTTAGCGTGCGAACCATTCCACGAAATATCATCGGTATGGGCTTTCATAGCCGAAGGCCCACTCGTATACGTTAATGACTGCACGACACAAAGCTTCGCGGCTTGCTTGGGCCCGTCAACACCGACATTGTTGATGACAAACATGTTGCCTGGTCGGACGAGTTTCTTTTCAAATTGTATCGAGCGGATGGGCGTGTACGGGTATGGAGAAGACCTCACAAATTCATGCACCCTGCATGTCAGCAGGGAACTGTTCAAGCTGGTTTAGGCTCTGTAATGGTGTGGGGCGTGTGCAGTTGCCATCTAGCAAGAAGTGATTGAATTACAGACAAGAGCAAATGAGGCACTGCGTAGACAAGTTGACACTACAGGCAACAACAGATAACCAGTGCATATAAGTTACAACACCGTAACGCGCGAATCTGTTTTCGTGTCCAACTTGTGGCTGCCTTGGCCTGTTAGCCGTCTAGTATCTGGCGGCGGTTTGATGCAGTTCTTGGCCCTAAGTGACCTCGCGACTGCCATTGTATTTCGACGGAACATTTTATTCCAGTTGACAAACATGTCGCATTTTTACAGTTTAATTTTTATTCTTGAGACAGTTTCTATTTGACGAGAGCATTTATGCTCAGATGTTTTTCACCCATGGTGTGATTACATGTAAGTACACTATTTATACTTTTTATGGAAGTAATCCTATTAAGTATATTGTATTTTTGAGCCGTGTCATTATATTTTCTAGGTAATCCTATGTAATTTCTATTCTGATGAAGACCGCCTTAGTGCTGTCGAAACCATGGTCAATTTAGTAGAATTTTGGAAAACGTATTACGTTAGAGTATAATGACTTTTCTGGAGGCTATAAATCTACTCTGTAGGAATCAGCATGAGTTTCGAAAAAGACGATCGTGTGAAACCCAGCTCGCGCTATTCGTCCACGAGACTCAGAGGGCCATATACACGGGTTGTCAGGTAGATGCCTTGTTTCTTGACTTCCGCAAGGCGTTCGATACAGTTGCCCACAGTCGTTTAATGAGAAAAGTAAGAGCGTATGGACTATCAAATCAATTGTGGATTGGACTGAAGAGTGCCTTGATAGAACGCAGTATGTCATTCTCAGTGGAGAGAAATCTTCTGAAGTGAGAGTGATTTCTGGTGTGCCGCAGGGGAGTGTCGTAGGACCGTTGCTATTCACAATATACATAAATGACCTTGTGGATAACATCGGAAGTTCACTGAGGCTTTTTGCGGATGATGCTGTAGTATATTGAGAGGTTGTAATAATGTAAAATTATACTGAAATGCAGGAGAATCTGCAACGAATTGACGCATGGTGCAGGGAATGGCAATTGAATCTCAATGTAGACAAGTGTAATGTGCTACGAATACATAGAAAGAAAGAGCCTTTATCATTTAGCTACCATATAGCAGGTCAGCAACTGGAAGTAGTTAATTCCATAAAAATCTGGGAGTAGGCACTAGGAGTGATTTAAAATGGAATGACCATATAAAATTAATCTTCGGTAAATCAGATTCCAGGCTGAGATTCATTGGAAGGATCCTAAGAAAATGTAGTACAAAAACAAAGGGAGTAGGTTACAGTACAATTGTTCTCCCACTGCTTGAATGCTGCTCACCGGTGTGGAATGCGTGCCAGATAGGGTTATAGAAGAGATAGAGAAGATCCAACGGAGAGCAGCGTGCTTCGTTACAGGATCATTTAGTAATCGCGAAAGCGTTACAGAGATGATAGAAAAACTCCAATGGAAGACTCTACAAGAGTGACGCTCAGTAGCTCGGTACGGGCTTTTGTTGAAGTTTCGAGAACATACCTTAACAGAGGAGTCAAGCAGTATATTGCTCCCTCCTACGTATATCTCGCGAAGAGACCATGAGGATAAAATCAGAGAGATTAGAGCCCACACAGAGGCATACAGAACAATCTTTCTTTGCACGAACAATACGAGACTGGAATAGAAGGGAGGACCGATAGAGGTACTCAAAATGCCCTCCGCCACACAGCGTCAGGTGTCTTGGGGAGTATGGATGTAGATGTAGAATTTGACAACAATTTTATGCAGACGAGGTGGCTGTACACACATTCTGAATGAAAATAATCCAAAAGTTCTCATATTTTCATAACAGAGTTACCCCACAAGATGTTTAGGCTCTTAACATTAGATTCAGTCGTTTAGAGACTATGATTCCTCATCTCAAATTGATACGAGAGCCAGTCAGAAAATAATGCCTCTTTTTTTCCCTCCTTCATTAAGCTGGTAACGTAGTATTCACGAATTTGGCGCACTTTCGCATTCTTCTACAGCCCTCTCCAGTGTCTAGTCAGATTAATGTGAACACTTATCAAAAGCCTGAATAGCCACATTTTGCAAGGCAGACCATTGCGAGACATGCAGGGAGAGAGTTGAGGCTCTGGAAGGTACCCCGACTCCAGTGCCGTGGCCCACAGATTCTCGAGTGGGTGTAAATCCGGGGAGTTTGTTGATCAGGGGAGTACGATCAACTGATCCAGGTGCTCTGCAAACCACGGACGTACACTGTGAACTGTGTGACACGTCGCTTTGTCCAGACTGTAGACGCCATCATCACGAGGAAAAACAAACTGCATGTGAAGCTAGACACGGTCTGCGGCGTTGCTGGCCGGCCGAAGTGGCCGTGCGGTTAAAGGCGCTGCAGTCTGGAACCGCAAGACCGCTACAGTCGCAGGTTCGAATCATGCCTTGGGCATGGATGTTTGTGATGTCCTTAGGTTAGTTAGGTTTAACTAGTTCTAAGTTCTAGGGGACTAATGACCTCAGCAGTCGAGTCCCATAGTGCTCAGAGCCATTTGAACCATTTGAATTTGCGGCGTTGCTGGGTTAAAATTCGAGTAGTTGCTTACTGCTTCTTCTGTCGTACTGTTGTGAGTGTGTGGGTTTTATTTTGTCAAGTTGCGCTATGGATTGATCCAACAAGTACCCTTTGGCTCCTGCAAGAAACAGTTTCCCCCTCACACTACTACAGAAGTCAGACAGACACTCCTAATGTACCAACAAGAACTGCTTGAAAAACATTCAGCAACAAATATCTTCTGGAGTCGTCCGCTGTAAGGAAAAGACACAAAAATATTCTATATATTCTTACGTAACTAGGTAACTAGTGGAATGCTTGGGCATGGGAGTATTGCTAGTTAGTGAAAGAAAACCATTAAACCAACGAGAAATATTATTTATTACAAAAAATTGTGAGAAATCAAGTGAAACTTTTTCTTATAAAATAATAATAAATTTCCGGGTTGTTCCAGAACAGTAGATTGCCTCTTATGGACAGGAATGCTATTATTTTACAAAGTATGGAAAGGTTATTTTTTCTCTTTTCTTTAAGAATGTTATTTACTTGGCAGAATGGCTGAGAGCCGCACCTACACAACTTGAATAACTTTCCTAGGTACGGTCAAGGCTGTCGCATGAAAAATGTAATGGAGTGTACTGTTATGGAGGACAGATGGGGCTCGCATACGCTGTAGCGCACAATACCGTGAGCTGCGACGACTGCTGAGTGCGTCACTCGCTGCTGACAAATAACACAACTATCTCTTTCTATCTGGATTGACCTTCGCCAATCAAACTCTCCCTACACCTTGATGAAGTCAAGGACTCCTATCCGCCCTTAGTCCGTTGGCGTGGCACACCGGTGAGATAACCAGTCCACCATGATACCACTCAATACTCGCTCGCAGGTGTTTAACTAGTTGTCTGTGTTCACACCGCACGATAAGTGTGACGGCCAACACAGTGAACAATGCTTAATTGCGAGTGACTCAATATAGAGTGTCACTCCGATTCACTAATGACAGAGGTGCTCTCCCAGTGAAGTACTGAGGAGAGACTTTGTTCCTCACTCTTTGCTTACACGTACGAGCGCACTTGCTCTCGTTACATGTTCCTGCTCTAAAAGCGACAACGGAACGGCCCCTTTTTCTGGAAAAGTTGCAAGGGTATATCATTCGCTGCCTTCCCTCACTCCTCTGACTCTTTGCGTCAGAAATATTCTGCCAATCAGCGTTGCTCTTTTAAACAGGAGAATGACGTTTCGTTTAAGTCGACCAATGTGGAAATATGTAGCATCTCCATTAGGTGTATACTGTCCTCCTGTGAGAATTCCGTAACCATGCAGTCGGTCCGTGAAAAAATGCGTCTTCTGGGCGCTCCCACACAATGTAGCAGAACTTGCTTTTGAGTGGAACACTGGGGTCGTTATCCTTTCGCTCCGGCAAAAGCTGTCTTCTCCCTGGGCGGTCGCTTAGGCTGAAGTAGGTATGTTGTTGACACAGCCCTCTGAAGGGACAGTTTTCCCAGCGGACTGGTTTCCTCTTTAGAACGAAAATTCCTGTGGCCGTGATGTGTACGCCAGCCTCGACTTTTTTCAACCTCGGTGCGCACTTGCGATATCGTTTACATGAATTCATACAAAATTGACTCTACCTTATCGAGTTTGGGTTCGAATGAAGCGTCTTGATGTGCAGAATACGAGTGTGAGGACGGAATATGTAAGAAATGAAGGTCAGGAGACCAAGCCACCTTACACGGTGAACCACTAAAGTTCCACCTACCTCATTACAGCGTCTGGTCACCAAACCGCTTATCTGCAACGTAGATACTGTTCTGACGATGTTAATAGTACTGTTGAAGAAAAAGATCGTCAATACTTACGTTAGCACATGTCTGCATTAACTCTGTAGCTAAATGTCACGTAAATATCTTATAACAATTTTCAGGTGGAGGGCGATTCTTTCATCTCTAGAAAAATGCCAAAATTCGGCAAATAGTTCTTTATTTGCTTTAGATGCCAAACCAAATGAGTGCCATCAGCCCGCATTTAAAACTAACAGCTAATATCACTATCCTTATCTCACAGCTCGTACCATCTAGTAAGCACGCAAGACAGCCAGAAATGTACCAAAGTTCAACCCGAACTGTTACACGATTTTCACAGTTTATACTCAGCTACAACATGAGTTTTACATTCGGTCCTTTTCAGTGGATTTCTTTAAAAGAAGTTGCTTGCAAACTATTCCCTAAATACGAAATATGCCACGCGGAATTCTTCACAAAGGCCGAGAGTTCACAAGCGTTTATCTCTCCAACTAATTCCTTCACAAAGCTCAGATTTTCACAATTTGTCCGTAAATGCATCTGCTTTCACAGCGATATAAACCGAACGCGAAATAACAGTACCTTCTTCGTTTTACATATAACTTTTTCGGACACATTCAACATGAGCTGCACGTCCGGCAGCGAGACCACGACTGCCTCAATGCCGTTGCTCACAGCGCATATACTACTTGGTACAGCGCGGGAAAGACGTCACTCTGATTGGATGATCAAATGAACAGCTAATCAGATAAATCTTTCAAGATCATATTCGCGCTAAACTGTTATACTCCAATCAACATTCACAGATGCATTTACGTCATTTGATGCTGTAAATATTAATAAAATATTCTACCAAACCAAACGAAAACTAATCTTGAAATAACTTTAGACAAACATTACAAATAATTATTCTGGTTGCCTATTTACAAAAACAAGCACACTTGGACGTACGTCATCAGCAAGTAAGGGGAATTATAGCTATCGTTGCAACAGTTTGTTGCACACTTTCCCATGACCAAGTTACATAATTTTCAAATAACTTCCGGGAATTCAGCCAGGTAACACTTTCAGCGACCGCCGATATTCCGGCGGGAGAACACCCCGCCATTTTCAAGGCAAACTGCAACGGACAGGCGGCGTACATGCAAATTTAATACCTCGGTTCTCGAACTGAAGCAGGGAAGGTAACACACACAGTGAACACTAGTGCCACCAAAGATGACTAAAGTCAGAGCTATCGATAGTGAGACTATGAATTCGTAGGTGAGGCAGCATTGACTCTGTTCCTCTGTTTTTTGACAAGGGAGAGAGCCGGATTCCAAACAGAGTTTAAACACAAACCTCCATCCCTGTTAACGAGGTTGCTCGCTAATTTAATCTCAACTGCCTCCCTAATGACACTGTCCCAATAGCTGGACGTGCATGCCAATATCTCGGTGTTATTATATAACATTGGGTGACCAGTATCCATGCAATGTTCGGCAATAGCAGATCTATTTGGCTGCTGTAATCGTGTGTGCCGTTTATGCTCAGTACATCGGTCCTCCACGGTCCTGATAGTTTGACCAATATATGCCATGCCGCAGCTACAAGGAATACGATATACACCCGCCTTACGCAGTCCAAGATCATCCTTAACGGAACTCAAAAGTGCCCTAATTTTAGATGGAGGTCGGAAAACACATTTCACATCGTATTTCCGTAAAATACGACCGATCTTATTGGACGTGTTCCCTACGTAAGGCAAAAAGGTAGTAGACTTAGGTGTTGACTCAGTCCGGAACCGCGCGACTGCTACGGTCGCAGGTTCGAATCCTGCCTCGGGCATAGATGTGTGTGATGTCCTTAGGTTAGTTAGGTTTAAGTAGTTCTAAGTTCTAGGGGACTAATGCCCTCAGAAGTTGAGTCCCATAGTGCTCAGAGCCATTTTTTTTGTTATGCATCCGAACTGACTTTAATCTTTCTAGTGTCGGTTTTTATAATTTTTGGTAATTTTCTCTAACTTTGAAAGTATCCCAGCCAGAAAGCTGAGATTTTCCAACAAGCTTTTTTTATAACAAAAGGCTAAATAGGTTTTTCGAAATTAAATAAGATTTGGTATAGTTTATTTAGATTCTTAAGGGCTTGAATATTCTGTCGCTGGAACGGAGACTATTAGCGCTTCCCACGGCCGTACTAGCGACAGGTGCGAGTGAATCACGAAGAGATACAAGCGGCTGTCACCGCCACAGACTCCAAAACTACGAGCCCGTACCTCAAGGTAGCTTACTGCAATAAAATGCTATTGCGGTTTGACTCGCGACGTTACAGGTCCCCATGAATAGATGCATACTTGCGTTGATTCATCGTCCCTTGCAGAGTGGTGAGATCACCCAGAAAATGCCACAAGAACATTCCCCAGACCATAACGCTCCCTCTTGGTGGCAGGGTGTTTGCTTTCTGACGCTTCGCGCCGTACACACCCGCGGGCATCTGTCTGATGGAGCATAAAACGCCATTCATCCGAAAACGGCACGGACGTCCAGTTGCTGTGCTGACGTGCAGATTCTATCCATTGTCAGTGACGAGTGCACGGACCAGGCGACAGCTGCTGAACGATCACTGAGGAGACACTGTTGGCAGCCGTCTGCTCATCTGAGCGGTCACTTGCTCAACAGCTGTACGCCTATTCACCAGTACACATCGCTGCAGTCGTTGTTCTCTCCTGTTACCCATGGCCCATGGTGCGAAACACCTGCCTCGGTGCTCGTTTTGGAGAACGCCGTTTTTCCTTGCATGGTATACTTTTACCAAGGCGCCACGCGAGCGGTTAACAATCCTAGCAGTTTCGGAAAAGCTGCCATTCTCGGGCAGAACGATAATTATCATGCCATTTTGGATGTCAGATAAATCGCTCTATTTCCGCGTTACGACAAGGACTGCACTGTTTTCTGCGCCATCTATCTCGAAGCGAAAAAAGTGGTCCAACTAAAACATTGATATTTCTTTACGTACTATACGAATATGTAATAAAAATGAGGGTGCCTATTTTTTTTAAAAGTAGTTGATATCCGTTTGACCTATGGCAGCGCCATCTAGCGGGTCAACCATAGCGCCATCTGGTTTCCCCCTTCAAGCTAGACAAGTTTCGTTCTTTGTAGTTTCTTCGTTTGACCCTTATTTCGTGAGATATTTGGCCCGGTCACGATCAATAGACCACCCTGTATACCCTCCGCTGCTAGTGCTGTCACCTATCGTCTATGAGTAACACTGGACGTTGGCGTCGAATATAGGCGGTGGTCAAATTAACGTGACCGGTCCGTGTATAAGACAGAGTTATGCGGTTCCTTACTGTAGAAAGTGAAATGTCCAATTGCATTCTCGAAAGGCTGAAGAACGAGGCTGGAGATGCTACGGTGGACGTCAGCGCTGTTAGCCGTCGGGTATGTAGAGAAGCTAAATAGCGAACAGAGTTGGCTGCTGCACCTCGGAGCGGCCGACCAGCCACTGCAGTGACGTCACACAGCCTCCAGCGTGTCTACCAAAGCACCCGCCACGACCGTCGGGTAATAAAAGATGAACGGTGTCTAACAATACCAGCACTTGCAAAGTAGGTTAGCAATCAGATTGATAATGTTGCTCACGCAGCATATGTTCGCTTTATCGGGCAACAACAAAGTTATTGACTGTGGAGGGTATCGTCAGAATGAAAATAATGAAGTCACTGTAAAAAAGTCATTACTTTTGGCACTTATCTTGAATGGATTCCCACGTAGATTTCGTCGAAGTTGTTATGGCTCATCTTGTTGATTCTAGGGTGATTCCATTTTGACTGCTAGAAGGTCCAGATCTGTATTTTAGCAATATTTTAGGACCTAACAAATGCGTTTTTCAGGAAATTCTTAATGATCAAACAATCCCAGATCAGAACAATGGTACGGTAGAAATAATTTTTGACTTGGTGTTCACGATCCACATTTTTATTAAACTTCTTGTAAATTCACACATACCTCTTCTTAACTGTCACAAAGAAAATAGTTTTGTATCAATCTTCATATATTTATTTTCCACATTAACCAAACATAAGACTTGACTGTTCTTTTACAAAGCGAAATAACAACTTAACTTCTGCAGAGTGAAACAAAGACCGCTCTGTGCGCATTCGCGCCAAAACGGTTACAAGTAAATCAAAGATTATGACAGTCTCACAGAAGTGAATACACACAAGAACCATATCACTGTAATATATCGATACATCGGAGTACCTATACATTAATTAAACCAAATTTGAATATTGTCACAAAAATATGTCTGTTACTTCGCAGAAAAGTAGTACGATATTACTGGTATCGTGGACTGGGGTTGGAGTGCCGTAATGGTCACGTAAATAAAGAACCATTACAAGTGTCTCCCGTTATCCATCGGTAAAGGCAATGAGGTGGCTATTAATGAAAAACTGGGCTGCGCCAAGATTTGTGTACGCTGTGTACTGTAAATGTCGACCGACCAGTGTAAAGAGCTAAGGAAAACAATGGAATCGAATCTGTTGCAGCGCTTCAGTTTGGAGAGGGAGGAGATTCTGTCGAAAATTGTGACTGCAGACGAGACTTGAATTCACTTTTTTTAACCTGAGTTGAAGGTGCATTCGATGGAACGGAAACGCCTAACATAGTCGCGAAAGGAAAAAATTAAAAACAGTGTATATATGATTGCAGTCTTTCTTGGCGTATTCCAATGAATAATTCTTCTCGGGTTATCAGTCGAGTGGCGAAGTCAGATGATGGGTACGAAACTCATCGAAACGTTGCGACAAGACGACGCCACCACTCGGCTGATAACCCGAGAAGAATTCATCACAAAAACAGTGTATTTTGCTGAGAAGTTTATGTAGACAGTCTTTTGGAACTGTAGGATGTGATTGTGGTCGATTTTTTTGGAGGCAGAATGCACGATAAGCTCTGTCCAATACGTGAAACTCTCAAGAAGTTGAAAGCACGTCTTCATCGAGATCGCTCATCAAAAGATAAGGCAGATATTGCTCTTTGCACAATTCAAAACTGTCACTTCATTATTAACGAAATTGCAAAAATTGCCTGTTAAGTCTTGATCCATCCAAATTCCAGAGAAATGCGGGCACGGAGATATGCGAACAGCAGGGTTTGCCGGTGATGTGTCGACACCACCTTTGTCAGGTAGTGGTCGTGTTCAACAATTGTGCTCAATTTAAAACAGATCATTATTTCTGCTGCATCTTTAATAAACACACAAGAATAAAAGTCTTCAGTATGTACAGATTTATATTTTGATCAGCACGTAAATAAGTATTGTTACAGCTGATACCCAGACTCCTAATCATTTGTGGTAAGTTTATGACATTGATGTGCTTTGTACAGATTACCATTTACTGTTTGATGAAGGAGCGGTTTTCCCCGGTTGCAGTGTCAAATACTTCTGTGACATAATTTGACAAGCTAAAACTGTGTTTCAGTATTAAAATGAAATCATTGTACCAAAGACTCATTTATCAACTGTGTCCAAAAGTGTTAAATACAATTATTATTTGGTACACTTCCGCTACTTAACAATTTTTTATGAAAACATTACAAAAAAATCACTGTGAGGACTTTTTTTTTACTTTAAATGCTTACATATCTGCTATTTCGGGCATATTCTGAGGCCAAACAACGCCTTCTGGTTGTTTATAAATTAGAAAACATAGACTAGAAGTCGCCGTTTTCATGTTAAACACCGCCATTTCATTTTTGATAGCAATTTCGTGATTATAATATTGTCTCCACTTATCTAATATAGTAGATAAGAGAGCAGCTTCAGAAAAGTGGCCCAGATGAACAAGTCCAGGTACAATTCACCTTAAGCAGAAACCAACAAACTGTATACAAGCATGTAAACAATTAACATATGCACCGAAAAACATGAAAAATATGCATTTAAAAACTTGGTTAGACGATAGTCCATTTCAAGTGTATGTCGAAGAAAATAGGAAACAAACACAATTTTTCTAAATAATATCACATTTCTTTTTAAAACTCTGTATTTGCACTGTGACGAAACTTTCACATTGCTTTTACACAAGCTTATAGTTTTTATGCTAGACCTGCATTACAGTTTATTTATTAACGTAACTTAAAATTGGTGCTGATAGCGCATAATTTCAACCAGAAATAACCTGCGAGCACTCAGTAGCTTTCATAACTTTTAATATATTACTTGTGAATACTTAGTCCCGTTTCTGAAAGTGGGCAGTATCTTCCAAACATGACCTAATGTTGCCAGTGTTTTCGCGTTTTTTCCCAGTTCTCTCTATCCTACCGTTCAGATTCAAGTATTTTTCTTTCTCCTCTTCCCTTCATCTCCAAACTCATGTAAACGCAGTTTGTGAGCTCTGTTTCCTTCTTAAAGCGTTCCACCGAATAGTTAATTGTAGGATAAGAATTTCCAACAACATTGTTTATTTAGTTGTCCCAACCTTCAACAAAACTCGTCGTTCGGTGCCTTTTTCCGCAGCAGTTTCACATTGTCATAGGGATATTCTCATTCTGAAGCCGTTTACACAAAATAGTTAAAAACTGAGAGTCTTCCGTCATCAGGAGCTTGCACATCTATCTCAACCCCTCCCTTACTTATGATCTCCGGTTTTAGAAATGCCAGCGCTGTACACATGCTGATGCGAAGCCGTAAATCTTCGTTCTGATGATAGTGAGACCTAGATTCTGAACTTTTCTCCATCTCTTCTTTATGTGGAAATAATACCCACTTATTTCATATTAGGGGAAAACTTGACGAGGCAGCTGCCTCAGAATGAAAATTCAATTTTGTTGGACACCACTGAGGAACGGCTGGTTTATTTAAGCAAAACAGGTGAACATAGATGTCTTCCTTCTTACGAGAGAGCAGTCTAAACACAACAGGAAAGGTGTCTGTTTCGTCACTTACGCCTTCTAAATCTGCGCATACGGCGTAGATTTGTGCAAACTGCTTGCTGCTGCTCTCAAATGTTTCATCCATAAAACAAGGGATAATGTTTTTAAGCTTTCTTTTCCTTGGTATCGACTAAAAATGGCTAAGCTCTCATCTAATATATAATTTTTTAAAACAAAACTGCTGTCATCGCCCATTTTAAGAGATCTGCATGAAGATTGAACCGTGGTAAAAATTGCTGTTTTAAAGAGCGCGCCGCAGCGCGTAGTGTGAAGCAGTCGCCCTCCGTTTCTGGCGGTGGCGCCGCTGTGCCAATCGCAGCTTTGGAGTCTCCTTCTGGTGGGAAAGGGGCGCTATGAGCTGGCCAGGAGTCAGTCAATCTGAGCCAGTCAGTCTGGGTCAGTCTCTCGTCCCCAGCTTGCTAGTCTGTCTCTCGTCCGAATTTGTGAGGCAGTTAGTGTCTGTCTGTCCTCCGGAGTGTTAGTATGTCTTTCGTTCGGGTCAATCTTTAAAGCCAGATAAATGAGAGTCTTCCCCACTCCACCAGTAAGAGAAATCAGCGAGTGGTCGCCCAGTCCTGAAATATGTTTTGATCTTTCCTCTCATCTTGAGAGGCGGTATGTGTGTACTGTAGAGCATCTTAACTATTGTTTGGCCAACCTTGTATAATTTTATATAAGTTTGCATTTCATGAGCTTTTAGTTAAAGGGTCATTTTAGTATATAAAGTTGCCACCCTTCCACCGTAAGACTTTTCTTAGAAGTTAAAATCAAGTTGCACCTTTGGTGGCAAAGTTCAATTTCAATAAGTTTTTTTTTCATTTCTGGTGCCACCGCCACGAATTTATTGAAGAACAGTTCAATTTTCCAACCTGCCTATTTGCCACTGGTCAGGTGTATCAACGATGTTCCAAAAAATTGGCAGAGGCCATTGCATTAGTTGTTAGTTCATGTGATAGAACATGTCATAATTTTTGTTGTAAATAACGGCGTAAGTTTGTGGAGCTACATGAAGAATCAATAAAGTTTATCCAAGATTGTCACTGGGACCCATCCTCAAACTGATGGCAAGGCTCCTTTCAGACCTGTAACACAAATCTCAGGTGTCCGCTAGTCTCCCTGTCTGCATATCTCTGAACACCACAGCCCTGACCACCATCTGATCGATCATCTAAAAGAAGCTCACTGGGACATCATAATAAAAATGCAGAAACCTTGAAAAATTATGTACGCCAGTGACTATGGGAGGAGGGCTATGATTTTTAACACAGCGGGTATGAGTGTTCTGATTTGAAGGTGGAAAAAACTGAGAAAGATGGTGATTATAATGAAGAGTGACAAATTAATTGTAAATGTTGTAGCTGTTGTTCTGAGAATAAGGCATTCACTTCTCTTGTAAAATAAAAAAGAGACACTATTTTCTGTTTTGCATCACCACCACTGAAATATCCAGTGAATTGTGATAATAATCGTCGCCTTTATCGTCTTCATCAGCCATTTGAGAACCACAGCTGAGTAAATGCCACCTCTTGACTTTACCATGTATTACGATCTCCAACAACATGCTTTGAAGCTATTACTACACGTATTCTATCATCATCTACATACGTTCCAAAAGATCTCGGTCTTTCGTACAGGGAAATTTCGTGATGATGTTACAAACTTTCAGTGATGATGGAGATGGCTAAATGTATCAATCTGTGGCAAGGACCCTGATTTGGAAACGACCAAGTCGAAAGCTAAGCGATTTTCTGAAACCTCCGACAGTGTTCATCAGAGACCCACTACCTGGGCTCCTGGAACATACTCAACCTTCTATTCGTCTACGGATGTGGTACCAACATGATGGAGAACCACCTCACTTTGGACTGAGGGTTCTTGAACACCTGGATCAGACATTCTCTAAAAAGTGGATAGGCGGAGGAGGCCCTGTTTCGTGGCCTACACGTTCGCCTGATCTCACACGGCTTGATTTCTTTTTGTGTACGTAACACGTCTGGACTGAAGAAGGTCTCCTGGCAAGAATTCAGGGTGCCATCGACGCTGCTCAAACGACACCAGGGATATTAGAACGGATACGACAGAATTTCGTGCGATTATGGAAGGCCTGCACTGACTCTGGGGGACACCATTTTGAACAAGTTGTAAATATACCAGGTTATACAACATTTGCAGGTAAATGGAATTCATTGTTACTTTATGGAACACAGGCTTTTTGGCCTCTCTGACATCTAGTTGCTTGCACCCTTACTAGTCCGTCAACAGGGGAAATTATCTAAGGGTATTGGGAAGTACGCGGCGCGAATTCTGTACGTCGTGATCAGTAATCAGTGGTCGGAAGTTGGGGCCCTTAGTTGAGCTCTGCGCGAGGCTAAGGCGGAACTTGAGTAGATTTTCGCTTATACCTTCCGTCTCGGTCGTATCCGGACTACTGTCCCATACATACCTCAAATCGGTACATTTACCTTTCTCCTTCATCCTCGAAAATTTGTAACAGACTGTAAAGATTGTAAAGATGTTGCAGGGGAAGTTGCGATGAGAAATAATTGTTAAGACAAAAAAATGATCGTATGGCATTGTTGGCCGGGAGACCCCATCAGGGAAAAAATGGTGCAAATGGCTCTAAGCACTATGGGACTTAACATCTGAGGTAATCAGTCCCCTACATTAGAACTAAGTGAATATAAGTAACCCAAGGAGTTGTACCCGTGGTCTAGGGGTAGCTTCTTTGATTCATAATCAAAACATCTTCGGTCACGGGTTCGATCCCCGCCACTGCCTAAATTTTGATAAACAATCAGCATTGGCGGCCAAAGACTTCCGGCGTAAGAAGTCAGCCTCATTCTGTCAACGGCCTTGTCAAAGAGGGCGGAGGAGCGGATAGAGGTTCAGGGCACTCTCTTGTCCTAGGGGTGGGAAATTGCCCCTAAAGGCGGAAGAATCAGCAATGATCAACGACATGAGGATGCAGAAGGCAATGGAAACTACTGCATTAAGGACACGTAACGTGTATCCACAGGACATGTGGCCTGTAATTGAAGAAGTGTCATGATGATCTCTCTATTGGTAAATGATTCCGGAATAGTCCCCCATTCGGATCTCCAGGAGGGGACTGCCAAGGGGGAGGTTACCATGAGAAAAAGATTGAATAATCAACGAAAGGATAACGTTCTACGAGTCAGGGCGTGGAATGTCAGAAGCTTCAATGTGATAGGGAAACTAGGAAATCTGAAAAGGGAAATGCAAAGGCTCAATCTAGATATAGTAGGGGTCAGTGAAGTGAAGTGGAAGGAAGACAAGGATTTCTGGTCAGATGAGTATCGGGTAATATCAACAGCAGCAGAAAATGGTATAACAGGTGTAGGATTCGTTATGAATAGGAAGGTAGGGCAGAGGGTGTGTTACTGTGAACAGTTCAGTGACCGGGTTGTTCTAATCAGAATCGACAGCAGACCCACACCGACAACTATAGTTCAGGTATACATGCCGACGTCGCAAGCTGAAGATGAACAGATAGAGAAAATGTATGAGGATATTGAAAGGGTAATGCAGTATGTAAAGAGGGACGAAAATCTAATAGTCATGGGCGACTGGAATGCAGTTGTATGGGAAGGAGTAGAAGAAAAGGTTACAGAAGAAAATGGGCTTGGGACAAGGAATGAAAGAGGAGAAAGACTAATTGAGTTCTGTAACAGGTTTCAGCTAGTAATATCGAATACCCTGTTCAAGAATCACAAGAGGAGGAGGTGTACTTGGAAAAGGCCGGGAGATAAGGGAAGATTTCAAATGGCTCTGAGCACCATGGGACTTAACATCTTAGGTCATCAGTCCCCTAGAACTTAGAACTACTTAAACCTAACTAACCTAAGGACATCACACACATCCATGCCCGAGGCAGGATTCGAACCTACGACTGTAGCAGTCCCGCGGTTCCGGACTGCAGCGCCTAGAACCGCACGGCCACCGCGGCCGGCGGAAGATTTCAATTAGATTACGTCATGGTCAGACAGAGATTCCGAAATCAGATACTGGATTGTAAGGCGTACCCAGGAGCAGATATACACTCAGATCACAATATACTAGTGATGAAGAGTAGGCTGAAGTTCAAGACATTAGTCAGGAAGAATCAATACGCAAAGAAATAGGATACGGAAGTAATAAGGAATGACGAGATACGTTTGAAGTTCTCTAACGCTATAGATACAGCAATAAGGAATAGCGCAGTAGGCAGTATAGCTGAAGAGGAATGGACATCTCTAAAAAGGTCCATCACAGAAGTTGGGAAGGAAAACATAGGTACAAAGAAGGTAGCTGCGAAGAAATCATGGGTAACAGAAGAAATACTTCAGTTGATTGATGAAAGGAGGAAGTACAAACATGTTCCGGGAAAATCAGGAATACAGATATACAAGTCGCTGAGGAATCAAATAAATAGGAAGTGCAGGGAAGCTAAGACGAAATGGCTGCAGGAAAAATGTGAAGACATCGAAAAAGATATGATTGTCGGAAGGATAGACTCAGCATACAGGAAAGTCAAAACAACCTTTGGTGACATTAAAAGCAACGGTGGTAACATTAAGAGTGCAACGGGAATTCCACTGTTAAATGCAGAGGAGAGAGCAGATAGGTGGAAAGAATACATTGAAAGCCTCTATGAGGGTGAAGATTTGTCTGATGTGATAGAAGAAGAAACAGGAGTCGATTTAGAAGAGATAGGGGATCCAATATTAGAATCGGAATTTAAAAGAGCTTTGGAGGACTTACGGTCAAATAAGGCAGAAGGGATAGATAACATTCCATCAAAATTTCTAAAATCATTGGGGGAAGTGGCAACAAAACGACTATTCACGTTGGTGTGTAGAATATATGAGTCTGGCGACATACCATCTGACTTTTGGAAAAGCATCATCCACACAATTCCGAAGACGGCAAGAGCTGACAAGAGCGAGAATTATCGCACAATCAGCTTAACCGCTCATGCATCGAAGCTGCTTACAAGAATAATATACAGAAGAATGGAAAAGAAAATTGAGAATGCGCTAGGTGAAGATCAGTTTGGCTTTAGGAAAAGTAAAGGGACGAGAGAGGCAATTCTGACGTTACGGCTAATAATGGAAGCAAGGCTAAAGAAAAATCAAAACACTTTCATAGGATTTGTCGACCTGGAAAAAGCATTCGACAATATAAAATGGTGCAAGCTGTTCGAGATTCTGAAAAAAGTAGGGGAAAGCTGTAGGGAGAGACGGGTCATATACAATATGTACAACAACCAAGAGGGAATAATAAGAGTGGACGATCAAGAACGAAGTGCTTGTATTAAGAAGGGTGTAAGACAAGGCTGTAGCCTTGCGCCCCTACTCTTCAATCTGTACATCGAGGAAGCAATGACGGAAATAAAAGAAAGGTTCGGGAGTGCAATTAAAACACAAGATGAAAGGATATCAATGATACGATTCGCTGATGACATTGCTATCCTGAGTGAAAGTGAAGAAGAATTAAATGATCTGCTGAACGGAATGAACAGTCTAATGAGTACACAGTATGGTTTGAGAGTAAATCGGAGAAAGACAAAGGTAATGAGAAGTAGTAGAAATGAGAACGGCGAGACACTTAACATCAGGATTGATGGTCACGAAGTCAATGAAGTTAAGGAATTCTGCTACCTTGGCAGTAAAATAACCAATGACGGACGGAGCAAGGAGGACATCAAGAGCAGACTCGCTATGGCAAAAAAGGCATTTCTGGCCAAGAGAAGTCTACTAATATCAAATACCGGCCTTAATTTGAGGAAGAAATTTCTGAGGATGTACGTCTGGAGTACAGCATTGTATGGTAGTGAAACATGGACTGTGGGAAAACCGGAACAGAAGAGAATCGAAGCATTTGTGATGTGGTGCTATAGACGAATGTTGAAAATTAGGTGGACTGATAAGGTAAGGAATGAGGAGGTTCTATGCAGAATCGGAGAGGAAAGGAATATGTGGAAAACACTGATAAGGAGAAGGGACAGGATGATAGGACATCTGCTAAGACATGAGGGAATGACTTCCATGGTACTAGAGGGAGCTGTAGAGGGCAAAAACTGTAGAGGAAGACAGAGATTGGAATACGTCAAGCAAATAATTGAGGACGTAGGTTGCAAGTGCTACTCTGAGATGAAGAGGTTAGCACAGGAAAGGAATTCGTGGCGGGCCGCATCAAACCAGTTAGTAGACTGGTGACCAAAAAAAAAAAAGGACATCACACACATCCATGCCCGAGGCAGGATTCGAACTTGCGACCGTAGCACCCGCGTGGCTCCGGACTGAAGCGCATAGAACCGCTCGGTCACAGCGGCCGGTTCAGCCGGGTAGTTCGGCCGCCGGACTGCAAGTCTTGTTGCAGTCGACGCCACATTGGGCGGCTTGCGGTCGGTGATGATGATGAAAGGATGGTGAGGACAACACAACACCCAGTCTACGAGCGGGGTTAATCTCCAATCCGGCCGCGGAATCGAACCTGGGCCCGCTGCATGGTAGGCAACTCCGTTACAACTCAGCTAAGCAGGGGAAGCCAAAAAATTCGATAGGTTGTGCCATTTCCGAGCTACCAGTTAGGTAGTCTCGAGCGCAAATTCAAGCAGCCTACCAGAGGCGATGTCTTTACACGCGTTCTTCGTTCGGTTTCCTCAAACCGAAAAATTGCAGCTTTGGCTCACCTAGCTTAAACTTATCGCATCCGAGAAAGGCACATTTTCGCTGGTAAAGAGCATTTCAACAAGTAGTAACTCATGAATCCACATTATCGCATTTTAGCGCATGAAAGTGCGTGAAATTCAGCTGGCGGCGACCTGATTGGCTAACTTCAATAATAAGTAACTCGGGAGCAGCGCAACGCATAGCATTTTTTTTTCTAAACAGCTATTTCTCAGCACAACCTCCCGTGCAACACACAATCAACTTTTTCAATCTGACTACCGACCATTGTGACCGAGCGGTTCTAGGCGCTTCAGTCCGGAACCACGCGGCTGCTGCGGTCGCAGGTTCGAGTCCTGCCTCGGGCTTGGATGTGTGTGATGTCCCTCGGTTAGTTAGGTCTGCGTAGTTCTCAGTCCAGGGGACGCATGACCTCAGATGTTAAGTCCCGTAGTGCTTAGAGTCATTTGAACCACTTGAACCATCTACAAAATACGGGCAAGCAAGAGATCCCAACACATAGACAACAGGATGAGCTGGAATAAAGACTTTCAGAAATGCAACATCCTTTTGGATACAAAGGACTCAGTGCGTGTAGCACCACTGCATGCCTCGTTGCTCACTACACGATGTCTGCTGGACAGGAGTTGAATTCGAATACCACCCACAGGCAGAGAGCGACCGCCTGTTTGGACGCCCACTCCCCAGTGGCGAGTACCGTTGGATGCCGTGCCATGGGTCACGCCCTGCCGCCTTGGCTGAGTGATGATGGCCGGCCGGCTCCCCCCACCCCCTCGCACGACTGCTCCACTGCCCCGCCCGCAGGCCGCCTTCCCAGAACTATGCCGTCAGCCAAACCCCCCAACCTCCCCCCTCAGTCAGCAGATCACCAGTCATTAACCTTCCCAGTCGTCGACCCTCTCAAGCAAACTCTGCACTGGTCAGCCGCAGCAGTTTCACCATTCACTTCCTAGATTAGAGGTCCATCTTGTAACGGTACTGATTTCGATCGTTCCACAACGTATTCGAACTGCAGCCTTCGTTCTCTGCTGTCTCAGGCTTTCACATCACTCGCGTATCTTGAAAGTAACTTTGGCTTTTCTACAGAGCGAACAAAACAAAAACGGCTCGGAAAATAGACTGACAGAAGAAAGAAAAGCAAACGCAGCAATATGAAGGAATTGTGCCATATAAACAAAAGTAGGTGAGCGCCTTTCTACGTCTGACAGATTATGTCTGTTCGAATTTTGCGCCCGTCGCATAACAATGGCTCAAGTAGCGCCACTATGACGATGCAAATCGGGTTTGCTTTGAATACACACTCCAACGGTCGTGAGAGTTCCACGCTCCAACGGTCGTGAGAGTTACACACTCCAACGGTCGTGAGAGATTGGACGCGGTGAGTTGATGTTACTCAAGAACACCTTTAAGACGACAAAGACGCCGTTATCAACACCTGACTTAGAACTAGGTCGTGCAGTACGGCTATGATAAGATGTATGTCCTTTCTGCGATATTGCAGGAAGACCTAACAGGAATGTAGCCACTGTACATGATTACTGGCAGCATAGCACAGCATAAAATGGCTCTGAGCACTATGGGACTTAACTTCTAAGGTCATCAGTCCCCTAGAACGTAGAACTACTTAAACCTAACTAACCTATGGACATCACACACATCCATGCCCGAGGCAGGATTCGAACTTGCGACCGTAGCGATCGCGCGATTCCAGACTGTAGCGCCTAGAACCGCTCGGCCATCCCGGCCGGCAGCAGAGCATAGCACTGGACGAAGTGGTCAGGCAGTGGAGATCAATGAACGAGGAAATGGGAATACCAAAGACCCATGTGGGGGACAAAAAGGACAACAGGGCTCAAGTGGACTGCCTAGCCTTTGCAGATGACATAGCAATAGTAAGTGAGACGGAAGAAGACGCAAAGACACAACTCGACAACTTAAGTAAGGTAGTGTAATATTTCTGGCTTATTCAGCCATCATGTTAGGCTCCAGGAAGCTATTCCCATGGCAGCGGAGATGCAAGAAACATCGAGATGACGCAATGTGGGATGAGGTACCGGTGACAGATGTTAGATTCGGTACCATTCCCGTGAGAAAGACCGCCTGCATGATGCTGCTGCTCTGTGATTGGCTGCTGTGTTCGGGCGCCAAAACGTTAAACTTTAGTTGCTATTATTAATTAAACCTGTCATCCAAATTACTTCATTTTTTTAAATAAACATCTCTCAACAGCCAGCTATCAGTCAGTCATTTCAAAATTATTAAAATCAAAGTATTACTAAATCAAAAGACTGACGAAATTACTGCCGATGCACTTCGGTGGCGTTCGGGTCACGCCTTGCTGGCTTGGCGCACGAAGTGTCTCGGGCAGTCCGGCTCTCCAGTTCTGACCGTTCCAGTAGACAGACATGTTGTCAGTTATAGCAGTATTTGTTTCATACAATTTTATTTACTACAGTTCCGACCGCCGCTAGGTACAGACATGTTGTCTGTAATAGTAGAATTTGATTCATGTAATTTTATTCTCCAGTTCTGACGGTTCCAGTAGACAGACATGTTGCCTGTGGCAGCATGTATTTCATGTTATTTTAGCCAGATATAATGACTGTGGAAAGATATGTTCAATACGTTGTGATCAAGAATAGTTTCTCGTGTCTATATCAATAAAAACGCGAGTGGCAGCCCAAATGAGTTATAGTTTAGTCGTAGCAGCAGTTCCTTGCGAAGTTAATTTCAGCCTCAAGAAAAAGAATCCACGACCTGCGTGCTGTTTCCTGCGCTGCGGACATCATCATCATGAAGACAGCAGGTTAGTGAAGTGTACAAGAACTTCCACACAGGGCAGTGGAAACAACTAGGCACCTCACGTGTACTACATGCACAGTACAAATGTGCTCAGTGACACGTCATCTGCAGTAATACAGAGGAGCTAAAGAAGGATGAAAGTATTAACACTATCTCACTTTTATTCCTTTTTCTTCTTGCCGTAGTAGCCAGAAAGGTGGGACTGAGGATCGCCTATAACAAGACAAAGACATTAAATACCACTGCAGACTGGGAAACACCGGAAGGCACTGTGCAAATGGTGGACAAATTTAAATACCTGGGAGAATTTATAACAGGAAGGAACAGGAGCAAGGAGGGAATAACAGAGAGGATGGAGATCAGGTCAGCCTTCTGCATCACGAGAGAGATATACAACAAAAAGAATATATCCACAGACGCAAAGATAAGCCACTACAAGCAACGGTGAGGAATGCAGTATTATATCCTGCTGAGATGATGACACTAAGAAGAAATGGGGCAGAACAACTAGAGAAAGAAGAGAGAAAAATACTTGGTCCCAAAAGAGGTGGAGAGAGGTGGATGCGAAGCCTTAGGGAAGAATTGTACCGAAACATGAGAACAATATCCGGGAAAATCTGACTGAAAAGGGCAAGGTTTGCTGGACATGTAGTTAGGATGAGTATGGACACAGAATGACTAAGAGAGTGTGGGAAACAACAGGGAGGACAAGGGAAAAGACAGGAACCAAGTGGATTGTTGAACTTCGGAAGGACTGGTTGGAACTGGGGATCAAGGTCGAAGGAAAGGAATATTGGGGGAACAAATATACACTGACCAATATGTGGGAGATCAATGACAGAGAAGAATACAGGAAAAGATTAGTCACCATTGGAGCAGACAGGAGAAACGGAAACTGAAGATCTCGGAAGAAGAGCGGGAGAGAAGAAGAGAAAGAATGAATAGGTTCTGGGAGAAGAAGAGGAAAATGCAATCCACGAAGGGGCTACCCGTGGTCCTACAGAGGTCGTAACGCAAGAAGAAGAAGAAGAAGATTACTGGCAGCGGTGATAACGAGAATGTACGGTCGCAAGAAGACCGAACTCCCGACGTCCGCGTCCCACTACCGAGAGGAAAGGCCATCGTGTTCCATGTACGGCTATGGCGCATCATACTGTAGCTGTGGCAGCAGTTGGAGCCACCGTGACACTACGAACTGTTACAAATCGGTTACCTCAAGGACAGCCCCGAGCCAGACGTCCTGTAGAGCGCATTCCGCTGACCCCAAACCACCATCATTTGTGGCTTTGGTTGTGTCAAGTGAGAGCTCATTGGAGTCCAGTGTGGAGGTCTCTTCTGCATTCTGATGAAGGCTGCTTCTGCCTCAGTGCCAGTGATGGCCGTGATTTCGTTGGAAGGAGGCCAGTTGAGTACCTGGAACCAACCTATCTCCATGCTAGACACATTGGACCTAAACGAGGAGTTAAGTCTCGGCTGAGATTTCATATGACAGCAGGAGCACTTTCGTGGTTATCCCTCGCCCCCTGACCCAAAACTGTCCGTCATTCGACCTGTTGTTGTGCCATCCATGAACAGCATTCCAAGCGGTGTTTTCCAACAGGATAACACTCGCTTACATAGTGCATACATCATCTGCAGAGGCTGACATGTTGCCTTGGTCTTCCTGATCACCAGATGTGTCTACAGTCGAGCACATACGGGCATCATCAGAGGACAACTCCAGCGTCATCCACAAACAGCATTAACCATCCCTGAATTGGCCGACCAAGTGCAACAGGCGTGGAACTCCATCCCACAAAGTAACATTCAGCACCTGTGGAACACAAAGCATGCGCGTTTGCATGCTGGCATTCAACATCCTGCGGTTACATCAGTTATTAATGTACCTGCATTTCAAAATATGTTATGGTTTATCCTGCACTTGCACCTATGATCCTTCAATGTTGATCACTTAAGTAAAAGGGTTGGAACTTTAATAGCGGCAGCTATTTATTTACAGCTCGTACAAAATAGATACGTGTTTCAAAGTTTTACTGACTTCAAAGTAGTCACCCGCATTGTGTATAATCCGTTGCCAGCGATGTGGAAGTTTAGGGTAGTCTTAGTAGCAGTGCCAGTTGTGTTGACAGTTCGAGCGGCGCGTTCTATTGCCCAACGAATTTGTAGCAGTTCTGAAGCGAATGCCGTTAAGTGTTTCTTTCAGTTTAGAAATCGAGTTGAACTTGAGAGGGCTTAAGTCAGGGGAGTGCAGTAGGTGGTATAGCACTTAACAGCCCCATCAGTCAAAGAAATCGGCAACAGCTTGCCCTGTACGTGCTTGAGCATTGTCCTGCATAATGATGGTCAGGTCCAGCAGAAAGTGTCATCACTTCTGTCTCTATGCTATTAATTTTTGTAACACAACCTACGACCAGCTTAGAGACACAAGTGATGACACTTTCTGCAGAACCTGAGCATCATTTTGCAGGACAATGCTCAAGCACGTACAGTGCAAGCTGTTACTGACTTGTTTCACTGATGGGGCTGCTAAATGCTATACTACTGTACTCCCATGCCTTAAGCCCTCGTAAGTTCAACTGGATTTCTAAACTGAAGGAAACACTTCACGGCATTCGCTTCAGAACTGCTATAAATTCGTCGGGCAATAGAATGCGCCACTCGAACTGTTAACACAACTAGCACTACTAAGAGTATCCTACAACTTCCACATCGTTGGCAGCGGGTTATAGATAATATTTGGTCATTTCCTTCGCATCTCCATTTCAAGTATCCTCTTGGTAATACTTTTGTTTTTCATTCTCTTTAACCACATCTTGACCTTTCTATCCTGCTCTGCAAGGGTTCCTCTTTCTCTGTTTCGCTTACCCTTTCATTCCTAACCCCATCTCTCCTTGTTACTTCTATCCTGCTTCTGAGGAACCTCATTTTACACGCCTGTAATCTGCTCCCATCTCTTTTCTTCATTACCCTTGTGTCAGATGCATAGGTCAATATTGCGATGTCGGAACTTATAGGTGATTAGCTTGAAAGATGTCTAAGACAATAGGTGGTATTCGAGTTCGATGTACGAAGTCTGTCCCTGCCGTTAATAAATGACAGCAGCACAAAAGACATTTTTTCGATATGTTTTCCTTGTATTTTCTCTTGCTGAGGATTGAAAACGTTCTGCCTGAAGTTACTGCTCTGTCTTAGTAGTACGTGACGTAGTTGAGATTAGATTAGATTAATTATTCATTCCATAGACCCACAAAAGAGGGGATCCTCCTGGGTGTGGAACATGTTAGATAAAAACATTACAAAAATGTAATTAGAAAAACTTGAGTTTCATTAATTTTTATGATCCTCAGTCAATAAACAGTAAAATTATGTACATGAATTAAAATTAAACTTCTAATATTTACAGGTTTAATATATCTGCTATCATTACATCCATCATTCACACAGTAGTTAGTTATTTGCCTATTACAGCCAAGTATTCTCGAAAATTAAAGTAAATTATTCATTTCAACGATCCTCAGTTAAGAATACTCAAATTATGTACAAGATTTAAAATTAAACTTCCACTATTTAAAGACTTAAGACTTACATCTGCTTTCCATATATCCATCATTCACACAGTAGGTAGTTACTTGGCTATTACAACCGAGTATTGTCAAAAATTGAAATATAATAAATGTTCATTAAAATGGTCTACTGCACTTGTTGAGAAATTCATGGACGGAATAGGAGGAGTTGGCCACCAAAAATTCTTTTAAATTATGTTTAAATTGTGTCTTGTCTGAAACTAAACTCTTAATGGTTGCTGTTAATCTATTGAGAACATGCGTTGCTGAATACTGCACTCCTTTCTGGTCAAGAGTAAGTGATTTTAAATCTTTATGTATATTGTTCTTATTCCTGCTCGGCAATAGAATGCGCCACTCGAACTGTTAACACAACTAGCACTACTAAGAGTATCCTACAACTTCCACATCGTTGGCAACGGGTTATAGATAATACTTGGTCATTTCCTTCGCATCATTGCATACAATAATTTATTAAGCAGTTAGTTGGAAAAAGAGATGTATTATTTACAACAAACTTCATTAAGGAATAAATATACTGAGAACCTGTGGTTAATACGCCCAATTCTTTGAATAGGTTTCGACATGATGTTCTTGGATTTACACTACACATTACTCTTATTACACTCATCTGTACTCTAAAAAATTTTCTCGGTTTGTGAAGTTACCCCAAAATATGATACCATATGACATAATGGAGTGTCAATAAGCAAAATATGCCAGTTTTTTTATATTTATATCTCCTATATCTGACATCATTCGCATTGGAAACACAGACTTGTTTAGGCGCTTTAGCAGCTCGTTAGTATGTCGCTCCCAACTAAATTTATTATCAAGTCTTTAATCGAAACGGCTAGGTGCAGTGTAGCGAACAGTGCATGAGCAGCAGCGTGATAGGACGATAGCAGTGACCGGCTACAGGTTGGTCATAGGCTCACTTCCCCTAGACAGAGATGTGCAAAACAGTTTGTAGTAGAGGCACCTAGCGCCAGAACCCGTAAAGACTGTTACTTCTCGGCAACTACCTGTACATAGCTACTTTCAGCCACAACAACGGGTAATGACGGAAGAAAATTGTTTCGCGATACAAAATTTCATTTATGATTCCTGATCTCTAAATATATTTAACAACGACTGCTCACCTCTCTTTTGCAGTTTAAGATGCAGCGTAATACTCCTTAAAAAACTGCCTTCCGCAGTGTTATCACAATTTGTTTATTTTTGAAAACATAGAGCGTCCGTTAAATACTTTACACTCAAGTGTTAAAGTAAGAGTTCGTAAGCAGGTTGTCATAGAAACTTCTGTTAACAGTTATCTGTATTTTATATCAAATCGTATGAACTTCACAAAACAATCTCAGTAAAACGAGAACCAGGAGCATATGCATCGCTAGTCGTATTATTGCACGCCACAAAACATAAATACGTCGCCGTTGACACTGAAGCCTCTGCTAAAATGGTACGAGAATGGTTACCTGTTCCACTGGTCCCCCCCCCCCTTCCCCCCCCCCCCCCCCCCGTAATGTAAGATTCACTGGGCTGTAAATAACAGAAAAGCACTTTGCATATGCAAAACGTATCTTGAATTGATGTGCCACTCCATCTGGCTGGATTCCAGATCCCTCATAATGCGAAGTACGGTCTTGGAAGCTTTCCAGATGATTACGTTCCGTAGATAGGATCGGATTTCTCTTCTTGCCTGGCGTCCTGCTGCTATGTTGTTCGGAATAATATGACAGCAGAAAGAGCCATACCAGAGGATAGTCGTGGGGGGTTGTTGACCTAGGAATTCTGAGTCTGTTAAGAGACTCATATACACTGGCTGGTAAAAAAAAAGGAAACGAACGTGTGAAGCATCCATAAGAGTTGCAGGGAACGAAATGACACTTCACGGGTTGAGTGGGTATGTGTTGTTATTTCATTGATTCCAACATTTTCAAAGAACGTAGCTGTACGTGCTCACTTATCGGCGTGACATTTCAACACCCATCTGACCTGGATCCATGCACTGATTCGGGTCGAAAGGATGTCATAAGATTGCAGCACTCTCTCGTGAGGCAAGCTGGCGGACAACTTTTGTAAATGGTACCTGATATCCTGGATAACGGCACCGGCACGAATTGATGTCCGAGCTGGTCCTACATGTGCTGTAATGGGAACAGATCTAGGGACCTTACTGGCCACGGGAATATCTCTGTATCACGCAGAACGTCGATAGAGAGTCGTACCACGTGTGGACGAGCATTGCCCTGTTGAAAAATGGCGCCACCCTACTGCCGCATGAGAGGTAACACATGAGAACGCAAAGCCCACAAGATTGGAGGTCTTTTACAGAAGCTCCAAATTTAGCGCTGCTTCAATGCGAGATGCTTATAATAGTTTCCACAATGATACTTTGTCTCGAAACCTGGCAGAGAATCCAAAGAGATTCCGGCCGTATGCTAGCGCCAAGACACAATCAATGCCTCCTCTGCGCGATAGCAATAGAAATACTATCGACGACAGTGCTGCCACAGCAGAGTTACTAAGCACAGCCTTCCGAAATTCCTTCACCATAGAAGACGAAGTAAATATTCCAGACTAGGAATGAACAACAGCTGCCACCATGAGTAACTTAGAAGTAGATATCCTCGCAGTAGTGAAGAACTTAAGAACTTAAAAAAAGCAAGTCATCCGGTCCAGAATGTATACCAGTTAGGTTCTATCAGAGTATACTGACGCAGTAGCTCCATACTTAACTATCAGCACGACGGAAGATCAGTATCCGAAGACTGGAAAGTTGCACAGGTCTCACCAATATTCAAGAAACGTAGTGGGAGTAATCCACTAAATTACAGGCCCGTATCATTAACGTCGCTATGCAGCAGGATTTTGGGACATAGGTTGTGTTCGAAAATCACGAATTACCTCGAACAGACTGGTCTATTGACACAGTCGACACGGATTTAGGAAACATCGTTCTTGTGAAACACAATTAGCTCTTTACTCAAGCGAAGTGATGAGTGCTATTGACAAGGGTTTCAAATTGATTATCTCTAGATTTCTAGAAGGCTTTTGACACAGTACCACACAAGCGCTTGTAGTCAAATTGCGTACTTATAGAATGCCGTCTCAGTTATGCGACTGGATTCGTGATTTCCTGTCAGAGAGGTCACAGTTCGTTGTGAAATGTCCCCTTAGAAAAATTTAAAAATGACAGTGCTGGAAAACCTCTTACGTTATTTGATTTTCAGACAGCTGAGCAAAACTGAACGTACGCAGACAGTTCTCTCTTTACTTATTCTGATCATCACTAAACTGACACAATATTTTTTAGCGCAATGCAATCTGACTTTCAATAATTCCTACAAAAGAATGGTCCTGATTAACAATAACTTATACCTTTCATGAATCACTTACCTCACAAAAATCTTCGTTACTCGAACTACTGCAATACAGCGAGCGCCAATACTGTCAGCTAAATAAAAGATTCTAGCTACTGAAGGCACTAACTACTGATAGGCATAGTTAGCAAAGGAAAGATTTTGATAGAGAACAAACAATGTAGTTCATGACATCCAGTCTTACAAATTTCCTTTTTCTGACGGACACACGTCCAGATCGTCCGCTCTCAAAACTCTGCCATCTCCCTCCCCACATCAACCACTGTTGGCGGCTCACCTCCAACCAGTGTTGCCAACTCTAAAAAACCCGAGTCGCTAGATTCAATATCAAAAGTCGCTAGAAAGTCGCTAAAACTGATTTTACTAGGGGTGTACTGAAAATTTCGTGCTGTGAATGGTGCAATAAGCCAGTGGGGGAGGGGGGGGGGAATAAAATATTAATAAAAACTCTCATATGTAATTGCTATATTGTCTTAATTAAATGACGCATCGCTTGCAACAACATATATATAAAATACGCTAACGTTTAATTAAACTTGTTATCATAATTGACGCAACACATAAATTGTTGTTTCAATCACAGTAGTCAAATATACTAGAAATATACAACTATATTTGTAACAAAAGAAAGCAAGAAAACAAATTAAGTTACAAAATATACACATACCGGTATGTCAGCTATTCATCGTCGTCACTCAGAAGATCGAATAACTCTTCTGTTTCATGCTCTGACAGAACTGTAGTTGATGTACAGGGTTGAACATCGCTCAACAGATGATGCAGTTTGACTGGTTTTGTCGCAAAAGGGTAACTTTTGTTCGTTCCAACAAGCTCCAATACGTCTGACGGTATGTAAAAAGATGCACAATCTTTATTTTGTTTCTTCAGCTGGTCTCTCAATATGATCAAAGCATTAATTGTCTTTAACGATAATCTGTTACGTTGTTTAGTTTTTATAATGTTCATATAACTGAATATTCTTTCCATTTCTGCATTTTAATGCGGTAGGCATAGAACAGTCATTGCTAGCTGTGAAATCAAAGAAAAAGGATTCTCCTCTGCGGTATTTTCATACTGCAAAACCTCACTCCAAAATAAAACAGTGTTAGTAGTGTTATTCCACCTAACGAAGTTGATATTATGCCATTCTTGCAAATCGCTAATAAAACCCAGTTCTTTGGCTACATCCGCTACAGCATTATTTTTATTCACTTTTAGTGTTTCTTCAACATTCAGCATTGACATTTTTTTCAGGATCGTAACTTTACTTGGCAGTCTTTGTTGAATTTCTTTTATGAGTTTCAGACTAAACTGAATGCACCTCTTCTTCAAATAAACTTTATTTTCTTCAGTCAAGCTTGACTCAGGCAATTTCTATAGTTAAAATCTTAGTTTTGTTAATGAAAATACTGGCCCAAAATAGTTTTGAGTCGTCAGTACTCCAAAAGTCGCCAGATAAGTCGCTAAATCATTTTTGTCGCTAAGACGAAGGCAAAAGTCGCCATTTCTAGCGACAAAGTCGCTAATTTGGCAACGCTGCCTTCAACTGCCCAACGTTATGCGCTGTTCACATCCAACTGCCCAACACTACACAAGCGAATATTGTAACAATGAGTCCAACCAGCCACAGACTGCACACAGCACAGTCAGTGATTTTCATACAGAGCGCTACGTGGCGTTACCAGCATAAAAAGCTAAACAGACCCTACTTACAGTTGTAACTAACGGAAAGTCTTCGAGTAAAACAGAAGCGACTTCTGGTGTTCCTAAAAGTAGTGTTATAGGCCCTCTGCTGTTGTTCAGCTATATAAACGATTTAGGAGGCAATCTGAGCAGCCGTCTTAGTATGTTTGTAGATTATGCTGTCATGTACCGCCTTGTAAAGTCATCAGTGAATTGCAAAATTGTTGAGAGAAGATATCTCCATCGTGTGAGAAGTGCCAGTTGATTCTAAATCATGTAAAGTGTGAAGTGAGCTACATGAGTACTAAAAGGAAAAGTATCAGTTATACGATAAATCACACAAATATAAAGGCTGTAAATACAACTAAATGCTTAGGGATTGCAATTACGAATAACTTAAATTTGAATGATCGCAGAGGTACTGTTGTGAGCAAAACAAAGTGAAGACTACGACTTACTGGCAGAACTCTTAGAAAATGTAACGGATTCACCAAGGAGGCTGCCTACACTACGCTTGTCCGTCCTCTTTTAGAGTAGTGCCGCGCGACATGGGATCCCTACCAGGTATGATTAACAGAGTACATCAAGAAACTTCAAAGCAGAGCAGCACGTTTTGTATTACCGCGAAATAGGGGAGAGAGTGTCACGGACATGATACAGAACTTGGGATGGACACCATTAGAACAAAGGCGTTCTTCGTTGCGACGGGATTTTCTCACAAAATTTAACCAACTTTCTCCTCCAAATTCGAAAATATTTTGTTGACACCTGACATACATAAGGAGAAACGATCATAACAATAAATAAGGGAAATCAGAACGCACAGGGAAAGATACAGGTGTTCGTTTTTTCCACGCGCTGTTCGAGACAGATTAATAGAGAACTATTGTGAAGGTGTTTCGATGAACCCTCTGCCAGTCACTTAAATGTGATTTGCAGAGTTCCCTGAAATACTACCAGTCGTGACCTGAAGTCATACTCGGTGGCTCCCCCAACCCTGACCCTGATTATGCCTGCTCTCACGTTCCCACGCAGTCTGACATCGGGTCACTGTCACGTCCGAAAGCCCCAAAGATCTGGATATTGTACGATTAGATCAGCCAACGAGCCTTCATCAGGTATTTCCTGGTCACTTTGCTAACCAGGCCCCACGTTTATCCCTGGGCTGTGCCTGGTGCTCACCATGAGATGACAACGAAACGCCGGGAACGTCTAAGAAATTGAGTGTGTACCTATTCGAGGGAGGAATTCCTTTAACAGAATGCAACAGCTAGGTGCTTATGGAGAAATGAGTGCTGAAAGCCCATGGTCTTTTGCTTCGACTCACTCTCCTTCCTCCCCCCTACCGTCTCACATGCTTCGGCGGCCGCTATTCACTTGCTCCTAGCAATCTGTGGCGCTCGAGGTTAATTACTATGCGACCTACTGCACCGCTGCTCAACAATGAAAAGCCCATCGACGTGCTCTTCTCGGATTGCTACAATTACAAAACAGTCTTAACAACGGTCGGCTGTGTGAAACGTGGTCGCTACTCCAGTACCAATGATGAAAGCCCTATTGCATTCTGCCCAGTCTCAAAAGGATTCCTGGATGCGAGTACTGGGTTGGAAAACGTACACCACAAGTAGGCAGTATCACGCCTTCTTCTGGGTCGTTGCAGCTTACATAGAAAACTTCGCAATGGCAAAACATGCTATTCCTTCAAAGTTTCGAACGTCAAAATAAAGGTAATATGGTTTAGTTGTTTAGCGCCCGATGCTTCGCTCGTGTTTGTGTAGTAATAAAAACAAAAATAATTTTTTAAACATATATTACGCCTACTGTGTTAAAGAGTCGTTTCTTTTTCTATGCAATTCTGACAAAGTTGATTTGACTTGGTGACTGTTAAATAGCTTTCTTCGATTTAGTTGACAAATTGAAATACCTTATTTTTCTCGCGCTACTTAAGGTCATAGAAGAATGATCTTTTCCGAACGTACTTCAGTCCAATAAGCGATTCTGGTAGCTAGAGCCGGAAGTTTCTGTTAATCCTGTTTTTCGAGTTCTTGTGGTGATATTTGTAGAGAAACTTTCGTCCCCTGACGTATTTCTTTATTTTCAGCCGAGATGTCAAAGACCAGTTTTCATACATTTAGCTTTAAAAATGCTTTAATACAACGAAATATTTTGAAGAAAAAGTTTGTCTCCTATTTCACCCCGTTAGGGACTAAGTTTCCAAAAACACTGAAACAGGTATTTTTTTTATTTGTAACCAAGACGTCAAATATAAATTTTCATAGATTTAGCATCAAAAATGCTTTCCTAATAAACTATTTCGATAAAAACTTCCATCCCCTATTTCACTTCCTTAGCGGCTGAATTTCCAAAAACACTGAAACATGCAGTTTTTTTATTTCTAACCGAGAAACCAAATAGCAATTTTCATAGATGTAGTTTTCAAAATACTGCAGTAGTTCTTTAATAACAACTTATTTTATAAAAATTTTCACCCTCTATTTCACCCCCTTATGGGCTTAATTTCCAAAAATGCTGAAACACATTTTTTTTTTTACTTCCGACCGAGGAAACAAATACCAATTTTCGTCGATCTAGTTTCAAAGTAGCTTAATACGACATATCTTCAAAAAGTCTTTCATCTCCTATTTCACCACCTTAGGAGTGGAATTTCGAAAATTTCCTTCTTAAACGATGCCTGTAGTATAAGATCAGCACCCTTTTCAAATTTGGCTTTATAAATACCTTTTAATCTAACGAAATATTTTGATAAAGACCCCTCAGGGGTTAAGTTCCAAATGCACTCAAACACGTATTTTTTTTATATATTTTCAACCTAGATGCCAAATACTAATTTCCTTAGATTTAGCTTCAAAAATGCTTTCGTAATGAACTATTTACAAAAAAAAAAACTTTCATTCCCTATTTCACCCGCCCAGAGGTTGAATTTCCAAAAATGGTGAAATGTAGATTTTTATTTCTTACCGAAAACCAAATACCAGTTTCGTAATGTAGCTTTAAAATGGTTTAGTAGTTCTTTAATAATGTTTTATTTTCCAAAGAACTTTCACCCCCTTAGAGACTGAATTTCAGGCACGACATTTCCTTGTATGTAGAGAGATTGGCTTTAATTTAATCTAATCTCATCTCACCCGCTCTCTCCTACTACACACCGCGTCCAGCCAGCTGACACATATATGCCTCTGCCTACCAGTTACGTGCATACTCATTTGACAGCAGTAAATGCAAAAAAAAAAAAAAAAAAATTCCGTAGTGAAAGAATAACTTTGCTGGTCACGGTGGATCTCTAGCTACAGACATGAAAAATTAATAACACTGTAGCACACGTTTAACTAGTCTCAGTAATTACCGGATATTTTTTAATAAAGACCTGAAGATCGATTTCATTTTGCAACTCTTCAATAGGCGACCTATCTTACCCAACGCGAATACGTAGAATATCGGAAATGTTAAGTTCTTTTGATATTACTCGTTGGTGGCCTTATTTTGATCCTTACTTGAGAGCACCTCATTTATTTAACAATGGTTGTAGACGTTTTTCGTGAAGACCCTGCGTAAGTGGGCTCATCTCAACGGCCAGGTTATCAGAGTTCAATATTGTTCTTGCACTTTCCAAAGTTTGAATCAAAGTGTGATTCCGCACAGAGTGATGATGGTTGATGGCGTGCATGTACAGATTGATGCGTGTTGGTGTTCTATAGATGCTGTGGCCAAAGAAACTAGTTTGTTTGCAACGGATGAGGATATCGAGGAGGAGCAAGGCATCGTCTTTTTCTGCTTTCATAGCGACCTCTATGTTAGTGCCGTTCAGATGTTCCAAGAACTGGTCATGTTTTTCATGTCCGGCGGGCCAAATGACGAAGGTGTCCTCAATTACTGAAAGAAACTACTCGGCTTCAAACTAGCGTTGGTTCCAGTGGTCACAAACATATTTGTGGGGAACTTAGAGGATGCTGCCTTAGACACAGCCCCATAAAAGCCTAGTTGCTTCTTACGATACGTAGACGACACGTTTGTCATGTAGCGCCAGGGACAAGAAGAAGGTAAGGACACTTGACAATCTGAAAAATAGGGATCAAATTTAACGACTCCTCGATCGTGTTTCGCACTTATGGCATCTGGGGCAGTAAAATAAAAATCGCTGACAAAAAGCTTAGCAGAGTACGTAGAAAATAACATGGTCCCTGGCTGCACAGAAGGCGCAGTAATGAAAGAGCCAATGGGAGTGGTGGGAGTCCCTTGAAACAAAAAACAAAAAATCATACGTAATTCAACAGTCAGAGTCAAATAAAACTCCAAACACACACGACAAGGAGGAAGTCTCGTAAAATAAAAAAGAGTGACACAGTAGATAACGGCGCATAAGCAATATTGACAAAGTAAAATAAAGAAACTTAGAAAAGTAATTACTGACCTTCCGCTTACACATTGTCGTCAGAACGTAAATGTCGAAACCCATCTTCATCAACTGTGTTGTCGGTATCGCTAGAACAAAGACAATAACAACTTCTTTCTGTTCCGTCCGTTATGTTTTCGTACTGAGTATATTTCTTCTTGACACCTTTCACAAGTCCTCAAACTGCTGCCCATTCTAGTTTAATGACGGATGCAAATGTTTCCTCAGCTATCTTCCAGGCATTCTCTAGCTTAAAAGCAACATTCTCAGAAGGAACCTAGTTCTTCTACTGCGTTTAGTTCTGGATGATATGGTGCCAACTGGAGAACAAAATGTCCCTAATATGCCAGAAGTCTGTCTGCAGTAAACACATTTTCAGGTTTTTTTGCTTTTTATTGAGGTGGATCAATCAATTTTTGTTGTTCTCTTGTTAAAAATTAAATATTACGAGAATTTAAACAATCCGCCAGCTCAGCTTTCTGGCTGTTAATTTTGGTGGTTTTCCTTCCAGCATGTTGTGATACATGTACATCGTATTGTCAATCACAATAATGGAGTTACTCGCAAGTTTGGTATTAACTTCTGTTCCGCATTCGACATGCCCGCTTCAACATACCGATGGGTCCTCTACCGCCCTCTCTAGAGCTCGCTCAGTATATCGTGAGAAAAGAAATGCAGCATGAGGGTGAACGCCTTCATGGTAGCCGGCGGGAGTGGCCGAGCGGTTCTAGGCGCTACAGTCTGGAACCGCGAGACCGCTACGGTCGCAGGTTCGAATCCTGCCTCGGGCATGGATGTGTGTGATGTCCTTAGGTTAGTTAGGTTTAAGTAGTTCTTAGTCTAGGGGACTGATGACCCCAGAAGTTGTGTCCCATACTGCTCAGAGCCATTTTTAGCCTTCATCGTAGTCTTTTAACCAGCGTCAGACCAACGAGTCATAAACACACCCTACGAAGATACCTCCTGAATACCAACACATTCGGAAACGCTTTCTTGGATTTAGTTATGTGCACGCCAGTATACTAAAACAGCTCACAGCTAGCTAAGAAGACGATATACAAAATCATTACAAAGACTACACATGGAAACTCTGTTTCAGACAGGGAACCACAGGTGAACAGGACAATACTGTGGCGAAATATTCAGCAGACGTTGCTGCTCTCACGGATTCGCTTACGGTGGTATCTGATCATCAATAATAAAATGACTCTCTCACGCAAAGATTTTTTGTGGTCCAGTGCAGGAAAAGTGGGATTTTCTCAGACACCAACATTTTCGGAATACTTGTCCTACATTGAAGGGGAATATTATCGAGCTGCCATTGATGCCTACCATAGGAAAAAAATTTTGCAGCCTGGTGCATAACATAGTCAAGGAGTCCCCTCAGGTGTTCTCCATCACGACGGGTGAAGAAATGCATCAGGGCGATCGCCTTCATCGTAGTCTTTTAACGAGCGTGAGACCAACGAGCCTAGAGCCATAAACACATCTAACGAAGATACCTCGTCCGCAGCTCGTGGTCGTGTGGTAGCGTTCTCGCTTCCCACGCCCGGGTCCCCGGGTTCGATTCCCGGCGGGGTCAGGGATTTTCTCTGCCTCGTGATGACTGGGTGTTGTGTGCTGTCCTTAGGTTAGTTAGGTTTAAGTAGTTCTAAGTTCTAGGGGACTGATGACCATAGATGTTAAGTCCCATAGTGCTCAGAGCCATTTGAACCATTTTTTGAAGATACCTCCCGAAACACAAAAACCACAGAAGCGTCTCTTTAATTATTAAAGCTCTTTCATGTTAAAGGCGTAGGTGTGTGTCAAGAAATACAAGAAGACAAGGAAGGGGAAAAAATATTCAAAAGACAACAGCTCCCCTAAAACTGTGAAATTCCTCTTTCTTGTACTTTGTGTTCTGGTTTTCTGAACAACACATGTCTGTGTAAACACATAGAAATATACTGACAGATATAGTGATCATTGCTAACGTAATGTTTACCCAATTCAATGCGTTAGTTGTCTTTCCTCTGTGTGTACCAGTTTTTCTGAAAACACATCACATAATACTTGATCTTGTTTTCTGTACAGTCGTAACTACACTGCGAAATGGACTATGCCTACCAGTTATGTGTCCTCGTGTGCCGGACTTCAGCACCTGATGTTCTACCCAGGGGAAAATAAACATTAATGGCTTACTTGTGCCATGCCTACGTTTGAGGTTCCAACCAACCTAAAAACATACGCGCCCGGCTAGCCGCGCGGTCTAACGCGCTGCTTTCCGAGCGGGAAGGCGTGCCGGTCCGCGGCACGAATCCGCCTGGTGGATTAGTGTCGAGTTCCAGTGTGCTGGCCAGTCTGTGGATGGTTTTTAAGGCGGTTTTCCGTCCATCTCGGCGAATACGGGCTGGTTAACCTTATTCCGTTGGGGGCCGAACAGTACAATAACTCTGGGTTCGGTGCGGGGCGGCGGTGAGGTAGTAGTAGTAGTAGAAGGGTTTGGTGGGCGCACGACAGCAAGGTCTTCAGCGCCAGTTCAGTATCATAGTGAGACGGGTGTCAAGAAAAAAAACTCAGAACATTTACATAAAACGGAACATAAAACACGGGGAACAATCATTGAAAAATATGTGCTCACCCACACCGAAGCGTGGGATGAAGCAGGGCGTCAGCGGTAAAACATGGAGAACACAGGAAGAAAAAGGTGGAGGGAGCTAAAACAATGTAGCAGATGGAAGTGGCTGGCTGACCGCAAGGAAAAAGGGGAGGAGTCAGCCACTCTACAATACACTAAAACCTCCAGCCTAAAAGTTTAGGCCAGAGTCCAGACACATCACAAAACTTAAAAACCCTAGACACACACGTCTCATCGTTAGCTAAAACACAAGGCAGATCCCCATCAACTTGTGCTTCTGCCCTTGCATCAAGGTATAAAATGCAGTCTGTTAAGGCGGTGAGGTGGGTGGACCGCTGTGGCCTGTTGTCGGGCTGTGAACCACTGAGGGCTGGACGGCGGGACGAAGCCTCTCCGTTATTTCTAGGTGTCCGGTTTAATACAATATAATACAACCTAAAAACATACTACAATTATTAGCTGTAATTATTAGTCTGCAATTGAAGTAATTCTGATGTAATGATCGTCATTCAGTACACTGTCCCAAGTAAGAAATACAAACATCTGCACTTATATCCCTAACATTCCGTGTATACAGGGTGAGTGGCATAAGACGTAACATTCCTGTTGTTTCGTGAACGGTTACACATACCGCAACGCGGTTTCGGAAAATGTAAAAGCGTCGAGGGCAGGTTTTATTTATTTATTTATTTTTGTTAATGTTTTTAGCGCTGTGTCACCTGAGATACTGACGTAAATACGTTTGTCACTGCATTCGGCAGCTCCTGAAAAGGCATTTACAGTGAGTGATATAGCGTTTGTTAACGTTGACGTAGAAACCTATCACAAAAAAACTCGAGAAATGTCCCAGAATGTGAGAGCATGGTGGCTGGAAACGGCATTTGAGGTGCAACACTCGGAACAGGCTGCGTAGTTGTATAGTAAGGCCAGGCCTGCGCTACGAGAATAAAGCTTTATTTCTCCCTAAACCAGCTTACGATCTAGTGCAGGTTTACCTACGAATTTTGTGTATGGAAATACGTAGGCTAGAATCTAGCGTACCACAAACGTCTTAAGAAAACCATTTCGCATTTGTGTATCCTTCCAGATTTACGTGAGATGAAACAGAGAAATCACCTATTCATTCTTCAAAAATAAAGAGATCTTATACACTGCGAAAAGAAATTATTGTATTAAATATCTGAATGTTAGAATTTGATGTCTTTTCCTGTACGTGGCTGTGTACTTCTTACCAGGAAAGTACTTGGGCCCGAACAAACAGATCTGTGGCTGGCTCTGAGCACTATGGGACTCAACTGCTGTGGTCATAAGTCCCCTAGAACTTAGAACTACTTAAACCTAACTAACCTAAGGACATCACACACATCCATGCCCGAGGCAGGATTCGAACCTGCGACCGTAGCGGTCGTGCGGTACCAGACTGTAGCGCCTTTAACCGCTCGGCCACTCCGGCCGGCAAACAGATCTGTATGAACGTTTGGTTACAGAACCATTATGTGCCTCTGAATGTGCTGGTGGGTGTCGTTTTTCTGCAAAACTCTGCAGTCATGCTCTAGATATCACTGTTGATGTAATTGTAGACGCCATACGCAATGCAGCAATCTTAACTATAAATGTAAATGCGGAATGTCAATAAAATGCTCCGAGCAATACGAATGACTGCAAAACGCATAGTGAAGAAATGCAAGTTGATCGCATGGCGTATTTGCACATTCTATAATATCAGTGTTGAACGCCACGTCAATGACACTTTTTAAGTTGTTCACTGGTTCACCAGTATCGTTGCCAGCGTTCTGACGCGCGTAACGAAGCATTGGTCTGTATACTCCCGCAGATAAGTGATTGTAAACGACAGAATGCATATTCATGATAAAGAATCTGTCGTGCAATTTCGGCTGCATGTTACTGGAACGCAGTTTAGTGAAGTCTGTTATTCTCTTGGCATATATTTTATATTGCCTGAAGAAATACACATCCAGAGGTTGTGCATATTTTGTAGTTTTAGGCGGAATGATTTTTAAATCTACACGTTTTCCGCCAGATGCTTCCAGTAGTACTCGTTCATCCTTATGTCCAGACCAGGAGTCACAAAGTTTTTTTTTTTTCTGGTCATCAGTCTATTGACTGGTTTGATGCGGCCCGCCACAAATTCCTTTCCTGTGCTAACCTCTTCATCTCAGAGTAGCACTTGCAACCTACGTCCTCAATTATTTGCTTGACGTATTCCAATCTCTGTCTTCCTCTACAGTTTTTGCCCTCTACAGCTCCCTCTAGTACCATGGAAGTCATTCCCTCATGTCATAGCAGATGTCCTATCATTCTGTCCCTTCTCCTTATCAGTGTTTTCCACATATTCCTTTCCTCTCCGATTTTGCGTAGAACCTCCTCATTCCTTACCTTATCAGTCCACCTAATTTTCAACATTCGTCTATAGCACCACATCTCAAATGCTTCGATTCTCTTCTGTTCCGATTTTCCCACAGTCCATGTTTCACTACCATACAATGCTGTACTCCAGACGTACATCCTCAAAAATTTCTTCCTCAAATTAAGGCCGGTATTTGATATTAGTAGACTTCTCTTGGCCAGAAATGCCTTTTTTGCCATTGCGAGTCTGCTTTTGATGTCCTCCTTGCTCCGTCCGTCATCGGTTATTTTACTGCCTAGGTAGCAGAATTCCTTAACTTCATTGACTTCGTGACCATCAATCCTGATGTTAAGTTTCTCGCTGTTCTCATTTCTACTACTTCTCATTACCTTCGTCTTTCTCCGATTTACTCTCAGACCATACTGTGTACTCATTAGACTGTTCATTCCGTTCAGCAGATCATTTAATTCTTCTTCACTTTCACTCAGGATAGCAATGTCATCAGCGAATCATATCATTGATATCCTTTCACCTTGTATTTTAATTCCATTCCTGAACCTTTCTTTTATTTCCATCATTGCTTCCTCGATGTACTGATTGAAGAGTAGGGGCGAAAGGCTACACCCTTGTCTTACACCCTTCTTAATACGAGTACTTCGTTCTTGATCGTCCACTCTTATTATTCCCTCTTGGTTGTTGTACATATTGTATATGACCCGTCTCTCCCTATAGCTTACCCCTACTTTTTTCGGCATCTCGAACAGCTTGCGCCATTTTATATTGTCGAACGCTTTTTCCAGGTCGACAAATCCTATGAAAGTGTCTTGATTTTTCTTTAGCCTTGCTTCCATTATTAGCCGTAACGTCAGAATTGCCTCTCTCGTCCCTTTACTTTTCCTAAAGCCAAACTGATAACTGATCGTCACCTAGTGCATTCTCAATTTTCTTTTCCATTCTTCTGCATATTATTCTTGTAAGCAGCTTCGATGCATGAGCTATTAAGCTGATTGTGCGATAATTCTCGCACTTGTCAGCTCTTGCCGTCTTCGGAATTGTGTGGACGATGCTTTTCCGAAAGTCAGATGGAATGTCGCCAGACTCATATATTCTACACACCAACGTGAATAGTCGTTTTGTTGCCACTTCCCCCAATGATTTTAGAAATTCTGATGGAATGTTATCTATCCCTTCTGCCTTATTTGACCGTAAGTCCTCCAAAGCTCTTTTAAATTCCGATTCTAATACTGGATCCCCTATCTCTTCTAAATCGACTCCTGTTTCTTCTTCTATCACATCAGACAAATCTTCACCCTCATAGAGGCTTTCAATGTATTCTTTCCACCTATCTGCTCTCTCCTCTGCATTTAACAGTGGAATTCCCGTTGCACTCTTAATGTTACCACCGTTGCTTTTAATGTCACCAAAGGTTGTCACAAAGTACTAATCACTTTCTCGATGAATGTGGATTCAAACTGACAGAAAAAACGTCTTCAGATGTTGTTTCGTCATCTTCCCACTCACACTTGCATCGTCGATGACATTTGGAGGGCACCGCGTTTCTATTTCCCTTGACACGCGGGGTCCAAACTTTCCACTGGATTCTTGGAAGCAAATATAGAGTTTGTCTGCCAATCGTCCGTCCATTAATGTAGCAACATCGATCGTGTAACTATGTGTTGCACAGTTAACTGATTGCAACATCGCGACAGTGTTTCTCTCCCCTTTCATGGATAGTGTTCTGTCACAAGAAAGTTCATACATGAACTGACTCTGATCACAGTTCCATACAGAACTAATATCGATGTTTTCTCTCGTGATATGCGCATTGACGTCAGCAACAAACGTTTGAGCTCTTTCAATCAGCTCTTCTTCGTCATCCTTATCTTTTCGTGCTTGGAGCATAGTGATACGGCGTGATGTTATCCTAAACTCCTTTTTCAAATTAGTAATAAGTCCTATTGAAGCTGTAAAGTTTGTACACCCGAGATTTCTGGCTACGTCCAATGCCCAATGTTGTAAATGCCAATAATGAACGGCGGAACCGCATTCTCGCGCTTCATCGAATTTCGCCATTACACGTTCCTTGATGGTCTTGAACAGCAGTGTACGATTTCCTTTGAAAACTGTATTTCCTTCTCTTTTCTTTGCCACGTAATCCAGTATGTTTTTAATATTGCTTTTAGACTTCAGTTTAGGGTATCTTTTCAGAAGCTTGTCGTATGTGTCGAAACCTCTTACGTAATAATCATCGTACGTGTTCTCCAGTGTGTTGTCATCAAACGCCGTGATGATACTTGAAACTTTAACCTCCTTCTTGGGAGACGGTTGGTATTCACTGTCACTGCTTCCATCGCCTCTTCCCGCACTTGCCGTAGCACTACCGTTTGCAATGAGTTGTTCGTCATTATCATCCCTATCATCATCATTATGTGTTAGTGTTACAACAGTATCTGTTTCTAACTTATGCTCATATTTCTGCACTATAACAGATACCAGAACACATGCGAATGATTCGTCTTCTACACCAATACCATCTTCACGAAGAAGGGTTCTTCGTAACTTCATCTAAACCAATCGCAATACATTAGCAAGATTGATTACCAATCGCCGAGCCATCTGACGCTTCAATACACAAATAATGTCACAAAACGCAACTTCAGAGGCACACTGCACCGTCCCCACTGGTCCCGACTGGCGTACCGGCAGGTCAGTGTGCAATGCGGCGTGGCATACGCAGAGGCCTCTAACGGACGACTGCAGAGTTTTGCAGATGCGGGAGTATCACTAGCGCAATAAGAGACCTTTAGATCATTTCTCACACGATTTTCGTGTATTTGTGTTTGTTCGAGCCCAAGTACTTTCCTGGTTAGAGGTAAAATACATGCTGTCGGGCAATTGTCTCGTCCGACACTGTTCTAAATTATCTCATATGGGATAGATTCGTTAAAAAAACGTTTTATTAAGATACTGTGGTGTCCACCTCTACACCGCAAAATAAATATTCTTCTTAACGAAACGCCGTTTCATGCTGAACGTAAGAGCGTAATGACAGTGTTATCAGCTAAGTGCAAAACACGCTGTCGACTTATTTGACATTGCAATGCAATTTCGTATACACGGAAATGAAATAAACAATTTACTAACAATGATTTGGTAACCACCCAAATCACATAACATAAATTTTGTCTCCATGAAATCAACTTTATCCTTTATTTAAGCATGTGCTCAAACTGTTGACCATGAACTGAAAGGCACATTTGCTATCGCCCTTCGAAAGAACGATGAACAGATGTAATTACACTGGACGATATATTACACCATGCACTGGCGATTCGACGACACGTAGCGCCTGGCGTAGTTGAGGATTCGTCATAGACTGCATCTTTGAGTGTTTCCCAAAGATAGAAATCAAGAGGAGTCTAATCGGGGGACCTCGCAGGCCATTTGGCAACAGAATTTCGTCCTAGGTAACGTTCAGGAAAATTCTCATTCAGAACGCTTAAGTGTACGAAGGACGGGACATAACCACTTCGGAAACATTTTCACATGAATCACCTGAGTAGAAATGAGAGATCCGCCAGTGCACTGACCTTTTATACCTTGTGTACGCGATACTACCGCCATATGTAGTATATGTGCATATCTCTATGCCATGGCTGCTATTTCAGTGTATGTTTGTAACCTGCGTATACTAAAATAAGGAACTGTCCTTTTGGAAGAGGCGCTCTTACTCTTTCTCTTGATCCATCTGATCATTAGTCGAATTGACATCCCTTAGATTTGTGCGAATTATCATATACCCAAAATTTGTCGGATTTCTTTTAATACCCATGTGGATGACCTCGCACTTTTCCTTGTTTAGTGCCAATTGTCACTTTTTGCACCATACAGAAATTCTCTCTAGATCATTTTGTAATTGGAACTCATCGTCTGATTTATTTTATTTATTTATCGTATGGCTTTAACAGTGCAAGTGCGGTATTGACATCGTAAATTTACATAACATATAAAAACAAATATACATATACACACATATATAATAATATAAACAGAACAAACACCAGTCATTATTAAATCTGAGCAAAGTTGAAATATAATCACAGCTACAGTTCGTCAAAAAGTTGTGTCCAAACGTGGCAGCCATTTAACGGCAGCAGGACTGGCCTCCCCGAAGTCTCTCCGGCCACCACAGAATCTTCGCAGTGGGCAGCCTTGCACTAGATGTTGTAATGTTTGTTCATCAGTTTCACAGTCACACATTGGGTTATCATCTGGATGATGTTATTTCGGGTTTTCAATTTCTGGCTAGTTAGTTCCAGGTGTTTCTTGAAGGTAAGTGACCTGTCAAGAGTTATGCCTAAATATTTGGGAAATTTGTTATGTTTAATTCGTTTTCCGCAGAAAGTAATATTTAGTTCTCTGTCTGCTAGTCTGTTATTTAAATGGAAGGCGCAGGTCTCTGTTTTATTTGGGTTTGGGCACAGTTTCCATTTTTTGTAGTGCTGGTTTAGTAGTTCTAGGTCAGCAGTTAGAGTTCTTTCACCATCTTCTAGCCACTTGCTTTGAGTAGCTATAGCCATGTCATCAGCGTAGCAAAACTTACTTGACTCAGTGTCTATCATGTCACTGATGTAAACATTAAAAAGCAGTGGAGCCAATACAGATCCTTGGGGGAGTCGGTTTTTTATTCTTTTTGACTTGTTGCTTTGTGACCCCAGGTTTACTTTGAAATATCGGACTTTCAGCATTTTTTCCAACAGGTTTGTCAGTTTCAAGCACGGAATCATGTTGGCAAATTTCAGGATAAGACCATCTATCCATACCGTATCATAAGCTACACTGAGGTCGACAAAGACTGCTGATGTTTTCAATACTTTTTGGAATCCAGATTCTATGTATGATGTGAGAGCTAATACTTGTTCGCAGCAACTTCGATTAGTTCTGAATCCGGCTTGTTCGTGAGGCAGGTGTTTGTCTGTCGTTGGGTATATCCTATTGTAGATCAGTCTCTCCAGCAACTTATAGCAAATGCTCAATAATGCTATTGGGCGGTAGTTTGCAGGGTTTTCACCAGATTTCCCTGGTTTAAGGATGGCGAGAGTAAGAAACATTCTAAATTCCTTCGGGATATCTCCAGTTTTTAGTATGTCATTGAAGTAGTCTTTAAGACAGGTTCTTGCTATTGGTCCCAGATTTTTTATAAATTCAGGAAATATATTATCAGCTCCAGCTGCTTTCCGTAGTTTGAGGGTTTTTATACCTTTGTTTACCTCTCTGATAGTAAAAGGTTTTGAAAACTGTCTGTTTTCTTGTAGGATGCTCTTTACTCCTTTGTGTCCTTAGCCGATGTTCTATTCTCTTGACTCAACATTAGATTTTCAGCTCTCTCTTTTATATGTGAAGCAATCTGGTTTGGTGATATTGGTGGTTTCGGGGATGATGTATGAGTAGCTGCCCCCAGACGTCTTAACAATGACTAACTTTTCCGGCTAGAATGCGTGAAGTTCATATTTGCAGTGGTTTCTTCCCATCTTTTCTTCCTTTGCTCATTGAGCGACACTAGCATTAAGCTTCCTAGTTTTGGGTTACTTGTTTCCTGGTATTCTCTGTACAGTTCTTCAGTTTCAGAGTTCCAGCATGGTATGTACTGCTTTGTATATCCCCTTGGTATGTTTCTCTTCGCCGTCGCTGTTATAATGCCAGCAAATCTTGCATAATTATGTCTCTTTGCTGGAATAAACCGTACGTTGGTATCAATTTCTCTTTTATATGTTGTCCAATTTGCTTTTCTAAAGTTCCATCTTGGCTTCTTGACTGATTCCGTCAGTGGGAGTTCTATGCCTACATTTACTAAGGTTGGACGTTGTTGGGTATTGGGTGAACCGGGCAGTACCTTTCTCGTGTAGACTATAGGAATTCCCTCATTGTTGGTGGTCACAATACATAAGTCAGGATTAGTATATGTCTGCCAGCGTGCTGAATGGAAGGTTTTTTGGTCTTTAGCGTGATAGCTGAGGTATAAATTTTGTTCTTCGATCCACGGGTGTAAAGCTTCACCATTCTGGTCATTAGTACTGCATCCCCAGTTGATGTGGCGGCTATTGAAGTCCCCAAGAAAGATTGTTGGTTTATCTTCAACTTGCAGTGGAGGATTTGGCCACGTTGAGCTTGGTGGTTTATATACTGACACCAAGTCTAGCTTGGGAAGTTCTACTGTTATCGTTTCAATACTGCAGGTGTTGGACTTCTTTGCCACTTCATAGTTACTGATGCCATTGCGTATGTATATAATTGACCCATACGTTTCTGAGAGAACTGTTTCCACTACTGTATATCCTTGAATTCTGGCCCTGGTTAAGATATCTGTTTCCTCAGCTAAATGTGTTTCTTGCAGTGCAATTACATCAACTTGGTGTTCCTTAGCCATTCTACCTAGGTGCTCACATTTACTGCGACTGATGCCTTCTATGTTTAACTGCATAATATGGTCTGATGGTCCGATATTGATTGTCTTAGCGCTCAGACGGTTTCTTCGCTGAGGATGCACTTGCTGCTGTTGACCGTGAGGGACTCTCCGTCGAGTTCGGTCGCCGTTTGTGTAAACTTCTGTCGTGCTGCTGACGCAACCCGTTGCCCGGGAGACACCATCTTGGAGGTTGTTTACACACGTCTGATGATTTTACTAGACGGTAAATTACAGCGTCATCTGCAAACAATCTAAGGGGGCTGCTCAGATTATCACCTAGATCATTTATGTAAATCAGGAACAGCAGAGGGCCTATGACACTACCTTGCGGAACGCCAGATATCACTTCTGTTCTACTCGATGGTTTACCGTCTATCACTACGAACTGTGACCTCTCTGAGAGGAAATCACGAATACAGTCACACAACTAAGACGATACTCCAGATGCACGCAATCTGATTAATAGTCGCTTGTGAGGAACGGTATCAAAAGCCTTCTGGAAATCGAGGAATATGGAATAGATCTTGTCGACAGCACTCATTACTTCACGGGAATAAAGAGCTAGCTGTGTTGCACAAGAACGACACTTTCTGAATCCGTGTTGGTTATGTATCAATAAGTAATTTTCTTCAAGGTAATAATGTTCGAGTACAGTATATGCTCCAAAATCCTACTGCAAATTGAGGTCAGTGATATGGGTCTATAATAGAATGGGTTACTACTGTTTCCTTTCTTGAATATTGGTGTGACCTGTGCTGCTTTCCAGTCTTTAGGAACAGACCTCTCGACAAGTGAGCGGTTGTATATGATTGCTAAGAAAGGCGCTATTGTGACTGCATATTCTGAAAGGAACCTGACTGGCATATCATCTGGACCGGAAGACTTGCCTTTCTTCAGTGACTTGAGTTGTTTCGCAACATCTAAGATACCTTCTTTTATGTCACTCATGCTAACAGCTGTTAATAACTGTGGGCCTACTCCATTTATCCAAGCGAACAACTTGTCGTTCCTGGCGACTGTTCACCTCTTTGAGAGGTGAAGGCTAGCTTAAAGGCTAACTGAAAATTTCCGTGGTCCGACCGGGATTCGTTCCTGCAACCTCTCGGCTGGCAAGCACGCGCTTTACCGCTAGACATATTTACGCCGGAGCTACGCCTCTCGAAAACAAGGAAGTGCCGGCCGGGCGCTTGGACGTGACCTTCGGCGCGCCACCTAATGACGAGCAGCAGGCGCGCTGAGTCATAGAGTAGTGAGTGGTCGGGCGCCATAGCGTAGCTGGTGGGGCAGGTCCTTGTCCGACTGCGGCGGCTATCTCTTCTGTGGCGGCGGCGGTGCTTAGCGGTATCTGCCGCTGATGGACCGCGGGTCGACGAACGCCGCCGCTTGCAGTCCGGCCGCGGGTCAACGGCCCCGCGGATCACACACCTGCCCCTCCGCCACCACCACACGCGCACTCCCGCTGAAATGCGACTGTGGTCTCCGCTCGTCCCTTCCTCCGAGGCAGTTTTCCCCTGCTTCTACAGCTATATCTACACCATCTAATCAAAAATACCCGGACACCTACGTCTACGCGGATGCTCTGGAAGCCACCGTACGGTGCGTGACAGAGGGTACCCTGTACTGCTACTGGTCACTTCCTTTCCTGTTCCACTCGCAGACTGAGCGAGGAAAAACGACTTTCTATGTGCCCCCGTACGAACCCTAACTTCTCGAATCAAATCTTCGTGGTCCTTGCGCGCTATGTGCACTACTGGCCATTAAAATTGCTACACCAAGAAGAAATGTAGATAATAAACGGGTATTCATTGGACAAATATATTATACCAGAACTGACATGTGATTACATTTTCACGCAATTTGGGTGCATAGATCCTGAGAAATCAGTACCCAGAACAACCACCTCTGGCCGTAATAACGGCATTGAAACGCCTGGGCATTGAGTCAAACAGAGCTTGGAAGGCGTGTACAGGTATAGCTGGCCCTGCAACTTCAACAAGATACCACAGTTCATCAAGAGTGGTGACTGGCGTATTGTAACGAGCCAGTTGCTTGGCCACCGTTAACCAGACGTTTTCAGTTGGTGAGAGATCTGGAGAATGTGCTCGCCAGGGCAGCAGTCGAACATTTTCTGTATGCAGAACGGCCCGTACAGGACCTGCAACATGCGGTCGTGCATTATCCTGCTGAAATGTAGGGTTTCGCAGGGACCGAAAGAAGGGTAGAGCCACGTGTCGTAACATATCTGAAATGTAAAGTCCACTGTTCAAAGTACCTTAAATGGGAACAAGAGATGACCGAGACGTGTAACCAGTGGCACCCCATACCATCACGCCAGGTGACACGCCAGCATGGCGATGACGAATACACGCTTCCAATGTGCGTCCACCGCGATGTCGCGATCATCATGATGCTGTAAACAGAACCTGGATTCATCCCAAAAAATGACGTTTTCCCATTCGTGCACCCATGTTCGTCGCTGAGTACACCATCGTTAGCGCTCCTGTCAGCGATGCAGCGTCAAGGGTAACCGCAGCCATGGTCTCCGAGCTGATAATCCGTGCTGCTGCAAACGTCGTCGGACTGTTCGTGCAGATGGTTGTCGTCTTGCAAACGTCCCCATCTGTTGACTCAGGGATCGAGACGTGGCTGCACCATCCGTTACAACCATGCGGGTAACATGCCTGTCATCTCGACTGCTAGTGATACGAGGCCGTTTGGATCCAGCAAGACGTTCCATATAACTCTCCTGAATCCACCGATTCCGTATTCTGCTAACAGGCATTGGATCTCGACCAACACGAGTAGCAATGTCGCGATACGATAATCCGCAATCGCGATAGGCTACAATCTGACCTTCATCAACGTCGGAAACGTGATGGTACACATTTCTCCTCCTTACACGAGGCATCACAACAACGTTTCACCAAGCAACGCCGGTGAACTGTTGTTTGTGTATGAGACATCGGTTGGAAATTTTCCTCATGTCAGCACGTTGTAGGCGTCGTCACAGGCGCCAGCCTTGTGTGAATGCTCTGAAAAGCTAATCATTTGCATATCACAGCATCTTCTTCCTGTCGGTTAAATTTCGCGTCTGTAGCACGTCACCTTCGTGGTGTAGCAATTTTAATGGCCAGTAGTGTATGTTGGCGGCAGTAGAATTGTTAGGCAGTCAACTTCAAATGCTGGTTCTCTTAATTTTGGCGGTAGTGTTCCTCGGAAACAATGTCGCCTTCCCTACACGGATTCCCATTTGAGTTCCCGAAACAATCCCGAAACACGTGTTATTCGAAGAGCTACCAGTAACAAATGTAGCAGCACGCCTCTGAATCGCTTCGCCTTCCTTCAATCCGACCGGGTACGGATCCCAAACACTCGAGCAGTACTCACGAACAGGTCGGACCAGCATTCTATATGCGGTCTCCTCTACAGGTGAACCCCTCTTTCTAAAATTCGCACAGTAAACCAAAGTCGACAATTCGCCTTCCCTGCCACAGTTCTCATATGCTCGTTCGATTTCATATCACTTTGCAACGTTACGCCCAGATAGTTAAACGACTTGTCTGTGTCAAGCAGACAAACCGAACATTACTAGTTTGTTCTTCCTACTCGTCCGCATTACCTCATATTTTTCCACACTTAGAGCTAGCTGCCATTCATCACACCAACTGGAAATTCTGTCAAAGTCGTCTTGTATATGCCTACAGTCACTCAACTTCGACATCTTACCGTACAACATAGCATCATCACCAAACAAATGGTTCTAATGGCTGTGAGCACTATGGGAGTTAACATCTGAGGTCATCAGTCCCCTAGAGTTAGAACTACTTAAACCTAACTAATCTAAGGACATCACACACATCCATGCTCGAGGCAGGATTCGAACCTGCGACCGTAGCAGCAGCGCGGCTCCGGACTGAAGAGCCTAGAACCGCTCGTCCACAGCGGCCGGCCATCAACAAACAACGCAGATTGCTGCCCACCCTCTCCGCCAAATCATTTATGTGCAATGAGAACAAGAGCGGTCCTGTCACACTTCCCTGGGGCACTCCTGACGATACCCTTGTCTATGATGAACACTCGCCGTCGAGGACAACACACAGGGTCCTATTATTTAAGAAGTTTTCGTGACACTCACATATCTGTGAGCTTATTCCTTCGTTAACAGCCTGCAGTGGGGCGCCGTATGAAACGCTTTCCGGAAATCTAAATATATGGAATCCGCCTGTCGCCCTTCATGCATAGTTAGTACTACATCATGTGAGGAAAGGGCAAGCTGAGTTCCGCATGAGTGACGCTTTCTAAAACCATGCTGATTCGTGGACATGAGGTCCTCACTCTTAAGAAAGTTTGTTGTATTCGAACTGAGAATATGTTCAAGGATTCTGCAGCAAATCGAAGTTAGGTGAAATCTGGATTCGCAGGACAGAGCGGATCAGGTTGTGGTTGTGGAAAGGGGCCAAAATCAGTTACTGTTAGTTGCACCAAACACACAAACTTTATTTTCCACTTAATCACACATGCCCTTCAAAGGATTCAAAACAATACGGCTGAAGGCCCGAACACAAGTTATTAAAATCACTTTAAGGGATACACACGGCTGAAGGACTTAGTTAAAAAAAGAAGGAAAAAAAATGTCGACCCACACTGAGAACCCGAAGCGGTCGGCGAGCCAATATACGTCGTTCGATGAGACGACCGACCAACGACCAACCAAGGTCGTCCCCACTCAAGACATGTGTGTCAGCAACAGTCTTGGGTGCCCGGACCTCACTGCAGCTCCATCCTGACTCCCTTGATGTCCGTTCGGAACTCGGAGACACGGTGACCCGGGCACACTGGCTCGGACCCAACCATGCAGAGGGAACACTTGCCGATTGGCCACGTGACATCTCTGCACCAGAAAGGAACCGACCCATGTCCGGCAAGATGACCAACTGACGAGGCCCAGAAATTGTCAAAAGACCAAATACACGTAACCCGATGAGACGACCGACCTAACGACCAACCAACGGTCATTACTGCTCCAGTCTCCTTCTGTCGGACAGTACATGTGCGTCGCCAGCGGTCGGAGAGTACTGGCTGTCCGCACCTCACTGGCACTCCGTCCCAACTGAACTCAACGCACACAACGACCCGGAAATACTAGCAGTCGCTCTAAAGATAATACGACAGTCCTCTTATCGATAAACGTTGCTGCTGCCACTCTCGGGCGAGGCAAGCCAGTAAATTAGTAAATCGAATAAGAAATGAGGCGAGAGAACCGTAAAGACAAGATGACAAGCAATAAACGGCATTGACATGAGCCGCGCAGGGCTCATTAGGTATATTAGTCTGAAACTTTGCGGTTCTGTTCTTTTGCCCTCCTTATTCACTGGACTCACCTTCCCTTTTTTTCCAGTCCCTTGGGACTTTCTGTTGGACGAAAGATGCACGATAAATGCAAGCTAGATAAGGGGCCAATGCCTTAGAGCACTCTTTGTATAACTGAATTGGGATTCCATGGTCACCTCGTGGTTAGTGGACTTTAATATGTTATACGTCCACCCCTCGCCTTAACGATGACTTGGAGAGTACTGGCGACACAATCAATGAGGTGTCTGGATGTCTTTGGTAGAATGGCAGCCAATCCTTCCTCAAGAGCCGAAAACAGAGAAGGTGGTGGAAATGGATGCTGGGGTCCGAACCAAAGTCGACGTTCTAACTCATCCCGGAGATGCTCCATTGGGTTCAGCTCGGATATATGGGCGCGCTAGCTCATTTCGTGAATGTTATTGTCCACAAACCACTGCCTGACAGCAACTGCTTAATGAGTGTGAGCATTGTCACGCTGTCAGAATTTACATTTTTTTAAGAGCACTAAAGGAACCACACCTTAACCTCGAAAAACACCCCCATACCGTACCATAACCTCCTCCGAACTTCACTACACATGATGGCAGGTGACCATCTACACATCTACATCTACGTGATTTCTCTGCTGTTCACAATAAAGTGCCTGGCAGAGGGTTCAATGAACGACCTTCAAGCTGTCTCTCTCCCGTTCCACTCTAGAACGGCACGTGGGAAAAACGAGCACTTAAATTTTTCTGTGCGAGCCCTGATTTCTCTTATTTTATCGTGATGATCATTTCTCTCTATGTAGGTGGATGCCAACAGAATGTTTTCGCAATCGGAGGAGAAAACTGGTGACTGAAATTTCATGAGAACACCCCGTCACAACGAAAAACGCCTCTGCTTTAATGATTACCACTCCAATTCACGTATCATGTCGGGGACACTGTCTCCCTTATTTCGCGATAATACAAAACAAGCTGCCCTTCTTTGTACTTTTCCGATGTCATCCGTCAGTCCCGCCTTATGCGGATCCCACACCACACAGCAATACTCCAGAATAGGGCGGGCAAGCGTGGTGTAAGCAGTCTCTTTAGTAGACCTGTTGCACCTTCTAAGAGTTCTGCCAATGAATGATTTGCTCTACCCACAATATTATCTATGTGATCGTTCCAATTTAGATTATTTGTAATTGTAATCCATAAGTATTTAGTTGAATGTACAGCCCTCAGATTTCTGTGACTTATCGCGTAATGGAAATTTAGCGGATTTCTTTTAGTACTCATGTGAATAACTTCGCACTTTTCTTTATTCAGGGTCAATTGCCACTTTTCGCACCATACGGACAACTTATCTAAATCATTTGGAAGTCCTTCTTGCTCATCTTTCGGGGTGCACTCGGCCTCGTGATGCCAATTGAGGAGCCACTCGACCGAATAGTACCGTCTCCGGTCAAAGAAAACCATCATAACGGCCGGGAGAGCGGTGTGCTGACCACGCGCCCCTCCTACCGGCATCCTCAGCTGAGGATGACACGGCAGTCGGGTGGTCCCGATGGGCCACTTGTGGCCTGAAGACGGAGGGCTGTTTTGATCATCTGAAGACTTTACAGGATGGTAAATGACAGCATCATCTGCAAACAATCTAAGACGGCTACTCAGATTGTCTTCTATGTCGTCAATATAGATCAGGAACAATAGAGGGGCTATAACACTTCCATGGGGAACGCCGGATATTACTTCTGTTTTACTCGATGACTTTCCGTCTATTACTACGAACTGTGACCTTTCTGACAGGAAATCACGAATCCACTCGCACAACTGAGGCGATACTCCGTAGGCACGCAGTTTGGTTAGAAGGCGTTTGTGAGGAACAGTGTCGTAAGCCTTCTGGAAATCAAAAAATATGGAATCAATTTGACATCCCCTGTCGAAAGCACTTATTACTTCATGATTATAAAGAGCTAGTTGCGTTTCACAAGAACGATATTTTCTGACACTGTACTGACGATGTGTCAATAAAATCGTTTTCTGCGAGGTACTTCATGTTGTTCGAATACAGTATATGTTCCAAAACCCTACTGCAAATCAACGTTAGTGATGTAGGCCTGTAATTCAGCGGATTACTCCTACTTCCCTTTTTGGGTATTGGTGTGACTTGAGCAATTTTCCAGTCTTTAGGTACGTATCATTCTATGAGCGAGTGGTTGTATATAATTGCTAAATATGGAGCTATTTTATCAGCATACTCTGAGACGAACCTGACTGGTATACAATCTGGATCGGAGGCCTTGCCTTTATTAAGTGATTTAAGCTGCTATGTTACACCGAGGATATCTACTTCTATGTTTATCATCTTGGCAGTTGTTCTTGATTGGAATTCAGGGATATTTACTTCGTCTTCATTGGTGAAGGAGTTTCGGAAAACCATGTTTAATAACTCTGGTTTAGTGGCACTGTCATCTGTGACTTCACCGTTGTTATCGCGCAGTAAAAGTATTGATTGTGTCTTCCCACTGGTGTGCTTTATGTATGACCAGAATCTCTTTGAGTTTTCTGCCAGATTTCGAGACAGAATTTCGTTGTGGAAATTATTAAAAGCATCTCGCATTGAAGTATGCGCCATATTTCGAACTTCTGTAAAACTTTGCCAATCTTGGGGATTTTACGTTCTTTTAAATTTGGCATGCTGACGTCCACCCCTCGCCTTGACGATGCCTTGGAGAGTTCTGGTGACACAATCAATGAGGCGTCTGAATGTCTTTGGAAGAATGGCAGCCAATCCCTCCTCAAGAGCCGAAACCAGAGAAGGTGGTGGCGATGGATGCTGGGGTCCGAACCAAAGTCGACGTTCTAACGCATCCTGGAGGGTACCATTGGGTTCAGCTTGGATCTCTGGGCACGCTAGCTAATTTCAAATTTCCCGCCAAACTCCGCCATCTTGGATGACGTCATACACTGTTGCCATGTCTACACACTGCCGTCTTGGATGACGTCATCGCCGTCATCTTGGATACATCTGGCAACAGTGCAGAGTGGCTCGGAACATAGGTTGCGCCAATACTACTGACATGAATCGCTATGACTTCGGTTTTATCCACAAACCATTGCCTGACAGTTGTTGCTTTACGGCTGTCTGCATTGGCACGCTGAAACAAACATCAGTCGCCTCCGAACTGTTCCTTTACTGTATGCGGTACACAATTCTGTAAAAGGTGTCAGTATCCCTCGGCATTTACATTTTTTTAAGAGCACTGAAGGGACCACAGCGTAACCTCGAAAAACACCCCAGTACAGTACCATAGCCTCCTCCGAGCTTCACTGCACATAATGGCAGGTGACCCTCTCGAGGCAGTCGGCAAACCCAAACTATCCCATCTGTTTACAACATTTCAAAACAGTCGTTTCCAGTGGCGTCGCCCTTTGCACTATCTCAAGCATCGCTTACCATTGACTACAGAAATATAGGGCTAATGATGAACTGCTCCATTATTCCTGCTAGCTGGGCCGGTGGTAGACCTTTGGAACTCACGAGCGGTTCCTTCTGCTGATTTCACACGATTTGCTGCAACCACCCTCCGCAACGCTCGATAGTCCCTATTCGCCTGCCTGGTCGCGGTTTAGCAGCGTCAGTTCCTTCGTTTCTCCACCTTTGCTATCACATCACCAGCTGTCGACTTGGCCAGTTTAAGAGAGTTGAAATGTCTCTGGTGGATATGTTACATAGGTAGCACTCATGACTCGTCCACATTCGAAGTCACTGAACCCTCTTGACCCACCCATACTACTGTTACTGCTTCTCTACTGACAACACAATCCCTGCCTCCTTTTGTACTGGTGAATCCGTCTCTCGTGACATCCGGTGGTCGATTCCACATTACGTAGCACTGTCCAGGTGCCCGCAAACCACCTAAGAGTGTGTGTGCTACCACGACCATTTTGCCTCTCCCCTGTTCCATTCACGGTTGGTGTGTGTCAAGAACAACTGCAGATAAAGTTCCGTTGTCTTTGTTACGGTCTTAACCCGAACTGCAAACCTCTTCATCTGTTCAAAACTACGGCAACCCACAAACATTTGAAACTGCTCACTGTTTTCCAGCCTTCGTCTTCTTCTACAATTTTTATCGATAACCCTCCCCTTCCCTCCCTCACACACACACACACACACACACACACACACAGACCTTTCCCACGATTACCCTAATGACAGTTCTTTCACGACTCTGGATGTATTCTGTCAACTGATCCATTCTTTACATCAGGTTTTTCCTGACTATATCCTCCAGTTTCAGTGCAGTATCTCAGCATTAGTTATTCGATCTATCCATCTAACCCTCAGCATTCATCTTTAGCATCACGTAACAAAAGCTTGTATTGTCTTCTTTTCTGAACTGTTTACTGTACACATTTCACTTTTGTACTAGTTCCAAACAAATATCTCCCGAAAAGACGTTCCAACATTTAAATGTATATTCGATGTTCACAAATTTATCTTTTTCAGAAATGCTTTTCTTCCTAAATTGCCAGTCTGCATGTTATACCTTGTCTGCCTCGGCCATCATCATTTATTTAGTTGCCTCAATATCACAACACATCTGTTATTTTTAGTGACTCAAAAAAAATGGTTCAAATGGCTCTGAGCACTATGGGACTTAACATCTTAGGTCATCAGTCCCCTAGAACGTAGAACTACTTAAACTTAACTAACCTAAGGACACCACACACATCCATGTCCGAGGCAGGATTCGAACCTGCGACCGTAGCAGTCACGCGGTTCCGGACTGAAGCGCCTAGAACCGCTCGGCCACCGCGGCTGGCTTAGTGACTCATTTTCTACTCCAATTCCCTGAGTATCGACTACATTCTTCTACCTTTCATTTAGCTGTGATCGTGTTCATCCTATAACTTATTTTCAAAAGGCTATATATTCCCTTCAATTAATTTTCCGTTTCGTTTGCCCTCTGCGTTATGTCATTCAGACGTCCACTAAACCCGCTGGGCAGATCATGTGATTAGGATTGTGGAAAGGGCCAAATAAGGTATCGGTCAGTTTCACTCAAAATTGTAATTTAGTAACACTTTTAAACCAAAACGGCACATACCCGAACGTTTACAACTACGAGTTTCAAAATCCAATTCTTTCGCGGATGAAGGCCTCCAAACAAGAAATGTTAAAAGCAACAAGATGAATTTCAAGTGACTGAAGACATGCAGTTAAAATTGCAAGTAATATACACTCCTGGAAATGGAAAAAAGAACACATTGACACCGGTTTGTGTCAGACCCACCATACTTGCTCCGGACACTGCGAGAGGGCTGTACAAGCAATGATCACACGCACGCCACAGCGGACACACCAGGAACCGCGGTGTTGGCAGTCGAATGGCGCTAGCTGCGCAGCATTTGTGCACCGCCGCCGTCAGTGTCAGCCAGTTTGCTGTGGCATACGGAGCTCCATCGCAGTCTTTAACACTGGTAGCATGCCGCGACAACGTGGACGTGAACCGTATGTGCAGTTGACAGACTTTGAGCGAGGGCGTATAGTGGGCATGCGGGAGGCCGGGTGGACGTACCGCCGAATTGCTCAACACGTGGGGCGTGAGGTCTCCACAGTACATCGATGTTGTCGCCAGTGGTCGGCGGAAGGTGCACGTGCCCGTTGACCTGGGACCGGACCGCAGCGACGCACGGATGCACGCCAAGACCGTAGGATCCTACGCAGTGCCGTAGGGGACCGCACCGCCACTTCCCAGCAAATTAGGGACACTGTTGCTCCTGGGGCATCGGCGAGGACCATTCGCAACCGTCTCCATGAAGCTGGGCTACGGTCCCGCACACCGTTAGGCCGTCTTCCGCTCACGCCCCAACATCGTGCAGCCCGCCTCCAGTGGTGTCGCGACAGGCGTGAATGGAGGGACGAATGGAGACGTGTCGTCTTCAGCGATGAGAGTCGCTTCTGCCTTGGTGCCAATGATGGTCGTATGCGTGTTTGGCGCCGTGCAGGTGAGCGCCACAATCAGGACTGCATACGACCGAGGCACACAGGGCCAACACCCGGCATCATGGTGTGGGGAGCGATCTCCTACACTGGCCGTACACCACTGGTGATCGTCGAGGGGACACTGAATAGTGCACGGTACATCCAAACCGTCATCGAACCCATCGTTCTACCATTCCTAGACCGGCAAGGGAACTTGCTGTTCCAACAGGACAATGCACGTCCGCATGTATCCCGTACCACCCAACGTGCTCTAGAAGGTGTAAGTCAACTACCCTGGCCAGGAAGATCTCCGGATCTGTCCCCCATTGAGCATGTTTGGGACTGGATGAAGCGTCGTCTGACGCGGTCTGCACGTCCAGCACGAACGCTGGTCCAACTGAGGCGCCAGGTGGAAATGGCATGGCAAGCCGTTCCACAGGACTACATCCAGCATCTCTACGATCGTCTCCATGGGAGAATAGCAGCCTGCATTGCTGCGAAAGGTGGATATACACTGTACTAGTGCCGACATTGTGCATGCTCTGTTGCCTATGTCTATGTGCCTGTGGTTCTGTCAGTGTGATCATGTGATTTATCTGCCCCCAGGAATGTGTCAATAAAGTTTCCCCTTCCTGGGACAATGAATTCACGGTGTTCTTATTTCAATTTCCAGGAGTGTATATAACATGTAGGCGGAAAGCCTCAAGGCAAAAGTGGATAGAACAAACATATACCAGGTGCAATACAAACGGCTGAAGGCCACAATTAAATTTCAAAATTTTAAAATATATTACCATAATCTTTTAAGGCAGAAGGCCGCAATGTTTTCGCTTAACGGGAAATTTTGAGAATAAGGCTTTAAGCGGCTTTTAGCCCACAGTTGACTTTCAAAAAATTCAAAATACCTTAACATTTGTCAATGGCCGATCGCACACTAAATGAAAAGCAACACAACGACGATAACTAAATTTAAGAATAAGGTTTTAAGCGGCTGAAGGCCCACAATTGATTTACATAAATCGATTTACATAAAACACAATATATATTTTTAAAGCATTGGCTGTAATAGATTACCAACAGACCATTAAACACCCATGAAAAGGACAGTATAGACAACGGCACTCTGACTCCTCCAGGGGGCGGGTGCGTGGGGGGGGGGGGAGTCTGCCCTCCAAAGATTAACTTTCACTTAGGTGAGACAGGTGGTGGGTACCACTACACTTGATCCGTCGGTAACCCGACCAACAGACGGCCACAAGGCAGAAAATTCCGCTGGTACATTTAAATTTGAAATAGGGTAATATAGTTAACCTCACCAAAAAGGAACACTGCCTGACTTTACGTCAGTGGCCAGGGCAGATAATCGGATTGTTAACTAAACACAAATGTTAGATATCGATTTTTTCCACTATTTGCGAGATGATTGTAGCTGAAATGATGAGACAAAAAAGTTTTCCTTCACCAGGATTCGAGCCCATCTCTGTTGTTTCCTAACCACGAGGAGACATTAAATATCTTTTCATTTCGTCTTGTGCGCATGCTTGCCTAGAAATAACGCGATGAAAAGTTGTGCATGTGTGAGAGTTGTAACACCGGCATAGTGTTGTTGTTGTTGATTACACACAAAGAGAAGTTAGCTATCGAATTCTTTTGCAGCAGTAGTTATGGGAGACATGTTTGACCCGGTAATGATGTGATGAAATGTTCTGTATTTGACCGGCACATAACGTTATTTTCGACAATGCACAAAGAGACCTAAAAAACTGAGTAATGTTTAATGTTGTGGATATAACGATGGAACTGCATCGTCCCAAGAGGGGGTCAAATCCCGCGAAAGGGGGATCCCAGGCCAACACCAATATTTTTAATATCTGAAGTTCGAAGACCATAAAAAAATAGTTTTCTGTGACCTTCCAAGACAACTGCTTTTTTTCATGAAATAAAATAAAATTTCTATTGTAACGAAGCTTGCTGGTGACTTGTCGGGAGTTCCATCTCTGTCGAGGCCCAATCTACATCGACTCTTCTCCAGCGGTTGGCGAAGGACGTCATGTTTAATGTGTTCTGAAACTACGGTGCATCCCTAAGTTTTTTAGGTGGCGTTGCCAGAGCTGTTCGTGTCTGCTAAAAATCGTTGTCTGAGATTTGAATCATCCCCAGACCTTAAGCACACTAACGTGGAACCACCTGAGTAAGGCTCATTTGAAAGTGTTCTGTTACCAGTTACGACAGTAAATGCATTAGCTGCTAATGACTTATCATATGCATCAGGAGAGCGACAGAAAATGACTGTCCGGGAGGTGCAGAGATGAACCTTCTATGGGATATATGTACTACACTTCACAAAATGGCCATCGTCGACATTCAAGAAATGTTGAAAATAAACCAATAACTTGCACCATGAACACCGAATGACAAATGGCGCGTCACAGTAATCACAGAAGTTCGCCTCCATATCGAAGGCGAACTCCTTTGGAGTTATAAACCGTGCTGGACGTTGATCTCGGTACCCACACGTAGAGAATGCATACAGAATCATATTGGTGCATTGGGGTTATGAGAACTGATGGAAGGCGGTGGCATGCATCCGAATGTGAAAGAGTCTGTCGTGGAGCTGATCGTGAAACTGGCTATCCTTTAAGGCGCAGCTGTAGATAGTGCGATAACATGATTTATAGGCACGGGAAAAAACACCATCCAGAGGGTGATTTGTCCAGTGGTCAAGGTGGTATGAACTGTATGTCACACACTTTCAAGGGCGGAAAGTTTGGCCTAAAGGAGTATGACTTTTACACAGACCAGGAATCAAGAAAAGCAAGTTATTTTTACCAGCTATTCGCCAAAGGCAATGCTAATACCGTAATTGTAGCTCTCTTACGCCCATTTTCCCACTCTTGCTTGCTGTGACATAAATATTCCATACTTCCTTGCAAGATCACGCACACGAGAAACATTCGTAGGGGACAGAGCACCTCCAACTTCTCGCAGCGCAATAAATAACTTTCCAGCCAATTAGCCATCCAAATAAACAGTCAGCATAAATGTACAAGATTAAGTTAAGACATTGACGTTAGTTGATCTTCATACAACTCTCTTGGTGCCTCTAATTTCCACAGTTCCTTTCATATGCATTTACTTTTCAAGTCCCAATTGGTCGGAGTTGAAAACGAATTCTTACTGAACGATGGGATAAGTTTGTTTATCACATTTGCAACTTCCGATCCGATTCTGCCGTTTGTTCTGCATCGTCAAGCTGCCACTTTGTTTGAAATGCCGCTACCTTATGTCTTACACTGCTATAGAGTAGGGGGGCTACAGGTGTGCGGCCTCAAAGTAGGTCACCCCAGACCAGGACGTCGCCCCAAAGTACCGTTATCCAAAATGGCGGCCATGACGTAACGTACACACCCCCAAGATGGCGGCCATGAGGTCACGTACAAACCCCCAAGATGGCAGCGATGACGTCGCCCCAAAGTATGTCACCCCAGACTGGGACGTCGCCCCAAAGTAGGTCACACCAAAGTACCGTTATCCAAGATGGTGGCGATGACGTCGCCTCAAAGTAGGTCACCCCAGACCAGGACGTCACCCCAAAGTAGGTTACCCCAGATGACCTCTGTGAAGTCACTGATGACGCAAGTGGCACACCCCCTGCCACACCCCCTGGAGGGAAGCTTGAATTTTGACGGCCCCCTCCCCCAGAAAAATGGTGGGAAGTTCAAATTCCAACAGGATAATGCATCACACCATGCTCATCTCTACTAAGCTAAGAAAATGGAGCGAAAGAAGCGACACTTGGACTACCTCCACTTACCTAAGTCACTCGTCCGCCACCTCTTCCTAGGGATTGGTGAAAAAAAGACTCAGTTGATCGATCATTTGGAGGGAATTCGATTGCTTTGTGTGGAATATTGTTTAAACAATTTAGACAATGTATGGAATATATGGAAATGGTTTATTTACAAAAAAATCGGTTTGTAGGTGAAACACCCGCTAAACCCGCTGGGCAGAACAGGTGGTTACGATTGTGGAAAGGGGCAAATAAGGTTGGGGTCAGTTTCACCTTGAAATTGTAATTTATTATAATTTAATAACACATTTACAACCAAAGCAGCACATAGCCGTACTTTTACAACTTCGAGTTTCAAATTCCAAATCTTTCACAGCTGAAGGCCTCGAAACAAGAAATCTTAAAAATCAACGAGGTAAATTTCAAGTGACTGAAAACATGCAGTTACAATTACAAATAAAAGAACTAAAATATACAGATATCACAGCTAGGCTGAAAGCCTCAGCGCAAGAGTGGATAGACAAACATAAACAAGATGCATTACAAACGGCTGAAGGCCCACAATAAAATTTTCAAGATTTTAAAATAGATTACCATAACCTTTCAAAGGCAGAAGGCCGCAATGTTTGAGCTTGAAAGGTGACTTTAAGAATGATGTTGCAAGGTTTAAGGTCCACAATTAACTTTCTAAAATTAAATAAAAATATAACAATAAGCCTTAAGTTTTAAGTAGCTGAAACCGGACTAAAAGAAAAGACAACAATACGCCAATAACCTTTCAGCAAATATCCACTTGCCAGAATTCAAACTTACTTACATAAAACACAGTAAAACCAACAACTTTATTTTATCATTGTCTATGATAGATTATAAACAGACACCGGTAAGAAAGACAGTAAAGGCAACAGCACTCAGAAGCCTCCAGGGGATCGGTCTGCCCTCGTTCACTTAGGTGAGACAGGTGGTGAGCCCAACGACACTTGATCAGTCGGAACCCAACCAAGGGACAGCCACGGACCGAACGACAGAACGACTTGCTTGCCACCAACGAGAATTCAAACACAAAATGTTACGGGCGCGATTATCCACAATCAAATATGTACGTGTATTAAGCTGTCAAAACTACACACCGTGTTGGACAGCGACAACAGGTGAGGAAAGAACGCTGCCTGAAATTACGTTAATGGCCAGGGAAGGTAACCGGAACACTAACGGCCACAAGGCAGAGAATTCCGCTGGTGCACTTGAATTGTAGTCAACCAATATAGTTAATTCCACTGCATGGTGACTAAATTTCAGCAATACTGACACACGGTGTTGCTCACAGTAAAACCTCCCCAACAGCGAACCACCGAAACAAACCACACAACATGAATGGACGTAGCCTGGGTACTTAAAACACCACTCAACCTTGACGTCCTGGGTCGGTGAACCACGAACCTCGTAGCGATCGGACAGCTCCACAGACGCTCCGACACTGAGCAGGGACCGCCAGCAGACCCAGCTGACTGTACCGCGAGTAGGTAACTTCCCTGGTCCGCAGCAACCGATCGACTCCTCTCAGAATGACGACAACATGTAAAATAGTCGTCAGTGGAAATAACACCAACTACACACACCACCTGACAAACACTTGCACGAAGATCTGAATGATAGCAAAACAGGAACTAAGCACGCACGAAGACGAATCGGGAGGAGATGCACACACACACAGCCGACTCATGAACGATTGGCGAGCCGAAACGCGACGTCCGGTAGGACGACCGACCGCCGATCCACCAAGACCGTGGCCCGGCTCAAGTGATGCGTGGCGGCAATGGTCGGGCGAGCCACGTCGATGCAGACCTCACTGCTGCTCCAACCCGACTGCACTAGTGCCGCATTCCAACTCCCCGACTGGCAGGTCCGGACTGCACTCCAGACTTGTTCCCACTGACTGGCAGCCCGACCTCGCGACCCGAACTGCCTACAACAGCCAACGACGGAAAGAAATAACAGTCCAGCACAGATACTACGAGAGGGGGTATATCGATACGTGCTGCTAACACCACTCACAGTCAGGAAAAGCAGCAACTCAGTGACAGTAGTAATTTCAATTAACGTAGTGAAGTGGAAGTATGTTAAAACAGGGTGTAAAATACATTATGGCGGGAACGCGAGCCATACACGTCTCAGTGGGGGTTCGATTTCTCTTGCTCATCATTCACGGCTGTTTGGAAGCATGTAGGTCTTACAAGAAGTAGTTACATGGGGAAAACATGTTGCATAACCTAATGTTAGGCACTGCACTCTGGGTGCTTTAACCTAATGTTTGGGCCACTGTCGGCACTTAACCTATTATTCTGTTAAGTGGTTTTCCATGTCACCGAAATTAAACTATTGTACTGCCTTTGATACCAAATTAAGTAATCAGTCATGACCTCCCACCATTTTCTGGTACACTTTTCGAATTTCACATGCTTTTCAACGCCATTTCTGGTGCATTCTTCTTTGTCACCCACCCCCTTAAACTATTGTACTGCATTTTACATAAAAATTATGCAAATTAACGTAGTGTTCTGCACATTACCTGCTCTTCTGTTCCAAGTCATCCTCTCACGCACTCCCTCCCATTAACTACTGTACCGCTAACACCACAATGACATAAAAAATTATCCTAATTAATTAAATTGGTATTCTTCATATGTATGGAGTAGTTTTCCTTAATTCGTAGCATTCCCTCCCACGGACACCTTGCGCACAAACTGCCGCAATTGGGCTAGGACCTAAGCAGAGTGTATGACCGAAAATCACGTGCCCGGAAGTGCAATCATCTCGGATTTGTAGAGTATAAAAGGATGCTTAACAGCCGCAACTAATCAGTCTTCTGTGGTAATTGAAAGTGTCAACATGGATTCCTCCAAAGTGTTTAACATGCCTCAACTATTAGGGGGGAGGACGAGACCAACTGACGAACGCTTTGGTTTATGGTTACTACTGGAGAACCGGGACAATATTGTTTCTGACATTGGTAACATAAATTACACCGAAAATGGTACGCGACTTAGCAGGAAGAACTTAAATGTGCTTATTCCTATTACAGAACCCTTTTGCGATAACATTATGGTAGTTAAAATCTTTGATCAAGAGGATTGTCAGGAGCAGTTAGAGAAGGGACGATCTGTAATGTTAAAGAAGGAGATGTGTGGCTCATTTAACTATTATCTACACAGTAAATTCTCCAAGTTCGTCACCGCAAGACATGGTGTCAAGGCGAAGCAACCTTTTCTTCTGCATGGAAGCAACAGTATGACAGCAAGAGGAATATTGGACAAAATTAGCAAGGAAGCACTGGAAACGATTTCGAAGAAATATAAAAATCCTATGGCTATACCATATAAAGTGGAATTAGCGGACGTTAAATTGGATGTTCTGATGGAGGAGTTGCCCGGAATATTGCAGCAGCTACTTGTAGACGATTATTACCTTTTGGATTTAGACATAATGCAAGACTTTGCCGGAATTTTTAATAAACTGGAGATGTGCGACTACCTAATATCAACCCACCACTTCTGCATGGAAGGAGAGCATCAGGGAAGCAGCAAAATCACTGTGGACAACGGTAAAACAGCTGGAATAGACTGTTTAAGTAACGTGTGTGAGCTCCAATCGTAGGATAAAGGTATACAATAAATTTATAAGTCAAATCACTAGTCCAGGAGTAAACAAAGTTATAGGTAATCATCTTATAGATTTTATAAAGTATCCAGACACGAGACTACAGGAAAATTTTACGTCTTCTTTGGCTAAGGAGCATGGCATTACTAGACTGGAGGCCACAATATACAACTACAGAATGGATCGGGTGTTCGACCCAGTGCAAAGCTCTTTAAGTGTATTAGACACCAACAAGCAGTATTTACAATGTGCTCCGCTTTACTCTGTGCAAATTGCATCCATGTGATATCAGCTTACCAATAATCTACAGAACAGTTGCTGAGTGGTGTTTAACAGCTTTCTACGACTTGTCTATTGGAGTAATAAGAACACCCGAAAATTGACTGGTGTTCAAGGAAATCTGCCTGACTCTCAGCACCGAGAAAAGGTCATAAGTTATGCTCTGTCTGCATACAGGCTTTGACTGTCTGCCTGTAAACTACGTGGAGGTTCTTAACTCTGACTCCAACAAAGACAATATAGGTACTACGCAAAAGTGTTATGTTAAAGCAGGAGAAACGTATTTTTCTCAGTCTAGAACCCTGTTCTCCACAATACCGTCCGATATAGATATCGCCGAATTGGGACTGGTTCCTACAAATAATGTTATACCCTAAGTCTTAAGAAAAAGGACCAAACCAACTTAAACCATTCCCCATTAAAGAAATTACTCCTTTAAGTGCAGTTAATGTATTAAGTGTACGGAAACGAAAACTGGAAATAGAGGACCTCGAGGTAAAGAAAAGGAATCTGGAGTATATGGAGAAGACAACTGCAATAAAGGAGGAATATAAGCTGCGTCGTGGAGAAGATACGAGGAAAAATTAAAATCCCCGAATGCTCTCGCCTAGAAGAACTGCCGGAGGGATCAGAGCTAATAGTTAAAGCCATAAAACAAGTATTTTACAGGAAGAAAATTAGATATGTATTACAATTCGAGAACTTCTCTGTATTTGTCAAATTACTGGTTGGAGAAAGAAATAGATAATTCAGATGTGGATTTAAGTTATAAGCTAAAAGTTAAACTGGCCACTATTAAAACTACACCTAACAAAAATAAGGAAAGGTTTTCTGTGTGTAAATGTATATGCAAGACTTAATAAATATTTTGTATGAGAATATTTACCTGTCTTATTTGCTAACCTACCAAAAATCCTAAGACAATTCCTACATTCATCGATCTATGTGCCTGTATTTCGGATGTTGGAAGCGAGGGTTTGGATGACCTTGAAAAGTAGTTGAAACTAGGTCGTTGAAAGTATAGTGAACCTCTTTTTTTTACCTATATGAAATCTGTTACTATACATCGATAAGGAGTGCTAATCTCCTCGACATGGGCGCATCTCGAGAAATATTGTGCACTTGGATGGGCGAGGTCTCGGTAAGCTCCATTCATTCAAGAGACGTGGAATGTAGCGGCCTATTTCTGGTAAGATGCAGATTAAATCGGTAGCGGTGCTGCAGGGCGGGCTGATCAATGGCAGTGCGAGAGGGTCTTTCACCATCTAATTTTACCCTAAGACAGCGAGAATGCTCTGTGACTCTCATCATCATAAATTATGCACTATGCTCGGGGTGTAAGCAATATATAGAGCGTGGTCAGATATACTTTGATGATGTTTGTGCTCGAGAATTAACATTGAATGGACGTACTGCACAGTCATTTATCTACATTCGCAATGGTACTCGTAAAGTGGAGAAGGGGTGCTTTAGCTATGATACTGAAATTGGTAAACATGCTGTCACATCATTGGTTGGTGTTGAAATTAGTGTAAAATTACTAAAACTGTTCGAGCTATCAACTGTGATGTTTATTATTAGAGTACATCGATGTTGTCTTTTCCATCCTATCTGTCCACAGGTATGCTATTGGGCACCATATAATGATTGACTGACATCGCTTGCTTGAGTTGGAGAGAGCGAGTTTTGGCAGTTGGGCTATACCTTCTGGGTTCAATAGCACCGAAACAGTGATCACGCACATGACTGCAATATGAGGAATCAGTCATATAGAGTTATCAGCTATTCCGTCAGTGTGAGACACGAATCTACATGTAGAGCTCGTGTATCACCTTCGGACTGTAGTTTGGAGACTCTACAGAACGCGAGCAAACTCTTCCGGTTTCCTTACGTTGTAACTGTCTTTTATTTAAAATCAGCCGATGTGTGGCGTGTTATGGTATCCGCCGTAAGAACATGATTTACACTGTGCAATGTCTAGTCTCCTGCGAAAGACCGTGGATCAGAACTTCCCAATGTCAGTTTAGAACCTGGCACAGGCCTCGAAGTCGTGGCAGCGAAACGAAATGTTTGGCATTGTACAAAAGCGTGATTCAATCAACTAAAGAGGACCAGAGGGAGCGTCTATCGCGACAGTATAGTCTGTGGGATACGATCATTTGCCTAGAGTGTAGGTGGTCAAACTTTAAAGTGGTCTCTGCAGTGCTTGTATACTTAATAGGATTGTGAAACACAGGCAGCAGTAGCAGCAGCAGTTTGAGGTGTCAATTCGGTGAGGGACGGTGTATACCGTTAGGGATGCTTGGAGGGGTGTACGCTGCGCTATTCTGGAAAGCATTGCTAAATCTCCCTCTCCGCACTGGCGCCCCACCACAGCTTTGTGTCATCGCGCGAGCAATGGTGCATAAGTGGATTCTATATCGGATGAAGTTAGTGGAGCTTCTATAGTTCTTAATTTTTCGCTGTTTGGGGGTAGCGAATAACGATGATAGCATGTTGGGCTGATAGATTTGAATGGACGCGGACCTGTAGTACTTGTATGAAGTTAGAGGACGCACCACGATGCGCGCATTTCCACGGAATGGTCAAAACACGCTCCTGTCGCACTAACTCAAGTCGATCTGTTTCTTCACGGGTTGCAGAAGGTGGTGGATATGGTTTCCTCCAACTTCTGTTCAGTTCCGACTTAAAACGGAACGATCACAAGCGCAGTGCTGTAGAAATGGGAGCAGTCGCAAGATGGGTATGGACTAAAACCAGGTTGTAATTTTACTGTAGCAGACAGGTTCTAGGAAGATGACTCGTAGCGAGATATGAGAATGCCAGAAATATGATCCACTTGTGGCTGTGATCCAGCGCAGGTATGTGGTTGAATGGGAGGACTTGATTCCAAATTGCAGACAACATTTCTAGTGGGCAGCGTAACACTAGAGATCTGAAAAGATAGTGTACATTTCTTACCACCTCAATAAGCATACGATTTACTACTGTTTGTGATCCTTCTCAGTCATCGCCTATAACTCAGTGGATTTATAGCTGAACCTGTGACATGGTACCTGAACCGAGATTTATTTTCAAAGAATATTCTTAAGAATTTATTTTCTTTACTAGCGATTCATCAAGAACATCAACACATTTAATCACACTATGTAAGCATGGAAGTAGTTACCAGCGAGTAACTGATGAAATCATAACCAAATTCCTTTTAACAAATGGGAATTTTATTCACTTTAATAGTGCCTCAAAGCATTTTTTAAAGAAACAGATTTAAATTATAATCAGAAACCACCCTTTAAATATCAAAGTTACAATTTATTCACAGGAAGAAAGAAACAAGTTTTGACTGCATGAGCTTTTGGGCAGAGAACCTTGCCGCTCCCTTTTGACACGGCCGTAGTTACGACCGCTCACAACAGCTTCTGAAAGACTACACTGGTGCAAATGTACAACACACCAGATTACTTTAAACTAAGAGTTTTAGCAATTTACACAAGCACACAAACTATTCACCCCCCGTAGGAGGTATGGAAATGCTACAAAATACTAACAATTAAAATATTAACCTTGATTTTAACTTCTAAGAAAAGTCTTACGGTGAAAGGGTGGCAACTTTCTATACTAAAATGATGATTTAAATAAAAGACCATGAAATTCAATCTTATGTAAAATTGTATAAGGTTGGCCAAACAATACTTAGGATGCTCTACAGTACACAGATTCCGTCTCTCAAGATCACAGGCAATAATATTAAAGTTTCCAAAGATCAAAACATATTTCAGGTATTAGGCCGTTGCACTCCAAGCAATAAATTCATTGATACACCAAATCCGACAAACATGACAGAGGCAGCTACTAACGTACGGTAGATTGATAGGGATATTACCGAACAAACCGAACCGCACGTTGCTCTAACCCGCCCCTACTCCACAAGGGAAAAACGGACCACCCAATTTATAAACAACCACCTTCCTGTGGGTGGGCAAACGGAGAAGAATGGTGGGACGACCCCAAAGCAAAACGACTGGTGACCTCACCAAGAAAACAAGTAGAATTTAACAAGAGTAAAACAAACAACATATCACCAGTCACTTAACTACTATGCTGTTGTTGTGGTCTTCAGTCCTGAAACTGGTTTGATGCAGCTCTGCATGCTACTCTATCCTGTGCAAGCTTCTTCATCTCCCAGTACCTACTGCAACCTACATCCTTCTGAATCTGCTTGGTGAATTCATCTCTTGGTCTCCCTCTACGATTTTTACCCTCCACGCTGCCCTCCAATACTAAATTGGTGATCCCTTGATGCCTCAGAACATGTCCTACCAACCGATCCCTTTTTCTAGTCAAGTTGTGCCACAAACTTCTCTTCATCCCAATCCTATTCAACACCTCATCATTAGTTAGTGATCTACCCATCTAATCTTCAGCATTCTTCTGTAGCACCACATTTCGAAAGCTTCTATTCTCTTCTTGTCTAAACTATTTATCGTCCACGTTTCACTTCCATACATGTCTACACTCCATACAAATACTTTCAGAAACGACTTCCTGCCGCTTAAATCTATACTCGATGTTAACAAATTTCTCTTCTTCAGAAACGCTTTCCTTCCCCTTGCCAGTCTACATTTTATATCCTCTCTACTTCGACCATCATCAGTTATTTTGCTCCCCAAATAGGAAAACTCCTTTACTACTTTAAGTGTCTCGTTTCCTAATCTAATACCCGCAACATCACCCGACTTAATTCGACTACATTTCATTATCCTTGTTTTGATTTTGTTGATGTTCATCTTATATCCTTCCTTCAAGACACTATCCATTCCGTTCAACTGCTCGTCCAAGTCCTTTGCTGTCTTTGACAGAATTACAATGTCATCAGCGAACCTCAAAGTTTTTATTTCTTCTCCATGGATTTTAATACCTACTCCGAATTTTTCTTTTGTTTCCTTTACTGCTTTCTCAATATACGGATTGAATAACATAAGGGAGAGGCTACAACCCTGTCTCACTCCCTTCCCAACCACTGCTTCCCTTTCATGCCCCTCAACTCTTATAACTACCATTTGGTTTCTATACAAATTGTAAATAGCCTTTCGCTCCCTATATTTAACCCCTGCCACCTTCAGAATTTGAAAGAGAGTATTCCAGTCAACATTGTCAAAAGTTTGAGAGGCACCCACATGCCTTGCTCATACTGTGGCATCAAGCAGTCAGGCCTGCAAGATGAGTGGTCTGCCAAGCGAGTGGATTCATTCTTATTTATCGAGTAACATGAACTCTAGTAATCACACTTAAGTTAGAAGTTATCCTCATATATGATTAATACGCAACGCAAACACGCATCTGACTATCAGTAATCTACAGAACTTTGACTATACACCACGCACTGGCAATACCACATTTTCTTTCTGTCTTTTATTTAACGGCTTTTGTCAACACGTGGCCACCGCACTGAATATGAATGGCGCACACATTATAAATTCGGTACATTATGACAACATACAATTCGAAGGAAAAGTCCACCAATCTATTTCTTTTCACTATCTTATTTATTCCAATAAATTCTCTAACCTAAACTCACAAATTCTATAACCTACAACAATAACACATGAGAAATTCCGCCCAGTGGGCATGGCTTTACATTGGTGAATCTCTATATTATGATCTCGTAATTATTTAACGCTACAGTGCACTTTCTGGATAGGATGGTGGATCTTTTATTATTTCTCACACTTCGACTCTCACAATCATCATCACGAAACTTTCCTCCAGACCGAGCAGTACAAAAGGAACATGCATAACCCACTAATCTTTTGAAACTACCTCGTACTCTCCCATGCAAACCACACATACCCAAATTACATGACATACACCACACTACAATATGAAATACTACACAGGGAATAGTCACAACATTATCACTTTCAGCTTTCCCACTTCAATTAATATTTATCCCAGTTTCACACGACACTGCCCCACTTCGTAATTCTACTTTCCTACTATGAACTCTGGAGATATATGCATGTCTTCCTGTGCAATGCAAGCCAAGTGGCGTTGCTGGATAGACGGCCGACTCACCTTGCTTCTCTCTCAGAGTTTGAATCTAGCGTCACACGGAATCATATCACGCAAAGTAATATTAAGAACATATTCATCACACACGCGAGTCCTCAACTGATACCATGGACGAGTACTTCTCTTTATCTTTTGTCTCATACACAGTTTGAGACTCACACAGTACTCACCACGTGGAAGTACTCGTCTCTAATTTCAAGTCCTGCACACGCCATTTCTTAAATATTTCGAGTTATGGTACACACGCTATTTCTTAAATATTTCAACTTATTGTACACACGCTAGTAATTCAGCTTAACTTAAGCACACGGAAGTATTTCAACTTATTGCTACACATGGTTTCATTGTGACCGTTGGTCACTTCCGAAGATTACTAAAATCCCATTAATATTACCTGCCTGACATTTAATTCTCCCCACAAAAGTTCCTGAAATAGAGAAATTATTATTTCAAACTACTCTTAAATATTCCACATGCATACCATGTCTCCACTCTTTTGTCTTTATGGAGTACAACTAAAAAAGGTCTTAACAGCACAAGATCCAGCGGCAGAGTGCTGAAACATGGCCGTTCTCGAGGTCCTCTCGCACCTCTGCTGAAGTGGGGGAGCACCTTGCTACCGTATTGGTCAGCCACATTTCAGGCGCTCAAAGCTCAGGTAAACTTCATCTCTTTGGTCCCACCAAAGGTGGCCAAAGGATCGTCTCAAAGATGATCATATATTCACATTCACTATCTGTGGTTGGCAGACGACCATACATTCAGTCATTTCACAGATCTCACCAAACTGGATGTAGGGATTTACTTTGTGGGAGTGCACATGTGATCAATTAAATAAATAAATTGTCATTCTTCCCCACACTGGTATCTGGCTTCGCTGTATTAATTGAAATTGAGTTATTTTACAAAAAAATGTGTTGTTCTGACAAAAATAATGAAGTATGTTGTACCTATTTTCAATGTCGGGCGGTACTGTACCGTTTCACCACCGGCTAGCCATGCAGAAAAAAATGGCACGGTACTATCCTTGCAATGCGAGGGTAGTTCCAAACATTTTTTAAAGAAAACTGTATTAGAACAAACATAGCAAGTCATCAAAATAACCAGGAGGAGACCTTAGCCCCTGGTGACCTCAAATAGACGACCAAATGCTGTTACTTTACCAAATTATTGACACAGTTGTTGCGTTATTGTACTCTCCACAATCCGAAGTAACGTACACATACAAATTTACAACAATCCACATGACAAATAAAACATTACATCATACAAATAAAAAATAATGTTGAGATAAAAATTTGCTTAGTTACTGGGATCTTCGTTATTTTTATGAGTAATCCAAACTTCACTAATTCTATGGCAATTAAAAAAAATACTAATTGTACTCATGAAATTTTAAATAGCTCACCGTCCAAACACAGAGCAAGTAATCTGACATTTGTAAATTGCGGGGTAAAAACCTTTACACAGCAAAGTCCAAATACATAACAAAATCAACAAAAGAAAAATATTGCGTACACTAGTTACATGTAGAATGTCAGGCTCCATACCATTACTCTAAAATATTCATCAAACCTACAGAGAAATAAAACTGAGAAGAAAAACAATGAAATATACCACAAGTTACATACTGGTTACGTAATATAGTTCGTCTAAGACATCATGTCATACCTCATTAATTATCATCACCTAAGCAATTGCCACAACTACTCGACTGTGAGTTTAACCTTATCCTTGTTCACCAGTACAAATACCTGCTGCTGAACTAGTCAGTCCATCAGCTTTGATCAATACACGCAATAAATAGTTAGCAATAAGTGCTTGAATCCACCAGTAGCTCTCGTATCTTACTCTACTGCTCATTTCTCTATTGTTACACATTTAGACGACAAGAACTTGCATTTCGACTAGCCTTCGTTACACTTTAATGTGAAATGTCACCACTGTGATAATGAAAATAAGTGGCTTCAGTCAACACACCAACAAGATCATTATTGTCCACGACATCAAAATGCATCAGTTAATTCCGATATTTGTTGTGCAATGCAAACTCTTGTCCCCTGTGACAACCTTACTGACCAATGCTACAAGAGCCGCTACATTAGTATTACTCCACTGGCTAATAATTAAAGCATCATTGTACCAAATATTCTAATAAACATGCTACGTGAACTTGATAACCCAGAACAAACAAACAAAAAAACACTAACTATTCTAAACACGAATGTTAATGAAATACAATTACACTTGCTGTCCCTTCAGGAATGAAACATATAAAAAAATTTACACAATTACAAGTACAAATACATTATTCCCTATCTTGCGAGCCACACGGAATCATTTCATTCTGTGATTTTCTTGGGGTCAAAAAAGTTGCTGACAGGCTCCCCAGAAACACTGTCTCGGTGTCAAAGCTCTCCCATGGTTACCCGGACGAAAGTCTTTAAGTCACTCAAATCGGCATTTTGAACACGTACTGAACAGTAAACTGTATCTCACATTAAACACAAATGTCATAGTCACTCTCAGAGTACCATCCACACGAATCTGGTCGTCCAGAAATGGCCCTACAACTACTATTACCCACAGTTCTGTCCTTTCAGTTCATGGTGTAATTAAAAGTCGTAAGTTCCAACAAACAGCACTTATTCCTGCACCAATTAAAGAAATGTCTCCTACTACAAATGCAAATGTCAGTGTCCCACTTTAGTTTCTTGCGTTCATACAATAATTAGTCACCAAACGACAACTGTCCTCTTTAAGTATACCAAGCGTCCCACATGCAATTAACAAAGCACACTTAACAAGTCACTGCCAAAAGTTTATGGATCCCACCGTTCAGTGGTCAAGACAAAACAAAACGATCGTCCTGTCTGCTAAAGACAAAATCTTTTCCACCACTCACAACGTGGAAACACCAGTCCTTTACTTTCCAACTTATGGAGACATACGAGCAGTCATTTTGCTTCACGCCTCCACAGGCCAGTACTAGTTAATAGTTGCTGGTAACAAATGCCCGCCGGACTCTGCCCCGCGTCATTCATTCTGCCGTGGCGTGACCCATTAAGCAGAAGAAATCACCCGCTGTTGCCTCCGCGGGATACTTTCCCCAGTCCTAAGGGAAGCGGAACTTATGAATGGCCAGTGATACATGCGTGTCGCCCCAGGCCATTGACCTGCTGTAGCGGGCGCGTGGAGTGTACCCCGACCGGCAGTGGAGTGGGGAGTGCCGCGGCTTTGTCACCTCTCCCATGGCGACGTCAGCTTCGCCCCGCTAGCGGTATGGGCGTTACGACACCCAATCAGTCAGACCCTTCCGTGCATCTCGCAATATTACAGACAAAAGGATATTCTTACAGCATTTAAATACTCATTGATTACATGTATGATCTATTAGATACATTGGTAATAAAAGAATCTTTGTTCTAAAAAACATAAAATTATACACCTTAGTTTTTTACACATACAACATCAACATTTATCCCTTTTCTATATACAGCCCACACTTGTGCTATTGATTGTACCTGTCGCCCCTCATACAAAACATGAAAGTGTAAAAAAAAACAAAAGGAATAATAAGCAATCTATACAGCTCATAGTTACAATATCAAATAGTAGGCTACTCTAACATCCCATCACATTAAAAATATTAGAAACTGTTTATTCTAAAACTACAATACACAGTGAACCTTTGTGCTTGTGACAGACTGAAATTAATACCCCTTGAAAGTGTTCTAACAAAAAAATAAGAAATAATCTACACAGCTCACAATTACCTACCATATGTTATTAAATAGTAAACTACTTTAACATCCTAACACAATAAATAAACATTTTAGAAACTGGTGACTCTAAATCTACAACATACAATGCACCTTTGTGCTTGTGACAGACTGAAATTAGTATCTCTTTATATATTTTACATTTTATTATATATAACAACATTTCTAGGACACGTATGTACCTTCCACATGTCAGATCCTGACCTGCCATCGAGGTTCATCCCAATCAAACAATAAAACACAATAATGTTTTAGTTATGGATCGGTAGCATCCCCTTTACAGGAGTGTGCGCATTGATCACACTACTCTACGACTCTCACTCACCAGGCATCACATTTTCCTTCTCATTCAACCCATTAATACACTAACAGAATTGGTCTACAAGTCGGCTAACCTTAACACCACCACACTCACGACAACATACCATACCTTTGGTCCCTTATACTCAACCACATAACACATGAAGCTGTTTCAGAGATAGCTTTCCAGTCTCCGAATTCGTCCTTTCACTCTGGCACCTCTCTCCATCGGCTTACCTCTGCATTCACCTTACCGATTATTCATCCTGCTAAATATCAACTTAGAATTGCGACATTTCATCTAAGAACAAAAAATACACAAATTATTCATCCTGCAAAATAACTGTACACGTTCTTAGTACCGTTTTGATTAGTTATACTGGTACCAGGCTTCAACAACAACAACAACAGAAATTATTTTTTTATATAGCAAATGTTATGGTAAGAATTAGATTTACACTTATATTACATTTTACGTCAGTATTCCACAACGCTCACCATCTGGATCTCATACTCCCTTTATGTCCTTTCACGTTGTGCAGTTGTCCTCATCTCTTCATTCGTATTTCGGCTCTCCGTCCATCGATTACTCCATCATTTCCTGGTCTTCCTTCGCCATTCGCATCAATCTCGATTGCAGCATACACAGGCCTCTCTGTAACATACCTCTAAAACATCTCCACATTATTAGTTCTACTCACCTTTATTTACCTCTGTTTCATCACGTCGAATCTCTCTTTATTAATCACACTGCTTCACGTCGCTTCTCTCCTTAAATATCACCTTTACCCACTACTATTTATCATGTCGCTTCTCTATCTACCATCATCATCCACTCATTAGTCATCACGTCGTTTCTGCTTGATCCTTATTCATATGACAATAAATACGTATATACACCACTCTGTTGACTCCTGTTCATGACTCATTCGACCAGTCTATTCCGTCATACTTCCTGACATCCCGCCTGAAAATTGTTATGTTCGATTTGACCCTGCACAACGTTACACACCACAAATAAATACACTATCTACCATAAATTGCCTACTTTCGATCTATCCTTAACTTTTCCATAATTTGATGTTAGAAATGTGATGAAGCCCACGAGACTGTTTTCCCTTGATCGTCTCAATCAGTACAGCATTCTCCTGGACAATTTGCTTCACTCTGAATGGTCCACTATACACAGTAAAGAATTTGCTAGTTAGGAGTCTGAGCTTACATGAAAATTAAATGTGTGCAGAGAGTATACAAGCTTGGAGAAATGGGCAGCCCAAGTGTTAGAAACTTAGGTGCTAGTGGCCTCTTTCCCTAACACCAGATTCCGAACAACCATACACAGCACTTCATTATAACTGTCACCACGACAATGACATACTATAGATCAGATGGCAGCTAATCTAAAAACTTCGGTCACAATGTTGACTTTTTACATCACGTGTTAAGTACCTGCAATAGCCAAATCACACTAATTAAACTGGACTTATTGCCATTATTGCATAACATTTTTAGCAACTGGTTTATTTTGAGGAAACAGTCCTTTTACTTTAGTGTTCGAAATAAAAATTTGCAAATTTTGCTCTGAGAGACCAGCCTAACAGATGCCATTACTGGTGTTTTATTCTCTGATCAGAAGTATGGTGTTTGCACTCCTACTTATCAGTAGAGTATATCTGCTACATAGACAATTTTCAGTGCTAGCTGCATGTGTTTTAAGGCAAGATGCTAAGGGCTGATATGTTGGATTAGTTTCTCCTATCCATCAATCTATTACGACAAGAAAGAAATGCCAGGATTCCATGCTCTCCTGTCATTCTGATAGTTTCTGCCGTTCCTATCCTCGACTCTGTCTGACCTATGAGTCGTGTCTCCGTTCACGATATTGCTCTCATTACCCAATTCTTGTAACAAGTGCTGAAATGAGGCAGAATCGTCTACGCCTCTGCCTGCTATCGCTATATCTCTGCGCAATTTCACTGGCAACTTCGTTATACAGATCCTAATGAACTCCCCAGGTTCGTATGGCACATCAAAATACCTATTTCGTCTCAGCATTTCCTGATAGCACGACACTTGATCTCTTATACCAACTTCGTTACAATTTGACATCATCAATATGCTTTGTGTAACCTGGTCCTGCTTACTTTTCGACCAGAATTCATTTAAAAACTTGTCACAAAAATTCTAATAGCTACTACAGTCTTTAATAACTTCCTGCATTTTCGCTCTAGCCTCGTCCCTCAAATGGTTACACACAAACTTCGTGTTGAGGAGCAGTCCCCACGATGAAGGCAATGAATCTTGAAATTGAGACAGCCTTGGACTATACCCAGTTGGGTTTGCCACCTGCTTTATCCGATACAACCGTTCTTCTGACTCTCTGAATTCGTCTTCCTCTTTCTGCCTATTTTCCTTTTTTGAATTTATCTCACCCTCTGTCTGCAATCTACCTGGTGGTGTGCCACCATCGCCACTGCACATTGCAACTGTGCTAGTTCTTCCCTATGTTTCCTATTTGTTTCTAATTGTGCCTCTTTAAACTGTAATGGTGATTGTATCTCCTCCTGGTCGGCATAAACCTCTCACTACGTACTGTCAGAACCCGTTTCCCCTCTTATACTGAGCATTTCTACATCTGCACTAATCGTATTCATTCTGACCACTACCTCTCTGATTCGCTCATGCGGCAACACGTCCCTACGTTCAGTAGTATCACTCTCTATTGCAAATACTCGTACCTCCAAATTATTGGCTTTTTCTTTCACGGCATCACATACTTGCTTCAACGCACCCAGATTCTTCTCCCCTTCATCTAACCGATTATTAACTGCGGGCAGACGCTCATCGATAACTGTGTGTAGCTTCGTCATTGACTCTTCATTTCCCTTATCCATTGCCTCCAGTCTTTCCTTATTTGCTTCCAATCTTTCCTTCACTATCTTATCCATCGCGACCAATATTTCCTTATATGCTTCCAATCTTTCCTTAGTCTCCCTATCTCTCTCCTTATTATCTCTATCCATCGCTTTCAATCTTTCCTTATTATCTCCATCCATCCTCTGTAAAACTGCAGTAGCACACTGTCATTTGCTACTTTCGGTGCACTCACCTCGTTCGCCTGAGAAACCATAGCTTCGTTAAGGGTAGCTGCACTTTCACTGCATACCTGACCTAGACCCGGCTCGCCCGCGTCGTCGGGAAAAGCCCCCAATTGTGAACAGCTCGCCGCTCAAAGGATCACCTAGCAGCGGTCCACTGAACAATTCAGCCCCTTCCGAGTGTTTGCCGTTCCCGCCCATTAGCCCATGGTCGACACCTACTTCCTGCTGCCCTGCTACGTTCACCCCAGAATCGCTATTCTCCATAGTAACTACACTTTTCGACTGCGACCTAGTTACTACGGACATTACGCAAAAAAAATTATACAACGATTTTCCAGCCTTGGGTGATATAGCAATTAATTACATAAAAAAATAAAAGATCCTCAGCAATCCAGAAAGAAATTGCAAACAAAAGAAATTTTACTTCTTAGCGCTATCACAAAATATTCCATCAAAATAAAATCTTAACAGCAATATATCCTGACAGGGTCGAAATTATGAGAGGCACCCACATGCCTTGCTCATACTGTGGCATCAAGCAATCAGGCCTGCAAGATGAGTGGCCTGCCAAGCGAGTGGATTCATTCTTATTTATCGAGTAACATGAACTCTAGTACTCACACTTGAGTTACAAGTTATCCTCCTATATGATTAATACGCAACGGAAACACGCATCTGACTATCAGTAATTTACAGATCTTTGACTATACACTACGCACTGGCAATACCACATTTTCTTTCTGTCTTTTATTTAACGGCTTTTGTCAACACGTGGCCACCGCACTGAATATGAATGGCGCACACATTATAAATTCGGTACATTATGACAACATACAATTCGAAGGAAAAGTCCACCAATCTTTTTCTTTTCACTATCTTATTTATTCCGATAAAGTCTCTAACCTAAACACACAAATTCTATAACCTACAACAATAACACATGAGAAATTCCGCCCAGTGGGCATGGCTTTACTTTGGTGAATCTCTATATTATGGTCTCGTAATTACACTCCTGGAAATTGAAATAAGAACACCGTGAATTCATTGTCCCAGGAAGGAGAAACTTTATCGACACATACCTGGGGTCAGATACATCACATGATCACACTGACAGAACCACAGGCGCATAGACACAGGCAACATAGCATGCAATTGTCGGCACTAGTACAGTGTATATCCACCTTTCGCAGCAATGCAGGCTGCTATTCTCCCATGGAGACGATCGTAGAGATGCTGGATGTAGTCCTGTGGAACGGCTTGCCATGCCATTTCCACCTGGCGCCTCAGTTGGACCAGCGTTCGTGCTGGACGTGCAGACCGCGTGAGACGACGCTTCATCCAGTCCCAAACATGCTCAATGGGGGACAGATCCGGAGATCTTGCTGGCCAGGGTAGTTGACTTACACCTTCTAGAGCACGTTGGGTGGCACGGGATACATGCGGACGTGCATTGTCCTGTTGGAACAGCAAGTTCCCTTGCCGGTCTAGGAATGGTAGAACGATGGGTTCGATGACGGTTTGGATGTAACGTGCACTATTCAGTGTCCCCTCGACTATCACCAGTGGTGTACGGCCAGTGTAGGAGATCGCTCCCCACACCATGATGCCGGGTGTTGGCCCTGTGTGCCTCGGTCGTATGCAGTCCTGATTGTGGCGCTCACCTGCACGGCGCCAAACACGCATACGACCATCATTGGCACCAAGGCAGAAGCGACTCTCATCGCTGAAGACGACACGTCTCCATTCGTCCCTCCATTCACGCCTGTCGCGACACCACTGGAGGCGGGCTGCACGATGTTGGGGCGTGAGCGGAAGACGGCCTAACGGTGTGCGGGACCGTAGCCCAGCTTCATGGAGACGGTTGCGAATGGTCCTCGCCGATACCCCAGGAGCAACAGTGTCCCTAATTTGCTGGGAAGTGGCGGTGCGGTCCCCTATGGCACTGCGTAGGATCCTACGGTCTTGGCGTGCATCCGTGCGTCGCTGCGGTCCGGTCCCAGGTCGATGGGCACGTGCACCTTCCGCCGACCACTGGCGACAACATCGATGTACTGTGGAGACCTCACGCCCCACGTGTTGAGCAATTCGGCGGTACGTCCACCCGGCCTCCCGCATGCCCACTATACGCCCTCGCTCGAAGTCCGTCAACTGCACATACGGTTCACGTCCACGCTGTCGTGGCATGCTACCAGTGTTAAAGACTGCGATGGAGCTCCGTATGCCACGGCAAACTGGCTGACACTGACGGCGGCGGTGCACAAATGCTGCGCAGCTAGCGCCATTCGACGGCCAACACCGCGGTTCCTGGTGTGTCCGCTGTGCCGTGCGTGTGATCATTGCTTGTACAGCCCTCTCGCAGTGTCCGGAGCAAGAATAGTGGGTCTGACACACCGGTGTCAATGTGTTCTTTTTTCCATTTCCAGGAGTGTATTTGACGCTACAGTGCACTTTCTGGATAGGATGGTGGATCTTTTATTATTTCTCACACTTCGACTCTCACAATCATCATCACGAAACTTTCCTCCAGACCGAGCAGTACAAAAGGAACACGTATAAGCCACTAATCTTTTGAAACTACCTCGCTACTCTCCCATGCAAACCACAAATACCCAAATTACATGACATACACCACACTACAATATGAAATACTACACAGGGAATAGTCACAACATTATCACTTTCAGCTTTCCCACTTCAATTAATATTTATCCCAGTTTCACACGCCGCTGCCCCACTTCGTAATTCTACTTTCCTACTATGAACTCTGGAGATATATGCATGTCTTCCTGTGCAATGCAAGCCAAGTGGCGTTGCTGGATAGACGGCCGACTCACCTTGCTTCTCTCTCAGAGTTTGAATCTAGCGTCACACGGAATCATATCACGCAAAGTAATATTAAGAACATATTCATCACACACGCGAGTCCTCAACTGATACCATGGACGAGTACTTCTCTTTATCTTTTGTCTCATACACAGTTTGAGACTCACACAGTACTCACCACATGGAAGTACTCGTCTCTAATTTCAAGTCCTGCACACGCCATTTCTTAAATATTTCAACTTATGGTACACACGCTATTTCTTAAATATTTCAACTTATTGTACACACGCTAGTAATTCAGCTTAACTTAAGCACACGGAAGTACACTCCTGGAAATTGAAATAAGAACACCGTGAATTCATTGTCCCAGGAAGGGGAAACTTTATTGACACATTCCTGGGGTCAGATACATCACATGATCACACTGACAGAACCACAGGCACATAGACACAGGCAACAGAGCATGCACAATGTCGGCACTAGTACAGTGTATATCCACCTTTCGCAGCAATGCAGGCTGCTATTCTCCCATGGAGACGATCGTAGAGATGCTGGATGTAGTCCTGTGGAATGGCTTGCCATGCCATTTCCACCTGGCGCCTCAGTTGGACCAGCGTTCGTGCTGGACGTGCAGACCACGTGAGACGACGCTTCATCCAGTCCCAAACATGCTCAATGGGGGACAGATCCGGAGATCTTGCTGGCCAGGGTAGTTGACTTACACCTTCTAGAGCACGTTGGGTCGCACGGGATACATGCGGATGTGCATTGTCCTGTTGGAACAGCAAGTTCCCTTGCCGGTCTAGGAATGGTAGAACGATGGGTTCGATGACGGTTTGGATGTACCGTGCACTATTCAGTGTCCCCTCGACGATCACCAGTGGTGTACGGCCAGTGTAGGAGATCACTCCCCACACCATGATGCCGGGTGTTGGCCCTGTGTGCCTCGGTCGTATGCAGTCCTGATTGTGGCGCTCACCTGCACGGCGCCAAACACGCATACGACCATCATTGGCACCAAGGCAGAAGCGACTCTCATCGCTGAAGACGACACGTCTCCATTCGTCCCTCCATTCACGCCTGTCGCGACACCACTGGAGGCGGGCTGCACGATGTTGGGGCGTGAGCGGAAGACGGCTTAACGGTGTGCGGACCGTAGCCCAGCTTCATGGAGACGGTTGCGAATGGTCCTCGCCGATACCCCAGGAGCAACAGTGTCCCTAATTTGCTGGGAAGTGGCGGTGCGGTCCCCTACGGCACTGCGTAGGATCCTATGGTCTTGGCGTGCATCCGTGCGTCGCTACGGTCCGGTCCCAGGTCGACGGGCACATGCACCTTCCGCCGACCACTGGCGACAACATCGATGTACTGTGGAGACCTCACGCCCCACGTGTTGAGCAATTCGGAGGTACGTCCACCCGGCCTCCCGCATGCCCACTATACGCCCTCGCTCAAAGTCCGTCAACTGCACATACGGTTCACGTCCACGCTGTCGCGGCATGCTACCAGTGTTAAAGACTGCGATGGAGCTCCGTATGCCACGGCAAACTGGCTGACACTGACGGCGGCGGTGCACAAATGCTGCGCAGCTAGCGCCATTCGACGGCCAACACCGCGGTTCCTGGTGTGTCCGCTGTGCCGTGCGTGTGATCATTGCTTGTACAGCCCTCTCGCAGTGTCCGGAGCAAGTATGGTGGGTCTGACACACCGGTGTCAATGTGTTCTTTTTTCCATTTCCAGGAGTGTATTTCAACTTATTGCTACACGTGGTTTCATTGTGACCGTTGGTCACTTCCGAAGATTACTACAATCCCATTAATATTACCTGCCTGACATTTAATTCTCCCCACAAAAGTTCCTGAAATAGAGAAATTATTATTTCAAACTACTCTTAAATATTCCACATGCATACCATGTCTCCACTCTTTTGTCTTTACGGAGCACAACTAAAAAAGGTCTTAACAGCACAAGATCCAGCGGCAGAGTGCTGAAACATGGTCGTTCTCGAGGTCCTCTCGCACCTCTGCTGAAGTGGGGGAGCACCTTGCTACCGTATTGGTCAGCCACATTTCAGGTGCTCAAAGCTCAGGTAAATTTCATCTCTTTGGTCCCACCAAAGGTGGCCAAAGGATCGTCTCAAAGATGATCATATATTCACATTCACTATCTGTGGTTAGCAGACGACCATACATTCATTCATTTCACAGATCTCACCAAACTGGATGTAGGGATTTACTTTGTGGGAGTGCACATGTGATCAATTAAATAAATAAATTGTCATTCTTTCCCACACTGGTATCCGGCTTCGCTGTATTAATTGAAATTGAGTTATTTTACAAAAAAATGTGTTGTTCTGACAAAAATAATGAAGTATGTTGTACCTATTTCCAATGTCGGGCGGTACTGTACCCTTTCAAGCTTTCTCTAAGTCTACAAATGCCAGAAACGTAGGTTTGCCTTTCCTTAATCTAGCTTCTGAGATAAGCTTAACTTCTAATAAACTGCGATTTCTCGAGAAAACCTGGCGCAGACCCCCAATTCGCTCTCTCGAACCGTCCGCTGCCAGCCACTTCAACGGACGCAGGAAGGCGCGCCGATCAGGATGCTCTCGTGTCGACCACGAAGTCACTACCCCTCACTATACGCCGCGGCACACTGGACCCACGTGGCTCGAGACAGACAAGTCATCTCGTGTCTCAGCGCGCGACTAACCAACCGATCAACCCAAGCCTCCAATGACCTTTGCCTGAGCAAACTCGAGCACACTGGCGGCCTAACGCGCAGACTGAGATGCAGGAACTAAGCCCCGACCGGGCGACCACTCGCTGAGTTCTCTTACTGGCGGAGTGGACAGACTCTCATTTTGCCGGCTTTAAAAGTTGATCCAAACGACAGACATACTAGCTCTCCGAACGAAAGACAGACACTAACTGCCTAACAGATGCGGACGAGAGACAGACTAGCAAGCTGGGGACGAGAGACTGACCCAGACTGACCGACTGGCGATTTTTTTTTCCCCTTTATTGTAATTTTTATCACCTATATTGGCGGGATGGCAGCAGCACATTACGCTGCTCTTCAGCCTTAAGTGGAACAATAACATGACATAGAGGTGATACAGACACTATAAAAAACGGCGGGCAAAAAATGGAGATACAAAAAAACAATAAACATGAAGCCATTCACGTTGGACGATAAAAACACTAACACTTGTGGACACGGCGCACAAAACACGGAGAACGGCGATGGCACATGTGAACAGTGGAGTTGTAACTGCACGAAACACAAAACAAAGCACACACACGAGATACTGATGTCGATGATCTCTGGCGCGTGAACGTTCACTATGCGTGTGCGAGTCCGGGGACCTGCCAAGAGAGGAGGAGGAGGAAGGGGAGTGGGAGAGCGAGAGGGGAGAGCAGAGATGCCATGGGCAGGGGAGAAAGGGGGGAGGGAGGAAGGGGGAGGGGAAATCCGGGGGAAGAGGGGTGGAGGGAGGGGATGTGGGAAAAGGAAAGAGAAGGGAAGGGAAGAGAAGGGAGGGAGGGTGCCCAAAGGAAAGGACACCGGAAGTGGGGGGTGGGGCAGGGTCAAAGTTGATAGGAGGGGTAGATGGAGGGGAGGAGGACATCATCAGGGAGGGGGAGCTGGCGGAAGCCACCTTGGGAGAGGGTAAGGAGGGTGGAGAGATGGAGACCAGGTAGGACATGCGAATACAGGCGCGGCAGCGGGCGGGGGTGGGAGAGGATCGGGGAGACGAGCGGGTGAGGAGGATCGAGTTTGCAGGAGGTGTACAGGATCCGTATCCTTTCAAGGAAAAGGATGAGGTGGGGGAAGGGGATGAGATTGTACAGGATCCGTGTGGGGGAGGGGAGACGGATGGGATAGGCGAGGCAGAGAGCATGACGTTCAAGGATTTGGAGGGATTTATAAAAGGTAGGGGGGGCGGAGATCCAAGCCGGATGGGCATAACAACCGACTGGCGAGCTCATAGCGCCCCTTAAATGCACGTGAGCAGGCAACCTTTCACCTTTCCGCTTTCCCACCAGAGGGAGACACCAAAGCTGCGATTGCCACAGCGGCGCCACCGCCAGAAGTGGAGGGCGACTGCTTCACACTACGCGCTGTGGCGCGCTCTTCAAAACAGCAGTTTTCACCACGGCCCAGTATCGAGACAGAATAAGTTATACATACTGGATAAATATGTAGCGGTGTGAGGGCGTCTCAAATACCTGTTTCATATCACGTTCCTTAGCCAAATAACTTTCAAAACTCAGCGATTTTATCACGAAGTTGCGTCGTGGGCTACGTGTAAGCGCGCTGCTGGTCTGATAATACAAACTCCAGCGATCATTGTCTCGGTATTTATACGGATAGAAAAATCACCTCATTCGGAGGTAATGTCATATCTTGATTTATAATGCCAGTATAGCTTTTAACATGGATACTTGTGTGCACCTGTGGAACCATGACCGCTTGTGACAGTAACATACAGCAGTTCTTGGGATCGAGTTTTTTTTAACATCCTGGCGATTACGTCTCTCTTTCTAGCACGTGGTGGTGGCACTCGCAAGAAAAACTTATGAGACATGTCGACTCATGGTTGGTTTTCTCTCAGTATTATTTCGTATCGCCAGCGATCAGTTATTGACGAAGTATTAATAGTAGGGGGTGCATGATAGGTTCGCGTTGAGCATCAGGCTCATAAAGTATGTGTTTGTGGAAAGGAAATCACTATGTCCAGTCATAAGGAAGGTATGGATTTGACGTGGAGTGCTGTGATAGCTTGGAAAGAGTATGTCAAGCCATAATAGTGGTACTATATTTCTATTTCCACAGCCATAGCCGTCAACAAAGTGTATTTCCGATACTTTGCTTATTGTCGAATGTCGCTCATCTGAGACTGCGATCGTAACATTTAGTTGTAAATATAGGGGCAAAATATATGTGTCCAATTTCTTAGGATAAACATTCTACCTGTGCGTGCTCAGCCTGCAGCGCCGGTGACCTGTGCAGGGGTGATTCACGTTTCCTGTTAACGGTAGGAGCTGTCAGACTGGAGATGCCTGTTGGAGTGTATAAATGTAGATTTATTAACCGTGTTGTCCTCTAGACGACCGAATAGCGAACTAATATTTAATATGTGTTGGATACCTTACGTGATTGCGTGGAAATCTGAGAAGATTGAATATGGATGTGAGTTTGCACTGGATCGTTATTCCCTCCCATGTAATTTGTTTGGTTGACTGCTTCTGCACATTTCGCATCTTTATTTAGATGAGAGAAGATCGATTGTGGTGTGTGCATATAATGTGTGGAAGACACGTTTGGTGGTTCTCTAGACATGGAAATACTTAACTTGACCGTGTAAATTAGAGGGATGATTTGTAATCTACTACATCACCGACATCAGTTTCCTCTATTTGTTTCGAGTTGCCAAGTAAATGTCTTCGCTTATGTGACAAGTTTCTAGGTAGTCAGTGGTTTAGAGCACACCCCACCTAGCTAGATGGGTTTGTAGAGAAATAATTTATAGACTATATCTTGGGAATTATGCTGCGCTAGCGATCGGTAGGAAGCAGCCAAGTGCTTGATATCGAGAAGTACCATGACAATGGTATAATATTATGGCAAACAATGCAAAAATACGTGTGTTATTGTAATCCCCGAGTCTGGAGATGTGTGCAGAAAAGCGAGCAAGCAGGGATTTAGGTTCGTACCAGACACAGTAACGTGTTTGTACCGAGGGGAAACGAGTCTGAATTTGTAGAACAGTTCTGAGAGCGACTTCAGTCCGCTGAGGGTGCTACGGTCGCATGTTAGGGGTGGATGACTTGTGATGGTTGACTGCGGGAAAATAACTAGTGCTGTGAGGAGTACATACGGTACTGTTCGTCTTCACGGTATATGTACGAATGATGTAAAAGGGATGATTTTGTTTGGCGCAGGATACGAATTGTATGTTTACTACTTCGACACAGTACGTGGTGATATATTGCTGAGTTGGAGATCAGTTTCAAGCTCCTGTCCTCGGTGGGATAGCAGAGTAATTGAGTAGGAGTCTTTCCATATTTTACATTACGTAGGGTATGCGGTGACATATTGATGGGTCGCAGGTCGGTTTCACGTTCTAATATTCGAGCTCATGTCCTCGGTGGTAGAGCAGTGTAAGCGAATAAGTGTCTTTCCTATTTGACGATATGTATGGTAGTTTGTAAGATTTAATTGCCAGTGCAATATGGCGATCTATGGAAAATAACCGCAGAAGGAAAAAAAGGCAGATGGTGCTTTGATACCAGTGGCATCAGTAACTCGGTGGGTAAATTCCATAAGAGCCAATCATAATGCTTGATCCACTCACATCCTCTGTGCTGGGATATAGGAGCCTCTACATAGTGGGGGGGAAAGTTTGTGTATGTTGAAAGCAGGAAGGGTAACACGTTATGGGCCGAGTAGCACGTTAGGTCTTCATGGAAGACTGCATTCGACGTTATTCTGCGTTATTTTCGTAAACAGGTACTGTTAGGGCAGGAATTTCCGTGTAGACAAGCTGAGACATCAAGAAAGCGGCGTTAACTATTTCCGGGACACTATACAATTTCCGCGAGGTCGACTCGGTTCTTATTTTCATATAGTCATGTGACATCAGTACAAGATTGAGAATGTTGCTAGATGCACTTGCGGTGGTATGTAGCTATGCGCGGCACTGTGTCAGTCATGCTGGGCAGTTAAGCATGTTTAGACGTGTCTCTCATGTCCAGATAGGAACAATGCGCCCTGTGCTACTCTGTCATCAATGGTAAAGACATGTGCTGCCCGGAGGCGTCTCGCGTATGGGAGCTGCGTGAGCACGCCTTGGAGTTCTGTGACGTCAGTATAACACTGACTGTAAACCCAAAAATATACACAACTTTCACCTGTGTCCAGTGGTGTCTTGTGAATGTGATGGTTAGCTCGCCTCTGGAGCATCTGTACTCCTGTCCAGTGGCGTCAGCAACAGTGTCTATGTGAACACGTATTTTGACAGGAATTTGTCAGGTGTCAAGTATAAAAGGGATGTCGCCACCCCATGCCTGCAGGCATCTGTGCGTGGTTTGACAGCTGATGGCCACATCACTTCATGGGGACTGCCGCTAACCTTGTGTGCAGTCACGTGGACAGGGGGTAGTGGACAGTGCTTGCGTGTGTTTATTGCATTATTTTGTCAGTGGGTCTGTAGGCTGTGCTATGTGCTATTTAGACAGTTTCCGAGTACTGAGCATGTCTACACATCACTGTGCTGCGTTATTTAGGAGCAATTTGCAGGTCTGTACTGAAATTATTGTGGTAAGTTAGTTGTGTGTGTCTGTAGAGCGTTATTGACGAGTAGTTTACAGGTCTGTGGGCTGTGTGGTGTGACCCCAAGCATTTGTTTTGTATCAGTGTGATAATACACTCCATCCCTAAATAAAATGTTCCAAAATAAGTACACTCCTTCCTTACTCTCTCCTGCAGCCCAGTGCGGACTGAGTCATTTTCGCGCCATTTTCCCCCTCCAGACCACCACCTTGGACTATGTCACAGAAGGGATGACAGTATCCTCTGGTGGCCATATTGTGTACTAGGTCAATTGGACTCTAGATCTCATGGTGAAGATACTGCCTGCAAAATAAAAATTTATGTCGATCACAGGCAGTCATTTTCCCACCATTTCCCCCCACCATCTTGGATTACATCACGAAATGGACGACAGCGCTCTCTGGTGGTGGTACTGTGTACTAGATCCAGACCTTGTGGTGAACACACTGTTTGCCGCCATCTTGGATAATGGTACTTGTGTCATCAGCTGACGTCATGGCTGCCATCTTATATTATGTCATAGAATGGATGACAGCGCCCTCTAGTGGTGGTAGTATGTACTAGGTCAGTTGGAGTCCAGACCCCCTGGCGAACACACTAGATGTGGTGCTGCCTCTACATGTTTAGACACCGGTGCATAATTTCGACAGTTGAGAATTAGTAAGCATGTTTGCTGAGTCTCTTAGATGGATTATTATTTTAACAATTTAGGAGTTGTTTGGCTCTCTGGACATAAATGTATTGCATTATTTACAGGTGGTTTGCATGTCTGTATGCTGTGCAATGCCTTACTTTGACAGTTTACAATTAGCAGGCGCATGTGCAGAGCATTATACATGAGTTTGGAGTAGTTTTCAGGTCTGTCTGCTGTGTGGTATGTCAGAGCGTGTGTTCTGTGTCACTGTGATAAATATACTCCATCCCTATATAAATTGTTACAAAATATATACACTCCTTCCTCTCTCCAGCAGCCCAGTGCAGGCTGAGTACTTTTCTCACCAATCCCTAAGAAGAGGTGGCCATCGAGTGACTTAGGTTAGTGGAGGTGAGCTTTGTTTCTTAGGTTGGTAGAGAAACCCCAAGTGACCTTAGGTTAGTGGAAGTAGCCCAAGTGACCTATCTTCCCACGATTTTCTTAGCTTAGTAGAGGTGTGGTGCATTATCCTGTTGGAATCTGAACTTCTCACCATTTTTCTCGGGGAGTGGAGGGGAGGTGGGTTAGCTTAGTGGAGGTTGCCCATTTGATCTATCTTCCTGCTAAAATTGAAAATTCCCGCCAAAATCCGCCATATTGAATGATGTCACTGTCACCATCTTGGATGACGTCATCGCTGCCATCTTGGATAATGGTACTCTGTGCCAGAAACCGGTTTGTCCCAAGACAGACGACGGAGCCTGCTCGCATGACCTATTGCTACACAACCAGTGCGGCCGAATGACTGCATGTATGACCGCTCGAGAAACTGCATTACACTTGCAACTGACGGTTCTTTTCTTTAAGCTGTTTATTTGTCGCCAGTAAGTTGAATAGTCGTTCAGAACATTTTACAGCCGTCACAATATTTCGTCCTTTGCATCACGTGTGATAAAATAGCTACGGTTACACCACAGTGTAATTAACAGTGTAATTGATGCTAGCTGTTTGTTCCGAATCACCAGGTCCACCACTGTCACTATATAGACCAGAGATTAGAAGACTGTGCTATACTAGTTGACGTGTTAGATTCGTACCTGTCTCAAAGTAACACTGTCCCAAGGGCACCTCGTTACGTGTGCTTCATTTCCTACCCCATTCCTTAGATGTAACGTGCATCGAGAACTACCTGGTGCCAGTTAATCACCTAATTAATAATTAAATTCAAATAATCTCCCACAGTGAATTACTTCAATAGTAAATATTATCCGCCACATGTGTCTTAGCACAAGGGCATCTTTGACGTAAGCCAACTTACCGTGAAACTGTGGTTAAAAGTTATTACCAGGGCCATTCATCACCAAGAAGACGAATGTTTAACCTCCAGGTCACATCTAGCCTAGTGAGCTTGGCCTGTTTCCGTTGTCAGTAGCCCTTCATTACTGTTCAACCGTTTGAGATCCCTCTATGCTGTTCGAGCATGTATCCAATCTCAGTTGTCGTCCCACACAGTCAATGCAGAAACTTTCACCGAACTCTCTTACTTGTAGTTGTCTGCTGTTATACTATGTTCTTTTTTAATCGGCACCCCATGTTATTCCATACGCAATCAATAACATGAGAAATCACAATAATAATAGCGTTAGTTGCGTTGAAATACGTTAATTACATCCCGAGAAATTGGCATGCGAATTTGACGCGCCGTTATTGCACTTCCCGTGATGCAAACGTGCCCCACATGTTGCTTGTAATCGGGATGCGACGCGCGCTGTACTTACCTATTGCTACGTACACTGTTAGGACATGGCCTGGGAAACATACGGATGTCCAGTCACCCATAATGAAAACAAGGATACGGTTTACTCGTCTGTGCTTTACTGAAATTTTCGACAGTACCACAATGGAAATAACGGTAACGAAATATTGATAACCACGGACCAGAGTAAACAAAATAAATTGTTTTCAAAGGGTGGCACAGAGGGATACATGCTATTTTAACGTAGTTATACTTCAATTACACAATGGTACATGCGACGTAAAGGACATGTCACTGAACATCTTTAACGAATGCGACAAAATTTAACCGTTGCAGATGGTGCAACGCAGTCGTGAACATACGTCTTCTCTGAAATGCACAAAATGTACGCCGCAATCGCATGCCTCGCAGCCGAAATGTTGCAAAGTATGTTCGAAGAGATTGCCATATGCTTGGCATAACTACTGTGCACTCTCCATCATGATCCACTCACGACTGTCAGCGTTTGTGGTGTTATTGCAGCGCATGCAGCAGTTATACGGGCTTTCATGTTGGCCATTATTGTTGGGGCCTGTTGAAATACCACATCTTTCACACGCCCCAGAGAAAAATGTCCTTGGGGGTGAGGACCGGCGACTGTGCTGGAAATCCCTGAATGGGACTGCCCCGTCTCATCCATCGATGTGGGAAGTGTTGGTTTAGCGCCTGTCGTGCCACCATGGCATTATGCGCAAGGCATCCATCATTTTGATACCACATCATTGGACGCTAACGAAGGGGTAGTTCCTTCATTAGTCCAGGTAAGCTACATCTCGGGAATCGCTCTTACTGTCTCCCGTCAAGAATACCGTCAATGAAATACATGATGTGGTGACCTACAGAGCCGCACCATACACTGATGCTCCACTGACGTTGATGTTCAATCCGGCGAATTCAGTGCCGAGTGGTTGTAGGCGCTTCAGTCCGCAACTGCGCTGCTGCTACGGTCGCAGGTTCGAGTCCTGCCTCGGGCATGGATGTGTGTGATGTCCTTAGTTAGGTTTAAGTAGTTCCAAGTCTAGGGGACTGATGATCTCCGATGTCTCATAGTGCTTAGAGCCATTTTAATTTGAACCAGTGCTGGTTTTAGCATGACCGGTACTGCATGTTTTGTAGGTTAACGTTCACATGATTTGTAAACGTGGTCTCATCGGTAAGCAGTACTCTAACGCGCAAAGTCACGGCCTTGCCGCAGAACCCGCTGACAGTATTCTAGGCGACTGTGAACGTCGTTGCCATGGAGGCGCCAAGCGATATGGGTGGTATCTATGCCTCTGCAGAATACCCATCACAACTGTTCGAGGGATTCCCATCTGTCTCCCCATTTCATTAATACTTGCTTGAAGGTCTACTGCAGCGGCCGCCAGATCAGCTATCTCTGTTGCTTCATGTGTTACGCCTCTACTCCAGATCCGTGTTCGTGGGGACAACCGCCCCGTCGCGCGTACCTTTCTAACAATATTCATGTAGGTTGGGAGGGTCGGATGACGTCTATTGGTGTACAGCTGGTCATACACTTGTGCCGCACGTGTTCGATTTTGGTGACATTGACCGTACAGTATCATCACGTCAACCAATTCCTCATTTGTGAATACCATGTCGAACGCCTAGAACGAATGGACAGGTAAATTAATATCACAATTACGTCAGTGACGCCAATTACAGTGTGCAGTACACCGGTGCCATGTACCTGTACGAACTTACACACAGAACAATCTGTAGCGTAGTGAACTGTGCTCACACACAGCGCCGATTGCGGACCGTTCCAGTACACAACTGCAGAGGCGATGTAACGGGGCGGCGTACACCGGCCAGTTTGTTCCGCAGTCTTTACGTAAATATACAGGGTGGTCCATTGATCGTGACCGGGCCAAATATCTCACGACATATATACAGGGTGGTCCATTGATCGTGACCGGGCCAAATATCTCACGACATAAGCGTAAAACGAAAAAACTACAAAGAACGAAACTCGTCTAGCTTGAAGGGGGAAACCAGATGGCGCTACGGTTGGCCTGCTAGATGGCGCTGCCATAGGTCAAACGGATATATGAATGTTTTAGTTGGACCTCTTTTTTTCGCGTTGTGATAGATGGCGCTGTAATAGTCACAAACATATGGCTCACAATTTTAGACGAACAATTGGTAACAGGTAGGTTTTTTAAATTAAAATACAGAACCTAGGTACGTTTGAACATTTTATTTCGGTTGTTCCAATGTGATACATGAACCTTAGTGAACTTATCATTTCTGAGAACGCATGCTGTTACAGCGTGATTACCTGTCAATACCACATCGCCATTCTGTCATGCAGTGAAACATCTTGTAGTAACATCGGTAGAACATTACGCAGGAAATCCGCATACATTGCACCATTTAGATTGCCATCGATAAAATGGGGGCCAATTATCCTTCCTCCCATAATGCCGCACCTTACATTAACCCGCCAAGGTCGCTGATGTTCCACTTGTCGCAGCCATCGTGGATTTTCCGTTGCCCAATAGTGCATATTATGCCCGTTTACGTTACCGCTATTGGTGAATGACGCTTCGTCGCTTAATAGAACGCGTGCAAAAAAACTGTCATCGTCCCGTAATTTCTCTTGTGCCCAGTGCCAGAACTTACACGAAGTTGAAAGTCGTCGCCAAGCAATTCCTGGTGCATAGAAATATAGTACGGGTGCAATCGATGTTGATGTAGCATTCTCAACACTGACGTTTTTGAGATTCCCGATTCTAGCGCAATTTGTCTGCTACTGATGTGCGGATTAAACGCGACAGCAGCTAAAACACCTACTTGGGCATCATCATTTGTTGCAGGTCGTGGCTGACGTTTCACGTGTGGCTGAACACTTCCTGTTTCCTTAAATAACGTAACTATCCGGTGAACGGTCCGGATACTTGGTTGATGTCGTCCAGGATACCGAGCAGCATACATAGCACACGTTCGCTGGGCATTTTGATCACAATAGCCATACATCAACACGATATCGACCTTTTCTGCAATTGGTAAACGGTCCATTTTAACACAGGTAATGTATCACGAAGCAAATACCGTACGCACTGGCGGAATGTTACGTGATACCACGTACTTATACGTTTGTGACTATTACAGCGCGGTCCATCACAAAGCGAAAAAAGTGATCCAACTAAAACATTCATATTTCTTTACGTACTACACGAATATGTAATAAAAAATGGGGGTTCCTATTTAAAAAATCGCAGTTGATATCCTTTTTACCTATGGCAGCGCCATCTAGAGGGCCAACCATAGCGCCATCTGATTTCCCCCTTCAAGCTAGACGAGTTTCGTTCTTTGTAGATTTTTCGTTTGATGTTTATTTCGTGAGATATTTGGCCCGGTCACTATCAATGGACCACCTTGTATACAACACGCACAAGGGACACCATTATGTACACTGAAGCGTCAAAGACACTGGTATGGACATGGAAACTTAAATACAGAGATATGTAAACAGGCAGATATCTGGCGCTGTTGTTCTCTATCTCCGGCGGTACCTCGCAATGAGTCCCGCCCTTCGATTCGTGCTTTGTCACTAATCGAAGTGTTAGGTTTGCAGGTGAGAGCCAGCCAGCCAGCCAGCCAGCCAGCCAGCCAGCCAGCCAGTCAGTCAGCCAGTCGATAGCAGCAGCGGTCCAGCCATCCAGCAGCGGTCCAGCCAGCCAGCCAGCCAGCCACCAGCAGCAGCTGCGGCGTTCCTGCCAGCAGTCGCCAGCGCCGGCAGCGTGGGACTTCGGCCCTCGTCTTCGTCTGTCTTCGTCCGTCTTCGTCCGTCTTCTTCCGACTTCGCCCGTCTTCGCCTGTCTTCGTTTTTCCTCCCTCGTTTTTCGTCCTGTACTGTATTAGTTCCTACCTGTCATCATGTCGCCCCCCTCCCCCACCACTACTACTACTACCACCACTGCCATAGTTTATACTTCCCCCTCCGCCGCCACCACCACCGTTACATGGTGTGTCCAATCGCCCCCCCTCTTTCCATCCCTCCTCTTATAACTCTCCCTTCGCCCTCACTCTTTGTCGCCCCCTCCCCAGCTTCTTCCTCCCGCTCCTCTACCACTGATCCTTTCCCCCCACTCCCCCAGCCTGTCGCTGCAGCTCCAGCTAGGGTGGTGGGCCAACGGGCCACTGCCCATGCCCAGCTCTCCCCATCGCCTTTGCCATCACCGACATCGCCATTGCCGTCGCCTTGACCATTGCCATCTCCAGCGCCAACTACTGCATCCATGCCGGAACCTGCCACTTCCCGCCACCTCCATTGTTCCCGTCCCTCATGTCCTCACTCACCCTTCCGCTGCCCTTAAAAGCCCTAGTGGCACCACCACCTCCTCCACTCCCAAAAAGGCCCCACCCCATCCTCCTCCCCCCCAGGATGCCATGGATGTCTGCCCGCATGGACCTGCTACCTCCGCCTCCTCCTCCTCCTCCTTCCCCCCTCTTGCTACAAATACCTCCTCTCTCGTCCCAATCCTTCCCTCCTTGAGGCCCGGAACCTCTCCCTCCTCCTCCGCCAACACTTCCCTGGAGCCCCCATCTCCCTCCTCACTGCCAGACGGGACTCAGTTCTCATCTCCTTCCCCAGCTCCACCCTCCATACTGACATCCACTCCCGCATCCCTGTCACCCGCTTTGGCCCTCATACCTCCCTCACCCCTGCTCCTTCCCCATCTCCTACCCGCCAACCCCAACCCCTGCATTGCCCGCCGACCTTCACCACCGTGATCACTCGGCTTAGTCCGACGATCGCGGAGGAGGAAGTGTTGGCGGAGCTCAAGGCACATCCCTCACTGGAGGTGCGGGCACTCTGCCACATTTTTAACTCTGCCGGCCCCACCCGCCTTATGCAGGTTTCCTCAGAGGACGCCCCCTCCATTGACCGCCTCCTGAAGGAGGGTGCCCTCCTCTTCAACCAGAGATACCAGGTCGACCCCTCCCATTCCTCTCCTCAATCCCTCAGCTGCCAGAGGTGTCTGCACTACAACGCACACACAACAGCTGAGTGCCGCGAGGCTCCCACCTGCCCCACTGTAAGCAAGCACACTTCCTCCGGCAGTGCCCTAACCTTCAGCCCCTCCCTCCTGTAATACCTGCAATCTCCTGCATCCCACCTACTCCCAAACATGTAAAGCCCGACCCCCTCCAACAACTCCTGAACTCACCGTCCCTGTGCGCCCTCTGGACGCCCCCACCCCTCTTAGCAATTCCCTTCATCCCTCCCCCCCCCCACCGCTGAGGACATCATCAGGTTCCTCACCATTGTTCTACAGAATGTCCACCCTTTCCAGCGCCCTCACACCCTCCAGCAGATATCCCTTGCCGCCCGTTCCGTCTTCCACCTTAAAATGTATGCCACCTCTCCCACAACCACGCCCATTTCACCTACTCCCATCTCGACACCCTCGTCTAAATCGCTGTCATGGAGCGACAGCACCATATCTTGTTCAACAACATCCGCTCCCTTCCTGCCAACAACACCCTCGCCACCCACCACGTGGATGCCTTCCTCCTCAATGAAACCTTTCTTCAGCCCCACCACACCGTTCACACCTCGCCTTACCTCCTTCACCGCTCTGACAAACACTTCCTGATAGCGCATGGCGGAGTCGCCATTGGTCACCACCGCCAGATCCCAGTTCGCATCCAATCTCTCCTTCCCAACCCCACAGAACGCCTAATCCTTAGTCTCCTCTTTGCTTGCCTTACCATCAGCTGCGCCACCATCTATGTCCGCCCTAACGCCCCTATTCCTTTTGACTTCCTCTCCCACATTGACTGTACCTTCTCCTCCTACGTGATCACCGCCTACCTCAACATCCATAGTCATTCCACCACCCAGTTACGGCGGTGGCATCGGTTCCTCTCCTCCCTTCAAGGCGACCTCGTCCCCGTTCTCCAGCACACCCGCCCCGAATCCAACTCCACTCCTGACATCGTCCTCTCCTCCACTAACCTCCTTGGCCGCATAGCGGTGGATGTCCTGGACCCCATTGGTAGTGACCATCTCCACGTCCTCCTCACCGTTTCAGACGGTCGTCGCCCCTGCCCCGACCCCCAGTCATGACCCTCCCCCGAAGTACGTCCATGATTATTCCCGTGCCAACTGGAATGCCTACCGGGATACCCTCTCCACCCAGGTCGATGGCCACCCCTTCACCTACCGCCACCCTGATGATATTACCCATGCCGCCTCCTTTCTCCAGCAGATCTTTTCTGAGGCCATGGAGGCCCTTCTGTCACCATCCACTGCCACCATCCTACCTTACCCCCCCACAGGCCATCCTCCTCCTCCGTGAATCCTGCCGTCTCTACTGTGCATTCCTCCGCACGTGTGACCCAGACTTACTATGGCGCCACTGGCAACTCCAGAGACACATCTGTAACTTGCTCACGGCCAAGAAAAGCCGGGACTGGCGACAGACATGCACCCGTTTAAACGCTACCCTTCCTATCAACTCGTCCAAGTACTGGTCAGCCTTCCGCCGCCTTATCGGATCTAAACCCTCCCCCTACTATCCTCTCCTTCATGACAACCAACCCTTCCCTTCCCTGGCCTTACTAGGCCAATCACTTTGCCTCCTCCCTCTCTGATGTCTTTACCATCCCTGACGATCCCCAGTTCGATTACTCCCTCTTCCCAGATGTCCATGATCGAACTGATACCTCTGTCCCTCCCCTTGCACCTGGTTTCCAGTACTTGGACAACGTTGCACACACAGAACTCAATGCCCCAATCACTACACAAGATCTCATCGCTACACTCCGCACGAAACGCAACACCGCTCCTGGTCACAATCGTGTCACCTATCGCCACCTTCGTGAAGTTCCTGCCTCTTTCCTCTCCACCCTGGCCAGGCTCTACAATGTAATCCTGTCCACTGGCTACTACCCCGACCTGTGGAAAACCTCCCATATTCTGATGTTCATTAAACCCGGTAAACCGCCATCTGCTGTCTCCTCCTGCCATCCCATCAGCCTAACCTCGGTCTTCGGTAAGGTCCTGGAATCCATCCTCACCCAACGCATCCACCAGCATCTCTGCCAGCACTGCCTCCTTCCCGTTACCCAGTGTGGCTTTCAGCCGTCCTTCTCATCCGCAGACCTTCTCCTTCACCTCACTCATCTCCTCTCCGAACAGCTTAATACCCGTCGTTCTGCTACCTTCCTCTCCCTTGACCTTGAAAGAGCCTATGACTGTGTCTCCTCTTCAAACCTTCGCCCTTCCTATTAACTACATCCGTCTGATCGTCTCCTTTCTTTGCCAACGTGCTTCCTACATCACCATCCACAACACAGATTCCTACACCTTTTTCCCCTCCGCCGGTGTGCCCCAGGGTTCCATCCTCTCCCCTCTTCAGTACCTCTTGTATATGGCAGACATGCCGCCGCCTTCACCCCCCATCCACCTTCTCCAGTACGCTGATGACGCCGCCTTCCTTGCCCTTGCCCCCACCCTGCAGCACTCCCAACACCTTCTCCAATCCCATCTTGACCAGTTCACAACTCGGTGCAACCAGTGGTTGCTTAAGGTCAATCCTTCCAGGCGATCATAGTAGGCAAAACCACCCCTTTCTTCCGTCTCCTCGATTTCTACATCACTATCTATGGCCGTCCTATAGCCCTCAGCCCCACCCGTAAGTACATTGGTGTCACCCTCGACCGTCGCCTCTTCTGGAACCTCCACCTCTGGACGATCCAAGCCAAGGCATGCTCCCGACTGTCTCCTCAAGTTCGTTTCTGGCCGTACTTGGGGTCTGGTCCCCTCCACCATCCTCCATACCTATAAATCCCTCATTCGCCCTATCCTTTGCTACGCCCACCCTGCCTGGATCTCCGCTCCCCCTACCTTTTACAAATCCCTTCAGATCCTAGAACGCCATGCTCTTCGCCTCACATATCGCATCCGTCTCCCCTCTCCCACGCACATCCTGTAGGACCTAATTCCCTTCCCCCACCTCCTCCTTTTCCTCGAATGGATATGGCTCGATTCTCCTCACCCGCTGGTCTCTCCCATCCTCTCCCGCCCCCATTCGCTGCCGCGCCTGTACTTCCATGACCCACCTGCTCTCCATCTCTCCACTGTCCATACCCTCTCCCAAGGTGGCTTCCGCCAGCTCCCCCTCCCTGATGATCCCCTCCTCCCCTCCATCTACCCCTCCGACCAACTTTGATCCTCCCTCCCTCTTCCTCTGTTTTTTCCTTTGGGCACCCTCACTCTCTTCTCTCTCCCTTCCCTCCACCCTCCCTTTCTCCCCACCCCTCCCCCGGGCTTCCCCCACCCCCATACCCCCATTCCTCCTCCCATCCCTTCGCCATTGGCATCTTTGCTCTCTCCTCCCCCCCTCTCCCTTCCCCCTCCCCGGACTCGCACATGTTACGTGGACATTCGCGCGCCAAAGATCATCGCCATCCGTTTTCTCGTGTGTGTGCCTTCGTGTTTGTGGTTCGTGTTCACCGTCACACTCCTACGTTCACCTGTGCCGTCGAATCATCAGTGTTTGTGCGCCGTGCCAACGTGTTTCAGTGCAATTTTCGTCGAGTGTGAACGGCTCCGTGTTTTGTATTTCTGTGTCTACTGTTTTTTGCCTATCAATATATCTATTATGTATCTTCTTCATGTTTTTCTCATTCTCGACACGAAGGCTGAAGAGCAGCGTAGGATGGTGCTGCGAGCCTACCTATGTACAGGTATAAAAATTACAATAAAGGAAAAAACAACAGCGCTGTTGTTAGATCGGTTGCTGCTGCTAGAATGGCAGGTGATCAAGATATAAGTGAGTTTGAACGTGGTGTTATAGTCGGCGTACGGGCGGTAGGACATAGCATCTCCGAGGTAGCGATGAAATGGGGATTTTCCCGTACGACCATTTCACAAGTGTACCGTGAATATCAAGAATCCGGTAAAACATCAAATCTCCGACTACGCTACGGCCGGAAAAAGATCCTGCAAGAACGGGTTCAACGACGACTGAAGAGAACCGTTCAACGTGACAGAAGCGCAACCCTCCCGCAAATTCCAGCAGATTTCTATGTCGGGCCATGAACAAGTGCTGGGGTGAGAACCATTCAACGAAACGTCATCGATATGGGCTTTCGGAGCCGAAGGCCCAATCGTGTATCCTTGCTGACTGCACGACACAAAGCTTTACGCCTCGCCTGAGCCCGTCAGCACAGACATTGGATAGTTGGTGACTGGAAACCTGTTGCCTTGTCGGACGAGTCTCGTTTCAAGTTCTGTCGAGTGGATGGACGTGTACAGATATGGAGACAGCCTCATGAATCCATGGACCCTGCATGTCAGCAAGGGACCGTTCAAGCTGATGGAGGCTGTGTAATGGTGTGGGGCGTGTACAGTTGGAGTGGTATGGGGAACCCTGATACGTCTAGAAACGACTCTGACAGGTGACACGTACGTAAGCACCCCGTCTGATCACCTGCATCCATTCAGTCTGATCACCTGCATCCATTCACGTCCATTGTGCATTCCGACGGAATTGAGCAATTCCAGCAGGACAATGCAACACCCCACACGTCCAGAATTGCTACACAGTGTTTCCAGGAACACTCTTCTGAGTTTAAACACTTCCATTGGCCATCAAACTCCCCAGACATGAACATTAATGAGCATATCTGGGATGCCTTGCAACGTTCTGTTCACATTGTAAAAGTCTCCGTTTCCTTAGCTATGTGACACTATTGTAAGTAGTTTCATTTAGATTTACTTTATTGGCTGTTCTTAATCAATTTTTTGCTATAGAGCGTGCTCCAAAAGTCCGAGAACTCTTCAAAAAATTTATTGTAACCGTATGAGTAGCATTACAAAGTAACGATATACATAATTTGAAAGAGTAAACTTACAAGTTCTGTTTTTTCATTGCAGGTGTGACGTGTAGTTTCATGTATGGTCGTTAGGTGGTGTCATAATCAGGACGGCGCTTACTAGAGCTGATAAGGCTTTCTGCATGCTACATTTTGACAAGACAAAGGGTGCAACGGATATCCGACGAATATTTAGGATGAATTACAGGAAAGCAGCACCAACCAGAAAGGAAATCTACAGTTGGTGTGTAAAGTTTGTTGAAACTGGGTCTTTGCGTGACAAGAAGGGACGTGGTCGGTCACGTGTGAATGCAAATGATTCTGAACGAGTGAGAGAAGCTAAGTCCGGGAAAATCCCTACCCAGAGCTTCACGTGAGTTGGAAATGTCAACAACGACCGTGTGGCGTGTTTTGCGTAGAGAATTGAACATGAAACCATAAAGATTACAATTAGTGATAAAGTTAGTTATAGGCTATCCTAAAGACGAAAACCAGCGATTGGAGTTTTCCTCTGCATTTTAGGTCGAAGATGATTTATTTTGTGAATGCGATAATTCTTTCGTACGAGGCAACATTTCATACAAATGGGAAAGTAATTTTAGGGTTTGAGGAACAGAAAACCCGTATAAAATTGTTGAACACGAGCGAGATTCTGCGAAGGTCAATGTTTTTTGTGCCATGTCTCGTAAGAAACTTTATGGGCCTTTCTTCTTTAAAGAACAAACTGTTGCTGGAGAATTCTTCCTTGAGATGTTGCAGAACAGGTTAATGCTGTTATTGCAAACAGAATCAGAGAACTATGTCCTTCAGTTAGATGGTGCACCCCCACATCGTCACCATGACGTTAGAACGTATCTGCACATTCTGCTGTCCGCCCCCGTCAGCTGAGCGGCGGAATGCCACGTCAAGCGACCCGGGTTCGATTCCCGGCTGAGGCAGGAGATTTTCTCCGCTCAGGGACTGGGTGTTGTGTTGTCCTCATCATCATTTTACCCCCATCTCCGACGCGCAAGTCGCCCAATGTAGCGTCGAATGCAATAAGTAGTTGCCCTCGGCGGCCGAACTTCCCCGAATGGGTAACTCCCGGCCCACAATGCCGTACGCGCATTTCCATTATGAACACTCTGCTACCCAATCGTGGAACTGGTCGTCGAGGATCAACAAACCAATGTGTGCTATAATGACCTCCTAGGTCCTCGCATGTTACCCCTTGTGATTTCTTTTTATATGGTTATGTAAAGGACCTTGTTTAAGTCCCTCCTCTTCCAGTTGTGGAATTGAAAAGGAGAATTGAATAAGCAACGGCCACAGTCTCGGAACACATGTTGGCCCGTGTGTGGTAAGAGTTCGATTATCGCGTAGGCCTTTGTAGAATCACATATGGTTCCTACATGTGAAGTGAATGTTGTTGAAAAAAAAGCTCACAAATTTACTGTTTCAGATTATGTATATATTGTTTCTTTCTAATGCTACTCATTTGGCTACAATAAAGTTTTTAATGTGTTCCCGGACTTTTGAAACACGCTGTATATATTACAAGGATGCTTTCCTCTTTATGTAGGACGACCTGAAGCGTTGCTTTAACGCAGAGAAACCAGTTTATTCGAAAGGTTTGCGATTTATTCGAGTTCAATTTACCTATGACGGGGATATCCCAAAACGTGTAGTGATGAAACGTCAATAAAAATTTTATTGGCGTCGACGACTAGTGTATTTCCATTCAGTGCTAAAGACAGTCGCAAATCTCCTAGGAGATTGATAAAAGAAGGTCATGTCCCGAACATATGAAATGCTAGACACTTCAGCAACTGAGCTACCCCGCCACACTCGCTGATTTATTGCCATCGTTTTCTGAGAAAAGGGTGCAGCGGAGATACCAGGGCCTGAGTAATGACTAATGTAATGCTGCGCAGGTGCCCTGTGGTCGGACTAACCGAAAGATAGGCCTATGACGGCGCCGAACAATGGCGTGAGTCAGCAGTTGCGGTGGTCAGTGAGCCGCTAACCTTGGGACGCCGGAAATACCCCAGCTCCGTCACCAGCAAAGACTGAAGAAGCCCAGCTGAGGTCGCTACGCCGACATCACATCCACTTTGGTCTTCTTGAGTCCCCTTCCTAACGTCACGTAAAACTCTTCTACCTCGTCTTCTGCGAATATGCACGAAAAACATATACCATCGCGGTTAGGCTTCTCTGCATTTTGCCATACAAGATCTGATACTAAAGGTGATTAAGTTATTTCTGAAAATAGCAGAATCTTCTTGTGACAGAATGGAGGGTAGTAATGTTTGAAACTAGAAAATTGGGCAAGTAAATAGAAAAATCTAAAGCCTGAGACGGTATTCGGAAATTTTTCATTTGAAACTCTAGGAAGGCAAGTCTCAAACTGCTTCTACATCTGCATCTACATGGATACTCTGCAAATCACATTTAAGTGCCTGGCAGAGGGTTCATCAAACCACCTTCACAATTGTCTATTTTCCAATCTCTTATAGCGCGCGGATAGAAGAACACCTATATCTTTCTGTATGAGTTCTGAGTTCCCTTATTTTATCGTGGTGATCGTTCCTCCCTATGTAGGTCAGTGTCAACAAAATATTTTCTCATTCGGAGTAGAAAGTTGGTGATTGGAATTTCGTGAGAAGATTCCGTCGCAACGAAAAACGCCTTTCTTTTAATGATTTACAGCCCATATCCTGTATCATTTCTGTGACTCTCTTCCATATTTCGCGATAATACAAAACGTGCTGCCTTTCTTTGAACTTTTTCTTTGTACTCCGTCAGTCCTATCAGGTAAGGTTCCCGCGCAGCAGTATTCTGAAAGAGGAAGGACAAGCGTAGTGTAGGCAGTCTCCTTAGCAGGTCTGTTACATTTCCTAAGTGTCCTGCCAATAAAACGCAGCCTTTGGTTAGCCTTCCCCACAACATTTTCTGTGTGTTCTTTCCAATTTAAATTGTTCGTAATTATAATACCTAGGTATTTAGTTGAATTTACGGTTTTTAGATTAGACTGATTTATCGTGTAACCGAAGTTTAACCAGTTCCTTTTAGCACTCTTGTGGATGACCTCACACTTTTCGTTATTTAGGGTCAACTGCCACTTTTCCGCACCATTCAGATATTTTTTTGTAAATCGTTTTGCCGTTTGTTTTGATCTTCTGATGACTTTATTAGTAGATAAATGACAGCGTCATCTGCAAACAACCGAAGACGGCTGCTCAGATGGTCTCCCAAATCTTTTACACAGATAAGGAACAGCAAAGGGCCTATAGCACTACCTTGGGGAACGCCTGAAATCACTTCTGTTTTACTCGATGACTTCCAGTCAATTACTACCAACTGTGATCTCTCTGACAGGAAATCGCAAATCCAGTCACATAACTGAGACGATATTCCATAAGCACGCAATTTCACTACAAGCCGCTTGTGTGGTACAGTGTCAAAAGCCTTCCGGAAATCCAGAAATACCGAATCGATCTGAAATCCCTTGTCAATAGCACTCAGCACTTCATGTGAATAAAGAGCTAGTTGTGTTTCACAGTAACGATGTTTTCTAAATCCTTGTTGACTATGTGTCAATAGACCGTTTCCTTCGAGGTAATTCATAATGTTCGAACACAATATATGTTCTAAAATCCTGCTACATATCGACGTTAACGATATGGGCCTGTAATTTAGTGGATTACTCCTATTACCTTTCTTGAATATTGGTGTGACCTGTGCAACTTTCCAGTCTTTGGGTACGGATCTTTCGTCTAGCGAACGGTTGTATATGATTGTTAAGTATGGAGCGAATGCATCAGCATACTCGGAAAGCAACCTAATTGGTATACAGTCTGGACCAGAAGACTTGCTTTTATTAAGTGATTTAAGTTGCTTCTGTGCAAACTTAGAACTAGTTGTTCATACGTGCAGTATAGCCAATATTTCGAGCTCGTCCTATTTGTTTCTACCGCAGCAGTTGGTGAGCTTGCATCAAAGGATACTGCAGTGGAAGGAAGGAGAGCAGACGGTAGATGCGCCGTCAGTGCAATAGTTCCACAGTAATAACCTGTCTGTCTGGAGTGCTTTAAACAGTTCGAGACAAAAGGAGATTTTCACTCTGCAGCGGAGTGTGCGCTGATATGAAACTTCCTGGCAGATTAAAACTGTGTGCCCGACCGAGACTCAAACTTGGGACCTTTGCCTTTTGCGGGAAAGTAATCTACCAACTGAGCTACCGAAGCACGACTCACGCCCGGTACTCACAGCTTTACTTCTGCCAGTACCTCGTCTCCTACCTTCCAAACTTTACAGAAGCTCTCCTGCGAACCTTGCAGAACTAGCACTCCTGAAAGAAAGGATATTGCGGAGACATGGCTTAGCCACAGCCAGGGGGAAAGGCAAAGGTCCCGAGTTCGAGTCTCGGTCGGGCACACAGTTTTAATCTGCCAGGAAGTTTCAGTTCGAGACAATTTCAGAAGGCGCTCCCCACTCAGGAAGTCCTTCTCAATTAGAAACTGAATAAAATGTAGGTGCAGTATGGATTTTAGTCGAGGGGCACCGATATAAATAGTGGAATTCCTTGACCTCTGTTCACCTGCATTTCACAGTATTATACCAGCCCGCATCAAAATACGAAGCTCGATGACATTCAGTTACAATGGCTATCATTCGATGGATTAACATCTCCCTCACTTTTACCCTCATTACTTCGCAGTTTCTGCTGTGTAGCTATTTGCTAACGATAATATCCAATGAATATCATGATCTAAGATGGAAACTCAGTTCTAAGCAAAGAAGTGAAAGCAGAAAGGTGGACGGAGTATACATAGGGCCATGTTCTTGAGGACAATATTATAGAAATTGAAGAGAATGTAGATGAAGATGAAATAGGAGATATGATACTGCGTGAAGAGTTTGGCAGACCACTGAAAGATCTATGTCGAAATAAGTCCTCGGCAATAGATAACATTCCATTAGAACTACTGATAGCCTTGGGAGAGCCAGTCCTGACGAAACTCTACCATCTGGTGAGCAGGATGTATGAAACAGGCGAAACACCCGCAGACTTCAATAAAAATATAATAATTCCAATCCCAAAGAAAGCAGGTGTTGACACATGTGAAAATTACCAAATTGTCAGTTTAATAAGCCACTGCTGCAAAATACTAACACGAATTGATTACAGACGAATGGAAAAACTGGTAGAAGCCGACCTCGGGGAAGATCAATTTGGATTCCGTAGAAATGTTGGAACACGTGAGGCAATACTGACCCTACGACTTACCTTAGAAGAAAGATTAAAGAAAGGCAAACCTACGTTTCTAGCATTTGTAGACTTAGAGAAAGCTTCTGATAATGTTGACTGGAATCCTCTCTTTCAAATTCTGAAAGTGGCAGGGGTAAAATACAGGGAGCGAAAGGGTATTTACAATCTGTACAGAAACCAAATGGCATAAGAGTCGAGGGGCATGAAAGGGAAGCAGTGGTTGGAAAGGGAGTGAGACATGGTTGTGGCCTGTCCCCTATGTTATTCAATATGTATATTGAGCAAGCAGTTAAGAAGACAAAAAAACATTCTGAGTAGGAATTCAAAACCATGGAGAAGAAATAAAAACTTTGAGGTTCACTGATGACATTGTAATTCTGTCAGAGACAGCAAAGGACCTGGAAGAGTAGCTGAACGGAATGGACAGTGTCTTGAAAGAAGGATAAAAGATGAACATCAACAAAAGCAAAATGAGGATTATGGAATGTAGTTGAATTAAATCAGGTGATGCTGAGGGAATTAGATTATGAAATGAGCCGATTAAAATAGTAGATGAGTTTTTCTATTTGGGGAGCAAAATAACTGATGATGGTCGAAACAGAGAGGATATAAAATGTGGACTGGCAACGGCAAGGAAAGCATTTCTGAAGGAGAAATTTGTGAACATCCAGTATAGATTTAAGTGTCAGGAAGTCTTTTCTGAAAGTATTTGTATGGAGTGTAGCCATGTATGGAAGAGAAACGTGGACGATAAATAGTTTGGACGAGAAGAGAATAGAAGCTTTCGAAATGTGGTGCTACAGAAGACTGCTGAAGATTAGATGGGTAGATCACGTAACTAATGAGGAGGTATTGAATAGAATTGGAGAGAAGAGGAGTTTGTGGCACAACTTGACTAGAAGAAGGAATCGGTTGGAAGAACATGTTCTGAGGCATCAAGGGATCACCAGATTAGTATTGGAAGGCAGCGTGGAGCAAAAATCGTAGAGGGAGAGCAAGAGATAAATACACTAAACAGATTCAGAAGTATGTAGGTTGCAGTAGGTACTGGTAGATAAAGAAGCTAGCACAGGATTGAGTAGTATGGAGAGCTGCATCAAACCAGTCTCAGGACTGAAGATCACAACAACAACAACAACAATATCCAATACATACAAACGAAAACATTATGACCACCACGACGTTGGATGCCGCCCGGCGGCGTTGCCAGTACATACCGCGGTTACAAAAGTGTGTAAGCGGAGCAGACACGGACGAGGGATCGCCCTAGAAGATTGGGCTGCAAATAGAGAAATCCATTGAGATAAACGACTTTGACAAAGGGCAGATTATACTACGCAAAGGCTGTGAACGAGTATCTCGAAATCGACGAATCTGGTCGAATTTTTCCGTGCTATGAGTGTCATGATCATCTACAGGGAGTCGTGACGGATACACATTGGGATGAGCGGGTAGTACGCCTTCCCCCCCCCCACCCCTCCCCAATCCACCCCAACCCTTGCGGGGCCGACCGCATTTTCACCCCCGCCGACCCCCCCAGTCAGCCCACACGCCGTTCGCTCGTTTCTTTTGTCAGTCGACGCCACTGATTCGAGTTATCGACTAGTTGAACTTTCCTGTGTAGGCGAAGGCAGTTATGGAACACTTTTAGATGTGGAGCTGACTGTTCCTCGTCTTGCACGCAGACAAAGACACAGCGGAAACTGCGATCATAATGATGATGCTATGACATATCGGAAAAGAACTCTTTTTATTCCTACACTGGACCATGCTACGACTGACACGAGAGAACGTTTTGCTGAAGAAAATATTTATCATTTTAAATTCAACATACTTTTGCCCCCGCAACTACTGAAACATGACGATAATGATATGGCACATAAATTGGATCAATGTTTAACTGAACTACCGTTCTTTTAAGAAGAATAACTCTTCGTGATTAAAAAGAGTCTAATGGGAGAGATTTTTCAATACAAGCAAACGAGCAAAAACGCCCTTAATGATCGTGATTCTGTTATGCAAGCGTTGTCTGTTTGTCTAGATCTGACTATCCTACTTTGCAACCGCTGTACAAAATATTTACTTGTCTACCTGCATCTACTGCTACAGTAGAAAGAAGTTTTCGACATTGCGGTGTGCAAAGACATCGCTGAGATCGACAATGAAGGAGGATCGACTTCATGGCTTAGCTCTGTTGGACACTCGCCCTCTCATTGATTGTCCTATTGACGATGTAACTAACCAATTTTCTAGGAAGAATAGGCGCATAGGTTTCATCATTTATAGGCCACAATTGTAACTTTTTCATATCATAAGATGGAATTGTCTTGCATATATGTATAATCAGTTTAAATAAAACTTTCTTAAACTTTGCATGTGACTTGATTATTTATTATTACGATAAAAGAAAAGCTAACTCAAGATATCTTTAGCGCGCCTTCCTTGAGGTTTCTCTGTATCCGCCACTGACGGTAGAAGAACGTGAAACTACCATCAATCGCTTGATGGTTGATGTCCACGTGACTTTCTGAGGCTTGTTTGGTCTGTAAAGTAGGATACTGATTGAAACTTCCTGGCAGCTTAAAACTGTGTGCCAGACCGAGACTCGAACTCGCGACCTTTGCGTTTCGCGGGAAAGTGCTCTACCACTGAGCTACCCAAGCACTACTCACGCCCCGTCCTCCACAGCTTTACTTCTGCCAGTACCTCGTCTCCTACCTTTCAAACTTTATAGAAGCTCTCCTGCGAACCATGCAGAACTAGCACTCCTGAAAGAAAGGATATTGCGGAGACATGGCTTAGCCACAGCCTGGGGGATGTTTCCAGAATGAGATTTTCACTCTGTAGCGAAGTGAGCGCTGATTTGAAACTTTCTGGCAGATTAAAACTGTGTGCCATACCGAGACTCGAACTCGGGACCTTTGCCTTTCGCGGGCAAGTGCTCTACCAACTGAGCTACCCAAGCACGACTCACGCCCCGTCCTCACAGCTTTACTTCTGCCAGTACTTCGTTTCCTACCTTCCAAACTTTACATACGCTCTCCTGCGAACCTAGGATAGTGGTTATCAGTGGCATCTCTGCCGAAAGATCACAATGCTGGTGCATGCACAAGTGTTTCGGAACACACCGTTCATTGTACATTATTGAACATGGAGCACAGCAGCAGACCACCCCTACGTCTTCACATGTTGACCCAACTATATCTTGAATTACGACTGTAGTGGAAGCGGGACCATCGGGACTCTACCGTCGATCAATGGAAACGTGGTGGCTCTTCGCGTGAGTCACGTTTTGCTACGTTAGGTCCGCGGTCGTCTCTACAAACACCGTTGCCGAGGTGAACGGCAGCACGAGACGTGCAGCGCACCACGCACACAGGGTGGTGGTATCAGTATTATACTGTTGGAGACATCCTCCTGCGCTTTCACGCGACCTGTGGTAGTAATCAGAGACACGCTGACGGCTGCGAACCACCTGCACCCCTTCATACTTGACGTCTTCCCCGGCGGCGATTTCATCATCACTATAATTTTCCGTGTCTCGGAGCGAGAACAATATTACAGTGGTTTGAGGAGGGGTCGATAGGGGGCGCCATCACCGCGTATGCGAATCAGCGGCCCGTTATTTACGCGAATTATGTCATCTGTGCGTAGACATATAATGCCCCACACGTCCGCAAACCTTCCAACAAACTGTCGGATCCTTGATAGACACAATAAGTTATGTATTTCGCTCAAATGACGGACCAACGAGCTATTAAGCACGTAGTCATAATGTTTTGGCTCATGTGTGGTGTCACCGCCAGACATCACACTTGCTAGGTGGTAGCTTTAAATCGGCCGCGGTCCATTAGTACATGTCGGACCCGCGTGTCGCCACTGTCAGTGATCGCAGACCGAGCGCCACCACACGGCAGGTCTCGAGATACGTACTAGCACTCGCCCCAGTTGTACAGCCGACGTTGCTAGGAAAGGTTCACTGAGAATTACGCTCTCATTTGCAGAGAAGATAGAATAGCCTTCAGCTAAGTCAATGCCTACGACCTAGCAAGGCGCCATCACCAAGTTATATTGAGATGATAATACTGTATCAACAAGACCAATGTTCACCAATTGTGGATTAAAGTTAAGTATTCCAGCAGCTACGTACTTTTCTTTATCGCATTCATTACGTATCCTGTTTCAGACCTCACGCCATCCTGCGTGAGCTTATAGCGTGCATTTCGGCTTCCTCAAACAACACGGTGTTGGCACTTCTGCCGACACTTCATCATGAGTGTAATTTGAAACATAATATAAAATAAAGCAATTATTGGCTACTTACTCGAAAGAGTAAAAAGAGGATTTTCATACCACAACGCATCAAACGGACATACCTCGGTTAGAGTTCAAGGTTATATCAAGTCAAACAATATTATACACGGTGGGCCATTGATCGTGACCAGGCCAAATATCGCACGAAATAAGCATCAAACGAAACAACTACAAAGAACGAAACTCGTCTAGCTTGAAGGAGAAACCAGATGGCGCTATGGTTGGCCCGCTAGATGGCGCTGCCATAGGTCAAACGGAAATCAACTGCGTTTTTTTAAAATAGGAACCCCCATTTTTATTACGTATTCATGTGCTACGTAAAGAAATATGAATGTTTTAGTTGGACCACTTTTTTCGCTTTGTGATAGATGGCGCTGTAATAGTCACCAACGTATAAATACGTGGTATCACGTAACATTCCGCCAGTGCGTACGGTATTTGCTTCGTGATACATTACCCGTGTTAAAATGGACCATTTACCAATTGTGGAAAAGATCGATATCGTGTTGATGTATGGCTATTGTGATCAAAATGCCCAACGGGCGTATGCTATGTATGCTGCTCGGTATCCTGGACGACATCAACCAAGTGTCCGGACCGTTCGCCGGATAGTTACGTTATTTAAGGAAACAAGAAGTGTTCAGCCACATGTGAAACGCCAGCAACGACCTGCAACAAATGATGATGCCCAAGTAGGTGTTTTAGCTGCTGTCGCGGCTAATCCGCACATCAGTAGCAGACAAACTGCGCGAGAATCGGGAATCTCAAAAACGTCGGTGTTGAGAATGCTACATCAACATCGATTGCACCCGTACCATATTTCTATGGACCAGGAATTGCATGGCGACGACTTTGAACGTCGTGTACAATTCTGCCACTGGGCACAAGAGAATTTTTTTTTTTTTTCGTCAGTGGAGTTTTATGTGGGCTTCCACTTCAGGTTGACCCGCACAGATGTTCAAAAACGGTTCAAATTGCTCTGAGCACTATGGGACTTAACATCTGAGGTAATCAGTCCCCTTGATTTAGAACTGCTTAAACCTAAGAAACCTAAGGACATCACACACATCCATCCCCGAGACAGGATTCGAACCTGCGACCGTAGCAGTCACGCGGTTCCGAACTGAAACGCTTAGAACCGCTCGGCCACAGCGGCCGGCCTGCACAAGTATGTTACGGTAATTAATTCCCAGCGTTTTATCGACAGCAATGAAATAGGTTAACGATGTTACCTACATTCGCTCAATACGTTAAATTTACGCATGTTGAGGAAATATAAGCGAGATTGACAGAACAGGATTTAATGTTGTACTGGTGGATTCGGTGGCTCTTTACATAAGCATATGATGTAAAAATTAAATACTGACCCATTGACACTTCACTAAAGGAACACACATGTGTGTATCAGGTGCGCATAAATATTCATAAAAGAACTAGATGCACCAGCCGGGAGAATGTAATGCACATACGTTATTACCTTTTTCTCATGCCCAGCTAACGTAGGTCACAGGTAAATTTGATTATAGTTACCTGTTTCAGAACACGCAACATGCGACACACATTACTTCTGCAATATTAAAAAATTTGAAAGTGTCATGTTGAACTAGTATTTAATAAAATGATTGTCCATTCTACTTATGATTTCAGGTTCACCTTTCCTGGCTGCTACTTCTACACAACTTTGAAACACGATCAAGAGATTGGCTCTTATTAACGTACACTGCAACATTTCCAGAATGAGATTTTCACTCTGCAGCGGAGTGTGCGCTGATATGAAACTTGCTGGCAGATTAAAACTGTGTGCCGGACCGAGACCCGAACTCGGGACCTTTCTTTCAGGAGTGCTAGTTCTGCAAGGTTCGCAGGAGAGATTCTGCAAAGTATGGAAGATAGGAGACGAGGTACCGGCAGAAGTGAAGCTGTGAGGACGGGGCGTGAGTCGTGCTTGGGTACCGCAGGTGGTAAAGCACTTGCCTGCGAAAGCCAAAGGTCCCGAATTCGAGTCTCGATCCGGCACACAGTTTTGATCTGCCAGGAATTTTCACTGCCATATTTTATCTTGGGACAGCAGGCGGCGACAGCAGCGGCGGTGGACCCACGGCGATCACGAAGCAGTTGAGGACATCGGATGGTGACAGATGCGTGCCGGTTCCAAAAGTGAGAACCGTAGGTGCCATCCGGATCAAACTGACAGTCATCTTATATAGGAAGGTGGCCACTTCCGTGCTGCGAATATTCACAGCCACGTTTTTGCACTTCTTTATTTCCACAACATTTATCGAAGATACACTATGGTTTCTAGTTGCGGATAAGTGATTCTATGCAGCTGAAGACGATCTCACTAGGTTCTCAATTTATTATACTTTAATAGAGAAACGTTCTGCTACAATTATAATTTTAATGCCAATCAGTAGTAGAAACATTCGTGTAATTCTTGGAACAAGTATTAACAGTATGATGCTTGACTAGGGCCGTCGTATGTCCGGATTTCCCTGGATTTGTCCTAATTTTCAGGGCTTTTGGGAGAGGGGTAATACAACTGTTCGGGGAACAACTTGGACTTTTTCCTGTGTCTGAAGAGATTCGATTGACTGCAAATAAATAGATTTTAATAAACCGAATTTTCCGGCTGCAGTGACCACGTGGTTCTAGGCGCCTCAGTCCGGAACCGCGCGACCGCTACGGTCGCAGGTTCGAATCCTGCCTCGGGCATGGATGTGTGTCATGTCCTTAGGTTAGTTAGGTTTAAGTAGTTATAAGTTCTAGGGGACTGATGACCTCAGATGTTAAGTCCCATAGTGCTCAGAGCCATTTGAACCATTTTTAAACCGAAATTAAATTTCACTAAATGAGGGCTGGCCCATAGGTAGTTTCCTTCAATTCGCACATAAAACAAGCGGCAAGCACGCTTATCCTATACACATATTTCCCGTACTTCTTTACTGACACCAATGAGAAGCCAGCGACAGTCGACAATCGCATGCACTGGGTCGCCCACCTGACAGCATTGCGTAGCGGTGCCAATTGTACAAGTGTACGTTTCACTCCATCCACACCTCTAAGCAGCAAGCATAATACACTGAGGTCACGAGTTAAGAAATAGCGACACACAGCTATTCAGGAGGTGGTAGTATGGCGTACACAACGTACAAAAGGGCAGAGCCGTCCTTTGTAATCAGGTGATTCATGTGAAGAGGTTTCCGACGTGATTATGGACGGACGTAGGGATTTAACAGACTTTGAGCGCGCAATGGTAGTCGGAGCTAGAGCCATGGAACATTCCATTTCGCAAATCGTTAGGGAATTCAATATTCCGAGACACACAAGATTGGGCCGAGGATATCAAATTCCGGGCATTACCTCTCACCAGAGACAACGCAGTGGCATTTGCGTATAGTTGTCAGTGCTAACAGACAAACAAACTGCGTGAAATAAATGCCGAAACCAATATTAGACGTACGTGTCCATAGGACAGTGCGGGGAAATTTGGCACTACTGGACCATGGCAGAAGACGACCGACGCGAGTGCCTTTGCTAACAGCACAGCATCGCCTGCAGCACCTCTCCTGGGCTCGTGACCGTATCGGTTGGACGCTAGACGACTGGAAAACCTTGGCGTGCTCAGTTGAGTCCCAATTTCAGCTGGTAAGAACTGATGGTAGTGTTCGAGTGTGGCGCAGACCCCACGAAGACGTGGAGCCAGATTGTCAACAGGGCACTGTGCAAGCTGGTGTTGGCTCCATAGTGGTGTGGACTTTGTTTACATGGAGTGGACTGGGTTCTCTGGTCCAACTGAACCGATCATTGACTGGAAATGGCTACGTTCGGCTACTTGCAGGCAATTTGTAGTCGTTCATGTTCCGAAACAACGATGGATTTTTTATGGATGATATTGTGCGGTGCCTGTAGCCCACAGTTGTTCACAATTTGTTTGAAGTACATTCTGGACAATTCGAGTGAATCACTTCGCCAGCTAGATCGTCCGACATGCATGCCATCGAACATTTATGGGACATAATCGAGAGGTCCGTTCGTGCACATAATCCTGCACCTCCAACACTTTTGCAATTATGAACGGCTTTAGAGGCAGCATGATTCAATATTACTGCTGTGAATTTCCAGCGACTTGTTGAGTGCACGCCACGTCGGTCTGCTGCACTACCCTAGGCAGAAGAAGGCCCGACACGGTATTGAATAGTGTTTTAGATGTCATTTGTCTTCTACTCATTTAAGTTCCTATCCACTATGAAAAAAATTGATGTCTTTGTCTTCACACGTCCTTGTTACTTTCGTGTGTAATTTATACCTTAGCTGCTGATCGGTACGCGGCACGCGCACTCTGGCATTGTCAGCACTGAAAGAGAAGGGAGGATACGTTCCCCCTCTTACGGCCCCCTGCCCTCCCGCCACGCTCTAATCATCGGCCAACATTATGTCGACAATCTGTACGTGTCCGGTAAAATACTCCGATTTGATCGAAGTCTCTGACGTCTTCGAAGTCGTTTTCCAGGGTCGACGACCGCAGCTCGTGGTCGTGCGGTAGCGTTCTCGCTTCCCGCGCCCGGATTCCCGGGTTCGATTCCCGGCGGGGTCAGGGATTTTCTCTGCCTCGTGATGACTGGGTGTTGTATGGTGTCCTTAGGTTAGTTAGGTTTAAGTAGTTCTAAGTTCTAGGGGACTGAAGACCATAGATGTTTAGTCCCATTGTGCTTAGAGCCATTTGAACCAGGGTCGACAGTTCGATGGATGACCTATGCTTGACTCACTCACTCAGCAACGTTACGAAACGATGTGAAATAGAAAAGGCGCGCATCAAGGAATGGGAGGTGGACGGGTGTCACAAACAACGCCGCCCCAAAGAACATTTTACACTACTGCCCATTAAAATTGCTACACCACGAAGATGACGTGCTACAAACGCGAAATTTAACCGACAGGAAGAAGATGCTGTGATATGCAAATTATTAGCTTTTTAGAGCATTCACACAAGGTTGGCACCGGTGGCGACACCTACCAAGTGCTGACATGACGAAAGTTTCCAACCGATTTCTCATACAAAAACAACAGTTGACCGGCGTTGCCTGATGAAACGTTGTTGTGATGCCTCGTGTAAGGAGGAGAAATGCGTACCATCACGTTTCCCACTTTGATAAAGGTCGGATTCTATCCTATCGCGATTGCGGTTTATCATATCGCGACATTGCTGCTCGCGTTGATCGAGATCCAATGACTGTTAGCAGAATATGGAATCGGTGGATCCCAACAACCTCGTATCACTAGCAGTCGAGATGACAGGCATCTTACCCGCATGGCTGTAACGTATCGTGCAGCCACGTCTCGATCCCTGAGTCAACAGATGGGGACGTTTCCGAGACGACAACCATCTGCACGAACAGTTCGATGACGTTTGCAGTAGCAGGGACTATCGGCTCGGAGACCATGGCTGCGGTTACCCTTGACGCTGCATCACAGACAGCAGCGCCTGCGACGGTGTACTCAACGACGAACCTGGGTGCACGAATGGCAAAACGTCATTTTTTCGGATGAATCCAGGTTCTGTTTACAGCATCATGATGATCGCATCCGTGTTTGGCGACATCGCGGTGAGCGCACATTGGAAGCGTGTATTCATCATCGCCATACTGGCGTATCGCCCGGCGTGATGGTATGGGGTGCCATTGGTTACACGTCTCGGTCACCTCTTGTTCCCATTGACGGCACTTTGAACAGTGGACGTTACATTTCAGATGTGTTACGACCCGTGGCTCTAACCTTCATTCGATCCCTGCGAAACCCTACATTTCAGCAGGATAATGCACGACCGCTTGTTGCAGGTCCTATACGGGGTTTTCTGGGTACAGAAAATGTTCGACTGTTGCCCTGGCCAGCACATTCTCCAGCTCTCTCCCCAATCGAAAACGTCTGGTTAATGATGGCCGAGCAACTGGCTCGTGACAATACGCCAGTCACTACTCTTGATGAATTGTGGTATCGTGTTGAAGCTACATGGGCAGCTGTACCTGTACACGCCATCCAAGCTCTGACTCAATGCCCAGGCGTATCAAGGCCGTTATTACGGTTAGAGGTGGTTGTTCTGAGTACTGATTTCTCCGGATCTATACATCCAAATTGCGTCAAAATCTAATCACGTGTCAGTTCTAGTATAATATATTTGTCCAATGAATACCCGTTTATCATCTGCATTTCTTCTTGGTGTAGCAATTTTAAGTGTATTAAATGCATTTATACTTTTACGTACATCAGTTTACAACTATCTCAGAACAAACTAGCCCGAAAAGGTATCCCAAAATGCCTAGAAATTTTAGTTTGAGAGCTATGGTTAACTCAGTTGCTTGACAGCCTTCCCACGTGGACGGACTCGCGACACGACAAGCCGCTGAAAACATTCCAGGCGAAGGCTACTATTCAGAGGCTCGCCGTAACTGGTGTCGACAACAAAGCCGACACGTCTGATGAGTCCACAAGTGGAACTACCATCCTATCACAATACACTCAGATGACAAAACTCATGGGATTCCTCTTAGTACCGCGCCGGACCTCCTTTGGCCCGGCGTACTTCATCAACTCGATGTGGCACGGACCCAACAGGTCGTTGGAAGTACCCAGCGGAAATATTGAGTCATGCGGCCTCTGTAGCGTCCATAATTACGAAAGTGTTGACGATGTAGGATTCTGTGCACGAACTGACCTCTCGGTTATGTGACAGGAATATTCGAAGGGATTCATGTCGAGCAATCTGGTAGCCTAATTATTACACTACTGGTCATTAAAATTGCTACACCAAGAAGAAATGCAGATGATAAACGGGTATTCATTGGACAAATATATTATACTGCAACTGACATGTGATTACATTTTCACGCAATTTGGGTGCATAGATCCGGAGAAATCAGTACCCAGAACAACCAACTCTGGCCGTAAGAACGGCCTTGGTACTCCTGGGCATTCAGTCAAACAGAGCTTGTATGGCGTGTACAGGTACAGCTGCCCATGCAGCTTCAACACAATACCACAGTTCATCAAGAGTACTGACTGGCGTATTGTGACGAGCCAGTTTGCTCGGCCATCATTAACCAGACGTTTTCAATTGGTGAGAGATCTGGAGAATGTGCTGACCAGGGCAACAGTCGAACATTTTCTGTATCTAGAAAGGCCCGTACAGGATCTGCAACATGCGGTCGTGCATTATCCTGCTGAAATGTAGTGTTTCGCAAGTATCGAATGAAGGGTAGAGCCATGTGTCGTAACACATCTGAAATGTAACCTCCACTGTTCAAAGTGCCGTCAATGCGAACAAGAGGTGACCGAGACGTGTAACCAATGGCACCCCATTCCATCACGCCGGGTGATGCGCCAGTATGGAGATGACGAATACATACTCCCAATGTGCGTTCACCGCGATGTCGCCAAACACGGATGCGACCATGATGATGCTGGAAACACAACCTGGATTCATCCGAAAAAGTGACGTTTTGCCATTCGTGCACCTAGGTTCGTCGTTGAGTACACCATCGCAGGGGCTCCTGTCTGTGATGCAGCGTCAACGGTAACCGCAGCCATGATCTCCGAGCTGATAGTCCATGCTGCTGCTGCAAACGTCGTCGAACTGTTCGTGCAGATGGATGTTGTCTTTCAAACGTCCCATGTGTTGCCTCAGGGATCGAGACGTGGTTGCACGATCCGTTACAGCCATGCGGATATGATGCCTCTCATCTCGACTGCTAGTGATACGAGGCCGTGGGGATCCAGCACGACGTTCCGTATTACCCTCCTGAACCCACCGATTCCAATGCTAACAGACATTGGATCTCGACCAACGCGAGCAGCAATGTCGCGATACGATAAACCGCAATGACGATAGGCTACAATCCGACCTTTATCAAAGTCGGAAACGTGATGGTACACATTTCTCCTCGTTACACGAGGCATCACAACAATGTTTCACCAGGCAGCGCCGGTCAACTGCTGTTTGTGGGTGAAACATCGGTTGGAAACTTTCCTCATGTCAGCACGTTGTAGGTGTCGCCACCGGCGCCAACCTTGTGTGAATGCTCTGAAAAGCTAATCATTTGCATCTTCTTTCTGTAGGTTAAATGTCGCGTCTGTAGCACGTCATCTTCGTGGTGTAGCAATTTTAATAGCCAGTAGTGAAGCTCGAACTGTCCGGAATGTTCTTCATACCATGTTCCCAGAAATCATCGTTTCTCGGAACATGAAGTGCTAAAATACACAGTCAATTCCATCAAAACACAGCTGATACCATTATGGAGAAACCACCAGCTTCCAGAGTGCGTTCTTGACACCTTGGGTCCGTGGCTTCGTGGGGTCTTGCATAATCCTATCCAACGACTTTTGTTGTCCACACAACACCGCAAAGGCACTCGTATCGGTCGTTTGCTGCCATAACCAATTAACGCCAAATTTCGCCGCGCTGTCGTTACGGAACGTTCGACGTACGTCCCACATTGAATTCTTCGGTTATTTCAAACAGTGTTTCTTGTCTGTTAGCACTGTCAACGCGTCCTAAACGCCGCTGCTCACGGTCTTTAAATGAAAGCCGTCGGCCGCTGCGTTGTCCGTGGTGCGAGTTAATGCCTGAAATTTGGTTATTCTGGGCACACTCTTGACACTGTGGACCTCCAAGTATAGCTCCAGGTATCATTCCGTGTTCAAAATGTGTTAATTTCCATCGTGCGGCCGTAATCACATTGGAAACCATTCACACGAATCACCTGCTTACAAAGGGCAGCTCCGCCAATGCACTGCCTTTTTATACCTTATGTACGCGATACTACCGCATCTGTACACTTGCATATCCCTATCCTACGACTTTTGCCACCTCGCTGTAAGATGAGTAAGGCAAGACAGAAAAGAAAAGACACTTCACTAACAAAAATTGTCACAATGACTGTCTTTGCTGGACACAGCCAGAAATTACCGAAAGACGCAGCATTCCCCCACATACCTATTTATTATTTATTTACTGCTATTCGGCCTGACCACAACAGTGCCTTAAGGCCCTCGCTTACATCTGACCAGGAACAACACATGAAAATAATGTTACATAACGGTCACAACAATTATAATTTGTATTAGTAATAAAAAATAATAATTGCCAATAATAGTAAAGCTAGAAGAAGGGATCGGTTGGTACGGCATATTCTGAGGCATCAAGGGATCACCAATTTAGTATTTTGGGTAGCGTGGAGGGTAAAAATCGTAGAGGGAGACCAAGAGAGGAATACACTAAACAGATTCAGAAGGATGTAGGTTGCAGTAGGTACTGGGAGATGAAGAAGATTGCACAGGATAGAGTAGCATGGAGAGCTGCATGAAACCAGTCTCTGGGCTGAAGACCACAACAATAACAACAATGTGTGATATAGTTACGTAAGCCCATCAACCACGGCACGGCCATATCACATCGGATGGGAAAAAACCGCATAAAAACCATGAATCACAGCGGTTTTTAATTGTCCCGAGCCCAATAACCGCATAAAAAGCATCAAACAAATCGGACTATTAATTTCTGTGTGACTGGCGCAAAACATGTTCAATACGCTGTGCACTGTTTTCTGCATAAGTTGAAATCGATAAACACCATGTTCCACAACTGATCGAAGTGTTTACGTGGTCACGTTCAGAATGTGTTGCGCAATGCGTGCCTTCAATGCAGCTAAGTTTGCAATCGAAACACTGAACACATCTTTTTAGATAGCCCCACAGCCAGAAGTCACACGGATTAAAATCAGGTAATCGGGACGGCCAGGCCTTAGGGAAATGGCGGCTGATATTCTAGCATTTCCGAAATGGCGCTTCAGCAGCTGCTTAACCGGATTTGCAATGTGCTGAGTTGCGCCATCTTGCATAAAAATGATCCCATCCACACATCCACGCTGTTGGAGAGCTGGAATAACGTGGTTGCGCAAAAGACACTCATAGCGCTTTCCAGTGACGATACAGGTAACAGGACCGGAAGCATCTGTCTCTTCGAAAAAATATTGTCCTCTGATAAATGATAGCATAAACCCGCATCACACAGTGACCTTTTCAGGATGAAGTGGTGCTGGTTGATTTGTGTGCGAGTTTTCCGTTGCCCATATTCGACATAACCTGCCAGATGGAAGTGGACTTCGTATGTCCACAAAATCTTCCACGGCTAATCACTATCCACTTCCATGCGAGCAAGAAATTCTAAAGCAAAGGTATCTCTTGCTGGCAGGTCAACAGGAAGCAACTCGCGCCCATGCGTAATTTTGAATGGATACAAAGAAGGATGTTTCGTAGGATTTTACGCACCGTGCTCACGGGTATGTCCAACGTTCGGGCAATTCTCAGTGCACTACACGTTTGCACACTACCACTCGTCTCCTCCTGCATTGCGGCGGCCAATGCTTCCACTGAAGTCGAATCAATTCATTTCCTCCTTCGACCAGGTTGCACACCAAAAGAACCCGTCTTTTCGAATTTAGGGATTATTTTCTCCAGACCCACGGCAATCATCGGACCAACGCCTTTTTTCAAACCCTTCAGTGTCCGGAACTTCTGCAGAGCGACGTGTGCACAGTCATCATTCTTTAATGCAGCTTCACAAACAGAGCGCGATCCTGCACTGAGACAGTCATGGCGAACGTCACAGACGCGGAAGGAGGAAAAGCTGTGTACCCAGCGCGTTTATACCAACTTCAGTGGGTCATGCGCATGACAGGTGTTTTCATTTACGTATTCTGAAACTTACAACGCCATCTATTGATCAGTTTTCACACTATTTTTTTTCTTCTGCTATACGTTTTCTCCCTTCTCCGATAACATTCCGTTGCAATTTGACGTCATTCTGACCAGTGCTGTTATTTCTACAGCGTTTTGACAGTTTAACTTTAATTACGAGGGTCAGTCCAAAAGAAATGCACACTATTTTTTTTTTAAAATCAATGTTTTATCCTACATGTTTGAAAGTTTTACAGTGTGTAGATACATCCTGTAGGAACAATATTTTCATTTCTCCACATAATTTCCATCCCTCTCAACTGCCTTACGCCATCTTGGAAACAGCGCCTGTATACCTGCACGGTAAAATTCTGAACCAACCTGTTGGAGCCACTGTTTGGCAGCGTGCACGAGGGAGTCATCATCTTCAAACCTTGTTCCACGAAGAGAGTCTTTCAGTTTCCGAAAGAGATCATAGTCACGTACAGCCAGCTCAGGACTGTAAGACGGGTGTTTCAGTGTTGTCCATCCGAGTTTTGTGATCGCTCCCATGGTTTTTTGACTGACATGTGGCCGTGCATTGTCGTGCAATAGCAAAACATCTTTCCTTTGCCGATGTGGTCGAACACGACTCAGTCGAGCTCGAAGTTTCTTCAGTGTCGTCACAGATGCATCAGAATTTATGTTGGTTCCACTTGGCATGATATCCACAAGCAAGAGTCCTTCGGAATCGAAAAACACCGTAGCCATAACTTTTCCAGCAGAAGGTGTGGTTTTGAATTTTTTTTTTCTCGGGTGAATTTGCATGATGCCACTACACTGATTGCTTCTTCGTCTCTGGTGAAAAATGATGGAGCCATTTTTCATCACCTGTCACATTTCTTCCAAGAAATTCATGCCCACCATTCTCGTACTGTTCCAAAAGTTCGCTGCATACCGTTTTTCTTGTTTCTTTCTGAGCGACTGTCAACATCCTGAGAACCCACATGGCACAAACCTTTTTTAACCTCAACACTTTCAGTATTCTGTAAACACTTCCTTCCCCTGCCCCAACGTAGCGTGACAATTCGTTCACTGTGATGCGTCTGTCAGCAGTCACTAATTCGTTAACTCTTTGCACATTGTCTGGAGTGTGTGCAGTACGAGGCCTGCCGCTGCGAGGACAATCCTCAATATTGCCGTGCCCGCTTTCATAACGTAACCTGCTTGCCCACCGACTAACTGTACTGCGATCGACAGCAGCATCTCCATACACCTTTTTCAAACTCTTGTGGATGTTTCCCACCGTCTCGTTTTCCCAGCACAGGAATTCTATGACAGCACGTTGCTTCTGACGAACGTCAAGTGTAGCAACCATCTTGAAGACATGCTGTGACGGCGCCACTCACGGGAACAGGTTGAACTATGTTTGAAAACAAGCGGGAAAGACGTGTCTACACACTGTGAAACTTTCACACATGCAGAATGAAAACTGTCTTTTTACAAAAATAGTGTGGAGCGACCCTCGTATAATCACCATATACTTTAATAATACCGGTACTTCCTACTGTTTATTCCGTTATCGAGGAGGCCGTCGATACAGGAATCGCAACATCCTACAATTGGTCGTCAAGCGCCATGCTGCAGGGTTAACTGCCGTTGGTACGTATCGCGGATCCTAAGAGAGTGGTGCTCTTTCTGAGAAGGTTTCTTCACTCTCCAGGACTTTGGCGGGCAGCTGAGCAGCGAAGGGCGAGAGAGACACGCCAATAAAAAGCAGCTGTTTCTGTCCTCCTTGCCTTGCTGGACGTTGGCTACCGAGCCCAGAGGCAGCACCACGCCACTCCAACTTGATATTCAGTGAGTACGCGCACCCGCCGCCCAGAAGGCTGCGACGAGGACGCTGTCCCCGGTGAGTCCTCTGCCGTGATTCGCCTGCCGAGCGGAACGCCCGTCTCCCTGCCAGCGGTGCCCTTAGCTTCTGGGATATTCTGAAAGCCGTGTAAGAGATTACAGCCACCTTCAGAGATCGCTATATGCTAAATGTTGGGTTACGATTAATCAAAAAGGCAGGCGAGTGCTCACTGTGGAGATAGATCCGCTCTCACAATAGCTTATACCGCTACGGAACTAGTAAAAAATGAAAATTAAACTTGTTTACGAAGGCAGTAAAATATTAACCACATTATCATAAAACAAGGAAATTTTCATACTGTGTAGTAACATAGGTCAACAATCAATCCTGATATTGTTGAGGAACAATGTCACATCATGCTGAGTTATATAAATAAAAATATTGGCTCCCCGCGAAATGCTAGATATATAATAACCACCTTGTAACAGATCAGTAAATAATCGTGGGAGCACGTCATATTTAGTAAAAACAGGTCAACGAACATAAGTCTGTTTTTACTAAATATGACTTGCAGGTTTACCTACGTAAGCCTGTTTTTACTAAATATGACGTTGTCCTACGATTATTTACTGATCTGTTACAAGATGGTGACTTTACATCTGGCATTTCGTGGGGAGCCAATATTTTTCTTAATTTATGGTCAACCATGAGCCTAACAACATGTTAAGTGGCCTGCAATATATATTAAAGAGGTAAAATCAAGTACTTGAAAATGGCTTAAAAGGCTGAAAACTGGGTTCTACTTAAATAAACAATAAAACAGTCAAATTGAGATGTGTTCCTTTAACAACATTGTACGATTGTTCCCCACCAACATCAAAAACTGTTAACGATGCTTGCACTGTGTTCTTCGCTTACGGACTGAAAGCGCCAGAAAAAATAGACTAGAGAACATACTTAAGCATACAGATAATCAACGTCTCACCTGTAAGAGGATTTTCTTATTTCGAAGATAATGAGCGGTACAAAATTAATAATATACCTGGAGAAAATGGAAGAACTGTATAATACATTCGTATATGGACGGTTATAACGATGAAATAAATCATCAGAATGCAGCATCGAAGTATAAAATTAAGCTTTCATCTAACGAGACAAAATAAAGTCTGCTCCAACTTACTCTTACCGTTTCTCATCACACTTCTTAGCATTTTCAATTAATATTAAAGTAAGAGTCAGTCCACTGATATAAAATATAGAAAATTTATTCCGCTACACTTCAGACGATGCCCCGTTCTTGTTTTGGGGAAGGAAAAATGAAAGTTTTCTTGTGGTAAATAAGTTGAGACCCAGTGTCGGTCGACCACCGCATTGCTCCTCTTCATGTATTCAGCTGCTTCACTGGACATTCCAGACTACGCCCCTTGGGGTCTCCCCTCTGTTTGTCGTCTCGAGGTCGCCAAACAGACGGCTGTGGAGAGGATGTAGGTCAAATCACAGCTTCACCTCGCAAAGTAGTATAACGCTTACCGACGTATATGTAATTTAAAAGAATGGTAAAAACCTGAAACGTGCGATGCAGCGCAAAAGTTGGAGATATCAGCAAAACATTCACGATGTTGCAACTCTGACTTCGGATACAACACCTGAAAGTAATACAACATTAAAAGAGTAAATGAGCAACTATATACATATGTATGTATGAAGATGGTATCTGTTCTTTCGGACATGTACGAGTTCGGGCACCGTTCCTGCATCTGCACACAAGAAGATGGTCAAATGACCGGTGAGCCTTATATATAAGGTATCTGTTCTTTCAGACATGTCCGAAAGAACAGATACCATCTTCATATATATATGTAAGGCTCACCGGCCATTTGACTATCTTCTTTTGTGCTGATGCACAAACAGTGCCCGAACTTTTACGGGAATCAGCAAAACGCCGCGAGAAATGAGTATAATGGGCAGGGGCACTGTGAATATAGTGCGGGACAGTAAGCTGCGAATGTGGGTCTCACGGGAGACGTGCCAGAGATAAGTCCCTGCAGTCGCACTATCCTCTGTGTCCTCGGTGGCTCAGATGGATAGAGATGTAAGCGGCAGATTCCGGGTTCGAGTCCCGGTTGGGGCACGCGTTTTCAACTGTCACTGTTGACTTATATCAACGCCTGTATTCATTTCGTTTTAGCTACAACATAATTGTACGAATTTGGAGTGGCAGATGAAAAGAGGTGATCAATTAAGCATGATGTTAGTAATGAGTGTACAACAGGCAAATGAACAATATATTTGATCAGAAGATTCATAGGTAGTATACCTACGTTTCAAAAAACAAATCTGTTACCTGTTACCTCTGACTTCCTTCTTGATACTGGTCGACTTTAACTAATGTCACTAAGCTCCTATTAGTGAAAGAGCTGTTTCTTAAGATTCTATAGTCCCATCCACATTTTCGTGTTCTATTTTCCCCTTTATCTTTCAGTATCTTGGCAACATTCCAGCATACACTAAAAAAATGAATTGCGTTGTTCGTTATCTTTTTTCTCGGTAATACAGCATATTTCAAAATGAATATACAGGTTTCATGGCTTTGTAGCATTTATTATATTCGACTTACAGTCATAAATAACACATCAAGCAGTTTTGTTTTGCAATACCTGTACACGAAAAGAAGAGTGTGGAACGACCGAGAGAGACTGAAGAAGAAACTGACTAAGTGAGAATCTTTCACGCGAAGCACCAAAAAATCAGTTCAGAAGGGTAGTTATGCATTAGAAATTCCAGTGACGTCTGTGTTTTGACTTTTAAGGAGGCGCTACAAATCCATCCTTGCCGTTTGCAGTTGTTACAAGCATCAAAGCTTACACACTACAGTTTACATGCCAACTTTCCCGTCCTAATGTTGCTGCATGACGATGAAGATTTTCTGGATCGTGTCTTCTTCAGTGATGAATCGACATTTTACTAAAGCGGAAAGATGGTGAACAGCCACCTTAATCAATAACACTCGCATTTTGGGACAACCACTAGCACACTATAGCCGGCCGGTGTGGCCGAGCGGTTCTAGGCGCTTCAGTCTGAAACCGCGCCACCGCTACGGTCGTAGGTTCGAATCCTGCCTCGGGCATGGATGTGTGTGATGTACTTAGGTTAAACGGTTTAAGTAGTTCTAGGGGACTGATGGCCTCAGAAGTTAAGTCCCATAGTGCTCAGAGCCATTTGAACCATTTGTATTTCGTTAGCAGCAATCTATCGTTACTTAATAGTGGAATAATTTTACTATCTTCTCCGGAGACCATTTTAGAGCAAATATACTTTTACATTGTTCTTTGTTCCTGTTTAAGGTTTCTATTAATTGGCCCTTGTCACTGCAAGGTTGTCTGCTTAGGTCATAAGAGATGTTGAATACCGCTGTCTCGAGTTAGCGTTGCCGTTTCGTGAAGCAAACGTCAGGGGTCCATGTTTAGTTTCCGGCCTGGATGTGGAATTTAAATGTGACGGTACTGAAAGTGTATTTTATACCTTAAAAAAAACGCGCGGGCGCCCTCGAGTATGTCTGTAAATTTTGTGCCAGACAAGGACTCAAACCGGCATCCTCTGCTTATGGTGAACAGCCACCTTAATCAATTACTCCATCCGAGCAGTGCTCCAGGACTGTCCCGGGCGTTCATTGTCACTTAATGATTCTTTCTCCCTTTTTTAATGAATAGTCAACGAACGAATAATGTAAGTGAAACTGAATGTTGGGGCTTGGGGAAGGGGGGGGGGCGGAATCAGTTAAGTTGGATGGTCTTATTCATTAAGGGCTTACTCGCCATAAATATGGTATCCAGATTCGAACCACAGGCTGGAGCATATTGTGACACTGTGGGTTCTGTATTTCTGGACGGATTTCACTGATATAGTTTCGCGTCACTGCATTTCATTGACTTCAGCCCTACTGTTTCCATTCTTTTAAAGGACTTTAATGCAAATAATATAGTCAATACAACATTGATTTTTAATGATTGCATACCAATATGGCTCAGGCTTAAAAATTTACGAGATGGGCGTAGGGTTTAATAGCCAAAAGCCTCCCTAAAATGAAAAATGAAAAAAATATCTCCAGGAGATTGGTCAGTATCCGGCTTCGTATTAGTTTACAATTTTAATGACACGTGCGACAGATGGAGATACGTTTAATGCATACCCTCGTTCTGAAGTCCTGAATAGATATTTGTGAGCAGAACTGAGAACTGTTCAATCTCTTGGGGCAAAAGTGACACGTGATCATCAGTTTTCATACATATTTAATGATTATGAGAGACTGCTCAGTTGCTTAGTTGTTCCAATCTGTTATTACGGAGAAAAACTAATCACATCCATCTGTAGCGTAATATCAAAGTCGTTTTATTTAAACGCTTATTACAGCAGAGGTATAGTACACAGATTATATTTACAGATTCAACAGAATGTAACACAAAATTTATTTTAAAAACTATTTTAGAATTCATCCTATAGGAGCTAGAATAAATTAATTCTTAGTACCCTCAAGCGAACAACGCAAGAGAGAAACATGACGATCTAAGTTCCAGCCTGTAGCAAGTAAACAACGGCCCTGGTTCAACACTCTCATCATTTTCTCTCGTTCTTCACTCTCTCCATCCCACCCCTCTGGATGAAATGACATCGCGCCTGTCAACAGCCAACCCGCTGATCACAGAAATTGTGGGTTCGACATTAGTGTCGATCGCTTTCGATTCTTTTCCTCTTGTCATCCACATACCTAGATATTAGGATGCTAGCAGTGTCTTATACTCACAGTATCAAGTTTGTTTGAAAGAGATCCGCGTTTTCCAAAGTTACGTTTCTTTTTACAACCTCATCTCAACTATGAATTTTCCATGTATCACCGCCAGACTGCAGTTTTATTTTCTATACATATGGCAAAAGATATGTATGCGAAGTTAGGTTAAAACGGCTAGAATCATTCCACAGCTGTCGACCCCGCCCCCCCCCCCCCCCCTCCCCCTACATCCCCAAAAATTTTTACTTACACGGTGTCTTACCCCGAGAGTAATCTTGCCCTCATAGCACGTCGTATGTTTACTAAATTTGCTTATAGTTGGTCTAGGCATTCCTGGTTTACGCTGAAAACTAACAAAGACGATACTGGTCAAAATTCAAGTTCCTATTGAAGAGTATGCCTTCTGGGTTTTACCTGCGCAAATTTTTTGCCAGTTTAATTCTTAAACTTATAAATCCCATGGTGGGGTGGCTTCCTTACCTCAACGACACAGAAAGTCGTACCGGAGGTTCAGCCAAAATGGAATAGATATCTTGAATGCTTGCTGCTCAAGGACATATTCTAAGCACCATGAGTCAGACCGTATTCGGGTGTGTAAACCATGGTCAGTGGCATCTGATGCAGCGTAAAAAATAACTAAGTAAATCAATTTCTGCAAAATGGTTGTAATTGGGTTTTCGATACCCACTTGGTTGTTTGCTTTGTAGACTCACATCAAGCTGAACATACAATTGTTTGTTCCTCTTTATCACATGCCACTGATGAGGGTGAAACGTCAGTGGACGTCACAGGTTTAGGAACTAAATAAACGGATATGGGAAAAGTGCAGGCCATTTATCACAAGTCATTTGTTACTTCACAAAACAGCAAAGTTTTATTGCACAGGTACCAAAAACTAATAAAATACAAGTGATGCAAGTAATTATTCCGAAATTCCTTCAACTGAACAAATAGATAATTAATTAGTTAACTTAAGTGAATAAAATGCACCAATTTAGAAAGAACTAACACGGAAATAGTACAATCAAATGTTCAAATGTGTGTGAAATCTTATGGGACTTAGCTGCAAAGGTCATCAGTCCCTAAGCTTACACACTACTTAACCTAAATTATCCTAAGGACAAACACACACACCCATGCGCGAGGGAGCCTTTCCAATAGTTGCAAGAGCAACAGTCTGGAGGAATGGGAGATCTGGCCTAGTAGCACTAGCCAACTTGCCAACATGGACACGCTGTAGTGATACTGCGAACAGCTGAAACAAATGGGAAGCTGCAGTAATTATTTTTTCACGAGAGCATGCAGGTCTGTTGTTTGGCTCATTGATGATGGCAACCTCTTGGATGAAATATAACGGCAGTAAAACAATCCCCCATTCGAAACTTCAGGCGGGAACTATTAGGAGGATGTCGTCAGCGGAGAAAACAATACTGACATTCTACGGGTCGAAGTGTGGAATCAGGTAGGTAAATTAGAGGTTTTAAAACGGGAGATGGGTATATTGAAGTTAGATGTAATGCAGTGACAGATAGAACGGGACTTCTGGACAGGTTAGCATAGGTCTGTAAGTACAAAATCAAATAAGCGTAATGTAGTAATGAATAACGAAACAGTAATGCAGGTAATGGGCTGTGGACAGCCAAGAGACGCAAAGGTCACACCCACCATAATAGTACAAGTTTATATGCCAGCTACCTCTGCAGTTGATGAAGTGATTGAAAGAATGAATTACGAGAGAAAAGCAATTGTTCACACAGTAAAGGGACTGGATGGGGGACTGGAATTCGACAATAGTAAAAGGAAGAGAACGAAAACAGGAAAGAAGGAAAAAGAATGAAACAGAAACCCACCTTCTGGCATTTCGTGCAGACCATAATTTAATCATCGCTAATACTTGATTTCAGAATCTTGTCAACGGCTCCAAGTATTAACATCGAAAATCCAGATTGTTAGTGTTATGTATGAGGCGGAACTATGGGCCTCATGAAAAAAGGGGTGACCCGGCTGGGTCACGCAATTTGACTCTTAGTCTGATCACGAGGTTTAGTCTTTAATTGCAGGCGTTGATCACGTAGGCTGACGTGAGGATTAATGAACTATACTTGACGGGATGTATCTGGAACATCTTAGGTGATTAGAACGTTAGCAGACAGGAATACAATTAAATACTTAGCTTTAATTCAGCATCAGCGGTGAACGTCGATCTTGACTTTGTACAATAATACAGGGTGTCCGAAAAGTCTTTCCCTGATAAATTGATAATTCAGGCTAGAAGTAAGATACAAATATTAAACTGGTGTCTAACTGTTTACAAATTATCAAAGTTTTTTTTCACACATCAGTAAACTTCCACATGAGCATCCTTGGTAGCACGTAACACATCTAGGCGGTATTCAATTTCCGTCCACACATTAGCCAACATCACTGGAGGGATCGATTCAACGACTGTGGTTATCCGTTGCCGCAGGGTTTCAAGATCTGGTACACGTGTTCGGTAGACCTCGTCCTTGACATAACCCCATAAAAAGAAGTCTAATGAGGCTATGTCAGGAGAGCGTGGAGGCCAAACCGTTGGCCCATCACGACTAATCCATCGCCCAAGAAAGGTCATATCGAGATAGGCACGGACGTCCAAACCCCAATGAGGCGGTGCACCGCCTTGCTGAAACAAGACATCGGGGTGATACTGAAGCAGCTGAGGAACAGCATACAGTTGCAACATGTCCAGATACACTGCAGATGTGATGGTAGCCTCAGCGAAGAAGAACGGCCCGATAATTCGATCTTGCAATAGCGTGCACCAAACATTCATCTTTGGACTGCCCTTGGTGCACTCCATGACCTTACCAGGGGGTTGTGAACTCCAAATGCCCTCATTATGGCGATTCACTACTCCACTGACAAAAAATGTCGCTTCGTCGGAAAAGGCAATTCGTCTGAGATAACCATCATCGTCGTCAATACGTGATAGCATTTCGACCGCAAAGTCAAATCGACGTGTATTGTCATTGGGCAACAAGGCCGAACGATTTGCACTTTGTATGTGCGAAACAATAAAAATTTGTGTAAAATGTCATGGAGAGAGCTTTTTGGCATCTGTAATTCACATGAGGCCCTGCGCACCGATTTCTGCGGACTTCGTAGAAAAGAGTGCCTTACAGCTTCCACTCTGTCTGCTGAGGTTCTTGGTCGACCAGACCTCGGAAGGTCAGCAACCGCTCTTGTGTTCTTGAACTTCCCATACCAGGCTTTAATGCTCTTGACATCAGGTGGATTCCTTCCAAATGTTGTCTGGAAGTTCAAATGGTTCAACTGGTCTGAGCACTATGGGACTTAACATCTGTGGTCATCAGTCCCCTAGAACTTAGAACTAACTAACCTAAGGACATCACACACATCCATGCCCGAGGCAGGATTCGAACCTGCGACCGTAGCGGTCACGTGGTTCCAGACTGAAGCGCCTGGAACCGCACGGCCACACCGGCCGGCTGCCTGGAAGTGTCTCTGCACTGTGGTTCGTGATCGTGTCTCATGTTACCACAGGACACACGCCTTCTCATGATTGGTTAACATGGCTTCTTGGGCACTGCACCTCATCCACTACTTACGTACTGCGAACCTAACACAGAAAAAAAAGCTTTGATAGTTGTGAACAATTCGACACAAGTTTCATATTTGTATCTTACTTCTAGCCTGCGTTATCAATTTATGTAATCAGGGAAAGACTTTTCGGACACCCTGTATTTACAAGTGCCGTTGTAGACTGAACTGCGAATACTTCTTTACAATTCTGTTTGCGTCACACATATAAATCAATGCCTAAACTGTATGTGGCGCCTGGCTAGGTCGTAGCTACTGACTTAGCTGAAGGCTATGCTAACTAGCGTCTCTGCAAAGGAGATCTCTGAATCTATAACGAGTGAACCATTCCTATTAAAGACGGCTGTAGAACTGGCCAGTGCGCTAGTTTGTCTCGTGAGACCAGCCGAGTGGCGGCGCTCGGTCTGCTAGCGTCGACAGTGGCGACTCGCGGGTCCGATGTGTACTGACGGACCGCGGCCGATTTGAAGCCTACAACCTAGCCAGTGTGGTGTCTCGCGGTGACACCACAGTTAGTTTTACAGGAGAAGCAAAATAAGTTTCAAATGAACAGTATAAATCCAAATGCACCTCAGTTTTATTGAGACTTCAGAGATGGAAATGGAAATTCTGTGTGGCTAGGGCCTCCCGTCGGGTAGACCGTCCGCCTGGTGCAGGTCTTTCGACTTGACGCCACTGTGGTGACTTGCATAGAGATGGAGATGAGATGATGATGATAAGTACCACACAACACCCTGTCCCTGAGCGGAGAAAATCTCCGACCCAGCCGGGAATCGAACCAGGCCATTAGGTATGACATTCCGACCCGGCCGGGAATCGAACCCGGGCCGTTAGGTATGACATTCCGACCCAGCCGGGAATCGAACCCGGGCCGTTAGGTATGACATTCCGACCCGGCCGGGAATCGAACCCGGGCCGTTAGGTATGACATTCCGACCCAGCCGGGAATCGAACCCGGGCCGTTAGGTATGACATTCCGACCCGGCCGGGAATCGAACCCGGGCCGTTAGGTATGACATTCCGACCCAGCCGGGAATCGAACCCGGGCCGTTAGGTATGACATTCCGACCCGGCCGGGAATCGAAGCCGGGCCGTTAGGTATGACATTCCGACCCGGCCGGGAATCGAACCCGGGCCGTTAGGTATGACATTCCGACCCAGCCGGGAATCGAACCCGGGCCGTTAGGTATGACATTCCGACCCGGCCGGGAATCGAACCCGGGCCGTTAGGTATGACATTTCGACCCAGCCGGGAATCGAACCCGGGCCGTTAGGTATGACATTCCGACCCGGCCGGGAATCGAACCTGGGCCGTTAGGTATGATATTCCGTCTTGCTGACCACCCAACTACCAGGAGCGGACACTTCAGAGATAAACCGATACAAATGAAGGGGTTCAAATGCGTTGTAGTGACACGTTCTACCTATTTTAAAACATGGATTCGAGTATACGATGTCTTTGTCTGGAAAAACCTGCAGCATATTTCTGTCGTAAGTAACCCTGCAATAGCTTTATCATAATAAAAACTGGGATAGTAATGTATGTTGATGTTCTTATGCTCTTTCTGTGGGGTCTTGCACACTCGTCGCTAATAGGGTGTCTAAGGGATGCAGCGTTGTCGGAATGCTGTACAACAATTTAACCAAATAACATTAGTAGTTTTATTTCTAGAAAGCAAACTGACAATACTTAACTATGATTACAGCAAATCTTGCTTGCGAGAGGCGACAAAAAAACAGTAAAGGTCTTGCTATAAACAAAGCCCTCGTAAGCAACTTGATAAGGAACACGACAATCGGATGGCGTAACAGCCTGGACCGATCTGAGTGGCCGAGGCTGGTAGGAGCGGCTCTTATGTTCACTTCTTCCAGGTGTCGGTCTTGCCGCGGCGCGGTCCAATTCCGCGCACCATTGGCCGACGTTTCCTCACCGCCTTCTCTGGTCTTGAGTTCCGCATCTCGGTTCCGGTGCTCGTGGTTTCACCAGAACACTTTCCACGAGGGGTCCGCATCCATCAGCACTTGATACATCACCATCAGTATGTTTTGGTGCACCGGTTTGTGTTGAATCCAGGATTTGATAAAACATGATAAGCACTTGGGATGCACTTACTGTTGCGTAAGGACAAGAGATCCTTCAACCTCTGGTTGGTGTTCGGCAGGAACCCGTGATATGCCTGTAACAGTATGTCGCAGGATGATAGCGGCCTTCCACTAGATCGCTTCTGGACAAAGATACACTTTGCTTCTCCCTGGTGAGTGTACTGGAGGTACACTTCGCATTGTCTTCCTGCTAAGACAGCAGTTTCCTGTTCTTCACTCCACATCACGTTATTTTTATTGGTATGGTACATCAACTGTTGCATCTGCACCACTCTCTTGAAGCCCTATATTAAGTCCTGACTCATTTCGTTAACTGTATGTGGCTTGTCGGTTGCCTTACTCATCCTAATTAAGGTGACCTACTGATTCGGAACGTACACAGATTGGTTCTTCTTTTGATCAGAGCATACATTCAATCAACTTCATATAGAGAGTGTCCATGTTCCAGAAATCGATGTATGGTTGATATTCCAAATTTAATACATCCAATGACAAACATATAGAATATGAATCTGGCCCTATTTTGTCTTCCGCAACTATCCGAGTAGAGTTTGAATGTTTTGCTACCATTACCAGCTTGCATCTGTAAGAAATGGTAAAGACAGCTGGCTGTTTCCTATGGACCACGACGGGCAATGGCCCCATGCCAAACATAGCACTACCTTCGCTGTTTCCATATCGTATACTGTGAAACTGAAGGTGGAACTTTCCCGTCTGCAGTAATAAAGGCTCGCGTCAGAATGAGAGTAGCTAACACTTTCTGCAGGTCGAAACATGCACGGATAATGGACTAGTCTGAGATTGGAGTGATTTTGTGTTTTTCTTTCAGTTTCCTAACAACAGCTTTATCTGCAATATGAGAGGGGTATCTGCCTGCAAACTTTGCTTTCTGCTCTCCGGCAGAACTTGTGTATAATTCTTATAGTTTGTGGTTACCCTTTTTAGGCCGAAAGAATGACGAACTATATTCTCGCTTGAATATATCAGTGTATTGCCTTAATGTAGCAGGATTCAAGGGGACATATTTACATTCCTTGATACATCCTTGGTTCGTTCTGTGCTTCTTTGCAATGCTCAGTTGTGTTTTCTGCATTGATCCTTTCCTTATGGAACGTGACTCTACACAAGGAAAGTTGTTTATATGCTCTCGCACTGAATCCGTTATTTCAGGTTTGTTGTATTTCCGCTTCTGGAATGCTTTCCTCTCAGATGAGGCGACAAAATTCCATGTGGTCCCGATTTTTCCATGGCAGCCTTCACCCACACATCTGTAATAGACAGGATATGCAGATATATTTTATGACACATCGTTAGAGAATAGACTCTTGAAATTTTTCCTCTTGATTCAGTGACGTTTCGGATCTGTTTTTTGCTAACATTTTTCACATGTGGACCAGTGAATTCTCTGTGTCTGCTCCGATCTCCCATATGCCAAAACTGTTCAAATATATCCTGCCTGTTTTCTTGGGTTAATTTATTATGACATTTCAGTCGGCATAAGTAGGGATTGCATCCATGTTTCATTTATCTTGCTTGGATTTCAGTACTCTTTCGGCCGTTGTGTGCCAAACAGCTGCTGAGGGATTCCTTCGCTCTATTTCCTGTCCAAGAGGATGGATCCTACTCCTTTTATGGGCCTCCCTTTCATTACTTGAGCATCGTCCTGTTCTAACAGTGTTTTGTGAGGAGCGTGATGTAGTTTCCCATCAGTTTGTAAGGATTTCTCTCCTTCAATAGAAATTATATTGTTTCCCGAAAAACGTGTCCTACAAAATCCTTTACCATTGTCTTTCTTATGTTTTCCTTTAACCCGTGTTCTCTTTTGCTCCTTCTTATGACTGCTACTTGATAAACCATCAGCCGTTGTGGCATCAAAATCAGGATCAGCAATAGAGTCATCACTATTACCGAAACATGAGGAATTATTAATTTTTGCCCTCGTTCCCTTTGTCACCACTTCAGCTGTACAAAAAGAGAAATTATCTAAAAACCGTTGGAAAGAACGAAATAAAGAATTGATATTATCTTGATACAATAACACACATAAAGTACGTCAATAATCTTGCCTTTTGATTCTAAATCTGTGCTATTATTGTGACGATCATCTGGAAATCGGAACTACAGCCTTCAGGATCAGCGGTGAACGATTCCTTCTTGTTTGCCTTTATCTCCCCTATAGGAATAAACGGGAGGCTAGAGATGATTATTATTGCTGCGACAACACATATTATTATTTGTGGCACTAAGGAGAACTATGCAGCCAAGAAATTATGAAAAAGATTCTTAATTTGTATTTAACACAAGTCCGTATTACTGTCTACAGAATTTCTGTGCTCTTTCATGTTTTCAGTTATCTATACGAAATTCTATTTTTTTTTACTCGTTGTTCATACAACAACAAAAGAGTACTTTCGTTCAACAGAATTCACTGAGTTAAGAACCATGCTCATTGTTTTTAATGTTCGACTTGAGTACGTAATTAGTTAAGAACTTAATTATTGATAGCAGTTACGAAAACTTTGTAGCGATCTCGGATCCGATTCGCACAGCTGTTTATCGATTATTATTCCTACGAAATCACTGGTTATGTTCGTGCTGACGACCACGTCTATAATCAGCATGGATATTATTGGCTAAAGGCAATTTTAAATGACAGTGCTCCCAGCTTACAGTAATAGCGAGGACGATAAACATCGCTCACTTGTAAACAGTAAACTTCCCCAGTACGAACGTCCTAACTACAGTTACAATGTTAATTCTGTTGCTATTCTTCCAGTAACTTGTGATTCTTCCCATCGATGAATGAGTTCCTTAGATAGGATATTCTGGAGATTGCTATTGCTGCTTAAGTTGTGATGCTAGAGATATAATTTATACAGGGAGGAAAATAGTGAAGTAACAATTCTGACGAACACTATAACACAGTTTGGACTTAACGATGTAAATATTTGAAGCTGTCGATTTAACAAGGTTGTATACATGGAAAAGACATCTAGATAGTTGAAGATTAGATAACTGTAACAAAAAAAATTCGAACAGATTTTACACTGCTAAACATTTCCAGAGCCAGATTTGGACTCTAACCATAACTTTCGGATTATGAACTGCAGATTATAACTGAAGAAATGGCAAAAATTTAGGAAATTAAAGCGATGGGACGTGGATAAACTGAAGAAGCTAAAAGTTACTGAGAGTTTCAGAGCGAGCATTAGGCCACGGTTTACCGAAAAAGAATGCAGTAGAAGACGAATGGGTAGCTTTGAGAGACGAAACAGTGAAGGCAGCAGATGAGCAAATAGGTAAAAGGACAAGGCCTGGTGAAAATACTTTGATAACACAGATGACAATGAATTCAATTAACTAAAGGACAAACCATAATAATGCGCCGGCCGTAGTAGACGAGCGGTTCTAGGCGCTACGGCCTGGAACCGCGCGACGGCTACGGTCGCAGGTTCGAATCCTGCCTCGGGCACGGATGTGTGTGATGTCCTTAGGTTAGTTAGTTTTAAGTAGTTCTAAGTTCTAGGGGACTGATGACCTCAGATGTTAAGTCCCAGAGTGCTCAGAGCCATTTGAACCATAATAATGCAGCAAATGAAACAGGTGTTTAGGAATACAGACGTCTAAAACCGGGAGTGACAGAAAAAGTAAAATGGCTAAGCAGCCTGTGGAAGAATGCATGACTAGGAGAAAGACTGATGCCGCTGTAAGAAAATTAAAGAGGCCTTTGGAGAATAGAGAAGCATCCGTATGCATATCAAGAGGACAGATAGTAAACACATAGCAAGCAAATAAGGAAAAGATTAAACGTGGAAGGAATATATAGAACAACTATATAGGGAGAATGAACTTGAAGACAATATTATCAAAACAGGAAGAGGAAGTAAATGAAGATGAGAGGTGAGATATGCTACTGAGAGGAGAATTTTACAGAAAACTAAAAGGTCTAAGTGGAAACAAGGCCCCTGAAGTAGCTGAATAGACTTGGGAGAGCCATCTATGACAAAACTATTCCAGACGGTGTGCGAGATATACGAGACAAGTGAATCACCCTCAAACTTCAAGAAGAATGAAATTATTTCAGTATAAAGAAGGCAAGTGCTTACATGTGCAAATATTACTGAGCATCAGTTTAATAAGTCATGATTGCAAAATACTGGACAAATTACTTACTGAGGAATGGCGAAACTGGTAGAAGCCGGCTTCGAGAAGATCAGTTCAGCTCGTACATGCGCGGCGGTACTGGTCGTACGACTTATCTTAGAAGACAGGTTGACCGAACCTACGTTTACAGCATTTGTTGATTTAGAGGAAGCTTTTGAGAATGGGGACTGACACACACTCTTTGAGACTTTGAAGGTAGCAGAGGTAGGGAGATAAAGGTTCTCTACGACTTGTACAGAAACCAGGCTGCAGTTATAAGAGACGAAGGACATGAAAAGGTAGCAGTGGTTGAGAAGGGAATGAGAATGGGTTGTATCATACCGCCAACGGTATTCAGTGTATACACTGAGCAAGCAGTAATATAAATCAAGGAGAAATCTGGAATGGAAATTGAAATTCAGGCAGATGATACAAAACCTTTGAAGTTTGCCGATGACTTAATTGTGTCCGAGACGGCAAAGGATTTGGAAGAGCACTTGAAATAGCACTTGAAATGAATGAATAGGATCATGGAAAAAGGATATAAGATGAACATCAACAAAAGCAAAACAAGGGTAATGCAACGCAGTCGCTTTGAATCAAGCGACGCTGAGAGAACTGGATTAGATAATAAGACAGTAAAAGTACTTTGGCAGCGAAATAATCGCTGACGGCCGAACTAGAGACGATATAAAATTTAGACCGGCAATAGCAAGAAAACAATTTCTGAAAAAAGGGAATTTATCAACAATTTTTTCTGAAAATATTATTGTGAAGTACAGCCCTGCACGATAGTAAAACGTGTAGGGTAAGCATTTCAGACAAGAACAGGACACAAGTTTTTGAAATGCGATGTTACAGAAGGATGCTGAAGGTTAGATGCGTATTCTAATGATTAATCAGGAAGTACTGTATCGAATTGGGGAAAACAGAAATTTATGGCACGACTTACTAAAAGAAGGGATCAGTTGTTAGTACACACGCTAAGGCATCAAGGAGTAGCCATTCGGGCAATAGAATGAGGCGTAGGGGGTGAAATGATGGAGGGGACTTATGGCATGAACGTAATAAGCAAGTTCACAAGTATGTAGGTTACAACAGTTATTCGTAGATGACAAACGCTTGCACAGGATTTACTAGCGGCGAGAGCCACATCACACCAGCCTTTAGAGAGAAGACCGCAACAACTGCAGTCTTTAATATTTTTTTTGTAAATAAAAAAATCTTTTGCTCCACTGTATTTTACTCTCCCAGACGCGTTTCGATTTTTTTAACTTTAAGGTATCATCAGTATGCTAGAGACGGCAAGCACACAAACAAATAGGAACAGTGAAATACTACCAGCAGAATATAATTAATTACATTTTTAGGACTGCATTTGGTGTAAGGAACAATGGGCCTTCAAATAAAGATTTCCACATATTAGTTACTCCACAGTGCTTGTCCTGCGTACAATAGCGTCTCTACATCTACAATATGTAAAGGGTATTGCCATTTCAGTCTGATGCTGTGTTATTGATGGCTCATTTATGTCTGAATAGGAATTAAATGTAATGTATCGTATGAACCAGTTGTAATAAGTTTTCGTTAATAATATTGCATGTAATTTATGTGTATGCTGCGTATGCTTTGCTCCAGTAGGAAATATTATCTCTGCAAAAGTTTGTGGAAAGACAACGACAAATGAATACAGATAACCTAAGTCGACACTCGGAATGTAAAGAGGACGGAAGAAGTATATCTGATTTTTAGCAGACAAAGCTGTTAAATTTTGTGAGAAGAACGTATTTTCTTCTAGCAACGCATGGAAGGTGCAATGTGGTAAACAGAATACGAAATAATGAAGCGAAGTTTGCGTGTCCTGGAGCTCGGTTACGGAAAGACGAGCGTAAGCAAACATGGTGTTAATTACTAGAAAATTGATAATTTTGCAGTAGATTAGTAGTTTCGTTACGATGGAAGTTGAGGCGTTTTGAGAAGAATGGAGAAGTGTCATCCAGAAACAGAGGATGCAATATAAACATGAGGAGACGAGTGGAATATATAATTTTGTAGAAACTATTGCATAGACGCTGTTGCAATAGAGCACTAAAACTTCGGGAACAGATCTGACTTAAAATTCGACGAAGAAGAGGACTCGCAAGAGACAAAGATTTAGAAGAAAGACAAGAAAGAAGATTTTCAAGTCGTAAGATTTCTCATGGTTCAGCGCAGAATACAATGAGACGTCAAGGCTAACAATACATCCAGAAGGGGAGAATCTGAAATAGTTTCAAGAAGAAAACACGAGGATATTGTGGTTCCGCTGTGGCCGTGTAATGAAGTGCTATCAGTTTGGTTTAAATTGATGAGAGACTATGAATTATACCAGCAGTGAAGAGTATGTTACGAGAAGTGACTGCCAGCAATTATTTCTTGTGTTGAGCTGTGTACAGTTTGCTAAACTTGTCTGACGGGCAAAGCGAACTTCATTAGGAGAGTCAGTACTGTTAAAAGTGTCTTAAATGTATCGTTAGTAATACCGTGTGATTCAAAAAGAAAGAACAGATTTCAGTTGTTTATTACAGACAAACTATAAAACATAGAAACACATTCCGCATGTCACTGGATGGGGGGAGGTTCAAAGCTTTGACACAGGTGTGCCGTTGTTCCTTTTTTCTTTAGCAACATGGCGACTACAACAGAACAGAAACGACGTGCAACATGCATTCCTCGACGATTCAGCAAGAAGTCACTTCTGCACAAGCACGTTTATGACTGGCGTGTAAAATGTTTGGAAGTTGGTTGCATATGAACAGTTAAGAGCACTGGTCGGCCATGCACGTCGGATGAAAACGTCGAGCGTATTCGAGGTGCGTTCACACAGGTGCCCCGGAAGTCGACAAGACTGGCAGGCCAGAAACTTCAGATTCCTCAAACAACGTTGTGAAGTGTTCTGAAATGATGTCTGCGTAAGAAACCTTGTAAGTTCCAGTTACTGCAGCAGTTGCGTACCAGCGAGCATAACAGAAGGCACGAATTTTGGGTTTTATTTCTCCAGGATATAGCAGAGGACGCTTTTTGCGAACGACTCATTTTTTCGGACGATTCGACGTTTTATAAACTGGGCAAAGTAAGCCATCATAATGTAATTTGGGATGCACAAAATCCTCACGTCCTCGTCAAATATGAAAGAGACTCACCGAAACGTAATGTTTTTGGGCCGTTCTGTTCACAAAGTTTATGGGCCTTCCTTTTTTGCGGAGGGAACTATAACAGAAATGAGACATGCTGCAAAACTGGTTGTTCCCTCAACTTCACGAAGATTCTAAGGATTTCATTTTTATGCATGACGGCGCCCCGCCTCACTTTCACCCTGAGATGCAACGTCATCTTAACAACACGTTGGATTGGAGGAGGTAGACAACAAGATGTTGTTCTTTCCTTTTGGCCTCCCAGGTCACCAGACCTCACACCTAGCGGTTTTCTTCTGTGGGTATGCACAAAGGACAGAGTCTACGTCCCACCAATGGCAGCTACTGTCCAAGAGCTGAAAAATCAAACTGTTGAAGCTGTCGAATCAGTAAACAGGGACCTGTTGATTCGTGTGTGGAATGAAATGGACTGCCATTTCAATGTTTCTCGAGCAACGCATGGTGCTCATGTTGAGTTATACCCCTGTGTCTTTGTGAACATAAAACTTTGAACCTTCTTCTATCCAGTGACGTGCGCAATGTGTTTCTATCTTTCATAGTTTGTCTGTAATAAAGGACAGAAATCTGTTGTTTCTTTTTGAGTCACCCTTTTGTTGTTGTTGTTGTTGTGGTCTTCAGTCCAGAGACTGGTTTGATGCAGCTCTCCATGCTACTCTATCCTGTGCAAGCTTCTTCATCTCCCAGTACTTACTGCAACCTACATCCTTCTGAATCTGCTTAGTGTATTCCTCTCTTGGTCTCCCTCTACGATTTTTACCCTCCACGCTGCCCTCCAATACTAGATTGGTGATCCTTGATGCCTCAGAATATGCCCTACCAACTGGTCTCTTCTTCTAGTCAAGTTGTGCCACAAACTCCTCTTCTCCCCAATTCTATTCAATACCTACTCATTAGTTATGTGATCTACCCTTCTAATCTTCAGCATTCTTCTGTAACACCACATTTCGAAAGCTTCTATTCTCTTCTTGTCCAAACTATTTATCGTCCAGGTTTCACTTCCATACATGGCTACACTCCATACAAATACTTTCAGAAACGACTTCGTGACACTTAAATCTATACTCGACGTTAACAAATTTCTCTTATTCAGAAACGCTTTCCTTGTCATTGCCAGTCTACATTTTATATCCTCTCTACTTCGACCATCATCAGTTATTTTGCCCCCCAAATAGCAAAACTCATTTACTACTTTAAGTGTCTTATTTCCCAGTCTGATTCCCGCAGCATCACCCGATTTAATTCGACTACATTCCATTATCCTCGTTTTGTTTTTGTTGATGTTCATCTTATATCGTCCTTTCAAGACACGGTCCATTCCGTTCAACTGATCTTCCAGGTCCTTTGCTGTCTCTGACAGAATTACAATGTCATCGGCGAACCTCAAAGTTTTTATTTCTTCTCCATGGATTTTAATTCCAACTCCGAATTTTTATTGTTTCGTTTTCTGCTCGCTCAATATACAGATTGAATAACATCGGGGAGAGGCTACAACCCTGTTTCACTCCCTTCCCAACCACTGCTTCCCTTTCGTGCCCCTCGACTCTTATGCCATCGGCTTTCTGTGCAAACTGTGAATAGCCTTTCGCTCCCTGTATTTTACCCCTGCCACCTTCAGAATTTGAAAGAGAGTATTCCAGTCAACATTTTCAAAAGTTTTCTCTAAGTCTATAACTGCTAGAAACGTAGGTTTGCCTTTCCTTAACCTATTTTCTAAGATAAGTCGTAGGGTCAGTATTGCCTCACGCGTTCCAACATTTCTACGGAATCCAAACTGATCTTCCCCGAGGTCGGCTTCTACCAGTTTTTCCATTCGTCTGTAAGGAATTCGTGATGGTATTTTGCAGCCGTGGCTTATTAAACTGATAGTTCGGTAATTTTCACATCTGTCATCACCTGCTTTCTTTGGGATTGGAATTATTATATTCTTCTTGAAGTCTGAGGGTATTTCGCCAGTCTCATACATCTTGCTCACTAGATGGTAGAGTTTTGTTAGGCCTGGCTCTCCCAAGGCTGTCAGTAGTTCTAGTGAAATGTTGTCTACTCCTGGGGCCATGTTTCGACTTAGGTCTTCTAGTGCTCTGTCAAACTCTTCACGCAGTATCATATCTCCTATTTCATCTTCATCTACATTCTCTTCCATTTCTATCATATTGTCCTCAAGAACATTGCCTTTGTATAGACCCTCCGTCAACCTTTCTGCTTTCCCTTCTTTGCTTAGAACTGGGTTTCCATCTGAGCTCTTGATGTTCATACAAGTGGATCTCTTTTCTGCAAAGGTCTCTTTAATTTTCCTGTAGCCAGTATCTATCTTACCCCTAGTGATATGTGCCTCTAAATCCTTACATTTGTCCTCTAGCCATCCCTGCTTAGCCATTTTGCACTTCCTGCCGATCTCATTTTTGTCTGCTTCATTTACTGCATTTTTATATTTTCTACTTTCATCAATTAAACTCAATGTCTCTTCTGTTACCCAAGGGTTTCGATTAGCCCTCGTCTCTTTACCTACTTGATCCTCTGTTACCTTCACTATTTCGTCTCTCAAAGCTACCCATTCTTCTTCTACTGTATTTGTTTCGCTCACTCTTGTCAATCGTTCCCTAATGCTCTCCCTGAAGCTCTCTACAACCTCTGGTTCTTTCAGTTTATCCATGTCCCATCTCCTCAAATTCCCACCTTTTTGCAGTTTCATCAGTTTTAATCTACAGTTCATAACCAATAGATTGTGGTCAGAGTCCACGGCTGTCCCTGGAAATGTCTTAGAATTTAAAACCTGGCTCCTGAGTCTCTGTATTACCATATTATATGATATCTGATACCTTCTAGTATCTCCAGGGTTCTTCCATGTACACAACCTTCTTTTATGATTCTTGAGCCAAGTGTTAGCTATGATTGAGTTATGCTGTGTGCAAAATTGTACCAGGCGGCTTCCTCTTTTATTTCTTCCCCGCAATCCATATTCACCTGCTACGTTTCCTTCTCTCCCTGTACAGATAATAAATTAGCAATTCGACATAGGAGGTGTGTTTTTTAAGTAGATACCGTTTTGAAATTATAAAAAGTCGTGCCAAGATATCTCAATAATTTTATTTTTAAATGAAAACCTGTACCTTAATCTACGCACTGACACCATTACAGTCTGATTCTTCCTTGTTTACGTTGTGCACTGAGTGTTAAACATGCCTCCGATAATCGTGAGTCTCGCCAACTGTGAAGTACGGGCTGTTATAAGATTTCTTAGTGCTAAAGGCCTAAAAGCGATAGATATTCATCGTGAGATCTGTGCAGTTTACGGAGAAAACCTTATGAGTGATGGAATGGTAAAAAAGTGGGTGAGAGCATTTAAAGATGGCCGCAAAAATTTGCATGACGAACAACGGAGTGGGCGTCCTTCGGTCGTTAACGAAAGTCTGGTGCAGGAAGTGAACAATAAGATGAGAGAAAACAGATGCTTTAAGATTTCCTCCTTGCGTGATGACTTTCCTAATGTTTCTCGTAGTGTTTTGTATGGCATTGTGACCGAGCACTTGAATTACCGAAAATTGTGCGCACATTGGGGACCGAAAATGTTGACGGATGTGCACAAAACCAAACGTTTAGACAGTGCATTGACTTTCCTTGAGCGGTACCACAACGACTGTGATGATTTCTTAAGCCAAATTGTTACGGGCGATGACACATGGGTGGCCTACGACACACCATAATCAAAGCAACAGTCAATGGAAGTTGAGCAAGGGCATCGTTTTGCTGCAAGACAATGCCCGTCCGCATGTGGCGAATCAGACCAAAGATCTCATCACATATTTTCGATGAGAAACTCGAAATCATCCTCCGTACAGCCCCGATCTTGTGCCCAGTGACTACCATGTGTTCCCGCAGTTGAAGAAACACCTGGGCGGTCAGCATCTTCAAGACGACGACGAAGTCAAAACAGTGGTGATGCAGTGGTTAACAAGTCAGGCGGGAGACTTCTATGAGGAGGGTATTCAAAAATTGGTACAACGTTTACAACGTTATGACAAGTGCCTCAATATTGACGGAAATTATGTGGAAAAAACTGCTACACCCCGAAGATGACGTGCTACAGACGTTAAATTTAACCGACAGAAAGAAGATGCTGTGATATGCAAACGATTAGCTTTTCAGAGCATTCACACAAGGTTGGCGCCGGTGGCGACACCTACAACGCGTTGAAATGAAGACGGTTTCCAACCGATTTCTCATACACAAACAGCAGTTGACCAGCATTGCCTGGTGAAACGTTGTTGTGATGCCTCGTGTAAGGAGGAGAAATGCGTACCATCACGTTCCCGACTTTGATAAAGGTCGGATTGTAGGCTATCGCGATTGCGGTTTACCGTATCGCGACATTGCTGCTCGCGTTGGTCGAGATCCAATGACTGTTAGCAGAATATAGAATCGGTGGGTTTAGGAGGATAATACGGAACGCCGTGCTGGATTACAATCACTAGCAGTCGAAATGACAGGCATCTTATCCGCATGGCTGTAACGGATCGTGCAGCCACGTCTCGATCCCTGAGTCAACAGATGGGGACGTTTGCAAGACAACAACCATCTGCACGAACAGTTCGACGACGTTTGCAGCAGCATGGACTATCAGTTCGGAAACCGTGGCTGCGGTTACCTCTGACGCTCCATCACAGACAGAAGCGACTGCGATGGTGTACTCAACGACGATCCTGGGTGCACGAATGGCAAAACGTCATTTTTTCGGATCAATCCAGATTCTGTTTACAGCATCATGATGGCCGCATCCGTGTTTGGCGACATCGCGGTGAACGCACATTGGAAGCGTGTATTCGTCATCGCCATACTGGCGTATCACCCGGCCTGATGGTATGGGGTGCCATAGGTTACACTTCTCGGTCACCTCTTGTTCGCAGTGACGGCACTTTGAACATTAGACGTTACATTTCAGATGTGTTACGACCCGTGGCTCTACCCTTCATTCGATCCCTGCGAAACCCTACATTTCAGCAGGATAATGCACGACCGCATGGTGTAGGTCCTATACGGGCCTTTCTGGATACAGAAAATGCTCGACTGCTGCCCTGTCCAGCACATTCTCCAGATCTCTCACCAATTGAAAACGTCTGGTCAATGGTGGGCGAGTCAGTCACTACTCTCTGTAGTATCGTGTTGACCGCCATCCAAGCTCTGTTTGACTCAATGCCCAGGCGTATTAAGGCCGCTGTTACGGCCAGAGGTGGTTGTTCTGGGTACTGATTTCTCAGGATCTATGCACCCAAACTGCGTGAAAATGTAAGCACATGTCAGTTGTAGTATATTTGTCCAATGACTACTCGTTTATCATCTGCATTTCTTCTTTCTGTGGCAATTTTAATCGCCAGTGGTGTAGATTAAGGTACAGGCTTTCATGTAAAAATAAAATTAATGATATATCTTACCACGTCTTTTTTACATTTCAAAACAGTACTTACTTAATAAACACGCCTCGTACATTGCCGTATCAAGACCTCTACTACACTCGTGGTCTTCAGCCAGACGCGCCCTTGAGGGTTTCCTCGAGTCGCCTCCGCACCTCCCCTTGGGCCGCCGTCTAGGCTAGACAACAGTGCGTGGCGTGCAGCGGTGAGCAGCCCGCACACCGCACACCTCGCCGGCGTTGCGTAAGTGAGCGCAGCCCTGGCCGGGGGCCGTGGCATTGGCTGACCGGCCTCGCCCCGCCGCCTTTGGACGGCCGCCGGCGCGCACCACAACACGGACCAGCTGACACACTTTCCGCTTGCTGTACTGCTTCACCGTCCGCCAAAGCTTCTTCTGGCACAAGACCGTCTCCACGGTCTGCCGTCTGCTCGTTATCAACTGCATTGAAACTACGCACGCTGCAGTATGTAAATGAGCTGGTCAGCGCACCCAGTTAACTGGTGAGTAAATCGGACCTTCCGGCTAGTGCGAGAACTGCCTGCTTTGACTAGGCTACAACGAAACGGGTGAGATGGTCATACGATGCCGAATACACTACTGGCCATTAAAATTGCTACACCAAGAAGAAATGCAGATGATAAACGGGTATTCATTGGGACAAATATATTATACTAGAACTGACATATGATTACATGTTCACGCAATTTGGGTGCACAGATCCTGAGAAACCAGTACCCAGAACAACCACCTCTGGCCGTGATAAAGGCCTTGATACGCCTGGGCATTGAGTCAAACAGAGCTTGGATGGCGTGTACAGGTACAGCTGCCCACGCAACTTCAACACGATACCACAGTTCATCAAGAGAAGTGACTGGCGTATTGTCACGAGCCAGTTGCTCGGCCACCATTGACCAGGCGTTTTCAATTGGTAAGAGATCTGGAGAATTTGCTGGCCAGGGCAGCAGTCGAGCATTTTCTGTATCCAGAAAGGCCCGTACAGGACCTGCAACACACGTTCGTGTATTATCCTGCTGAAATGTAGGGTTAGGCAGGGATCGAATGAAGGGTAGAGGCACGGGTTGTAACACATCTGAAATGTAACGGCCACTGTTCAAAGTGCGCTCAGTGCGAACAAGAGGTGACCGAGACGTGTAACCAATGGCACCCCGTAACATCACGCCGGGTGATACGTCAGTATGGCCATGACGAATTCACGCTTCTAATGTGCGTTCACCGCGTGTCGCCAGACACGGATGCGACCATGATGATGCTGTAAAGAAAACCTGGATTCATCCGAAAAAATGACGTTTTGGCATTCGTGCACCTAGATTCGTCGTTGAGTACATCATGACAGGCGCTCCTGTCTGTGATGCGGCGTCAACGGTAACCGCAGCCATGTTCTCCGAGCTGATAGTCCATGCTGCTGCAAACGTCGTCGAACTGTTCGTGCAGATGGTTGTTGTCTTGCAAACGTCCCTATCTTTTGACTCAGGGATCGAGACGTGGCTGCACGATCCGTTACAGCCATGCGGATAAGATGCCTGTCATCTCTACTGCTAGTGATACGAGGCCGTTGGGATCCAGCAATGCCGTTCCGTATTACCCTCCTGAACCCACCGATTCCATGTTCTGCTAATAGTCATTGGATCTCGACCAATGCGAGCAGCAATGTCGCGATACGATAAACCGCAATCGCGATAGGCTACAATCCGACCTTTATCAAAGTCGGAAACGTGAAGGTACGCATTTCTCCTCCCTACACGAGGCATCACAACAACGTTTCACCAGGCAACGCCGGTCAACTGCTGTTTGTGTATGAGAAATCGGTGGGAAACTTTCCTCATGTCAGCACGTTGTGTCGCCACCGGCGCCAACATTGTGTGAATGCTCTGAAAAGCTAATCGTTTGCATATCACAGCATCCTCTTCCTGTCGTTTAAATTTCGCGTCTGTAGCAAGTCATCTTCGTAGCGTAGCAATTTTAATGGCCGGTAGTGTAAATACAATTTTCTAAAAGCAGTCTTCGTACATTATTTTATTTGCATTCCCATAAAATGTCACCTGTTTGTTTTAAGGCAAAGCTAGGTTTCTGAAAGCAGTGCAGTGGACGCCAACCTGTGACGAGCTACTGTTTGCGATGTCGAGTGACTAGAAACGTATACGAGGATTCGTTCTTAACCACATCTTCCTCCTGTGCCACTAGTTCACCTATGTGAACTATATATAAACCTCAATGGACGTAAAGCACTTCAAATTGTAAGTAGGCTGTTTAGGTTTTTATGTTGGTAACGCCACGTAGCGCTTTATATGAAATCACTGACTGTGCTGTGTGAAATCTGTGGCTGGTTGGCATTGTTGGAATATTCGCTATTGTAGCGTTGGGCAGTTGGATGTGAACAGCACTTAGAGTTGCGCAGTTGGAGGTGATACGCCAGCAGTGGTGGATGTGGGGAGAGAGATGGCGGAGTTTCGAGAGCGGATGATCTGGACGTGTGTCCACCAGAAAGAGTATATATAATGACTTTTGAACACTATTAAGATAAATTCTGTGGTGTCACCGCCAGACACCACACTTGCTAGGTGGTAGCCTTTAAATCGGCCGCGGTCCGTTAGTATACGGCGGACCCGCGTGTCGCCACTGTCAGTGATAGCAGACCGAGCGCCACCACACGGCAGGTCTAGAGAGACGTACTAGCACTCGCCCCAGTTGTACAGCCGACGTTCATAGCAATAGTTCACTGACAAATACGCTCTCATTTGCCGAGACGATAGTTAGCATAGCCTTCAGCTAAGTCAATTGCTACGACCTAGCATGGCGCCGTATTCAATTGATATTTATTATATGAAGCATGTATCATCAAGAGCGATGTTCTACAATTGTGGATTAAAGTTAAGTATTATATCAACTGCGTCCATTTTCTAAGTTCTCATCTCCTTTAACTGTTCCAGACCTCACGCCATCCTGCGTGAGCTTATAGCGTGCATTTCGGCCTCCTCAAACAACACGGTGTTGGCACTTCTGCCAACACTTCAAATACATTGTTTGTTTTCTATCAAAATCTTCCATTTGCTAACTATGCCTATCAGTAGTTAGTGCCTTGAGTAGTTTGAATCTTTTATTTAGCTGGCAGTAGTGGCGCTCGCTGTATTGCAGTAGTTCGAGTAATGAAGATTTTTGTGAGGTAAGTGATTCATGAAAGGTATTGGTTGTTGTTAGTCAGGGCCATTCTGTTGTAGGGATTTTTGAAAGTCAGAGTGCGTTGCGCTAAAAATATTGTGTGTCAGTTTAGTGTTGATCAGAATAGGTAAAGAGAGAAATGTCTTGAGTACGTTCAGTTCTGCTCAGCTGTTTGAAAATCAAATAACGTAAGGGGTTTACCAGCACAGTAATTCATAATTTTCCGAAGGGTACGTTTCAAAATTTAATTACATAAAATGGAACATAGATGGCGCCATGTAACCAACCGATGTGTTCTACACACAGCCCGCCTTCCGCAAACATTAGTATTGAATGGATTGTGGACAAATCCCTACCAACAGGCATTACATGCATTGACCAAAAATTATAGTGGTATGTAATATATAAACCATATGAGTTAAGCCATTAATTGCAACTTTTTTATGACATCATCTAACTATGTACCTATTGTCTTCTTAGCATTGAGAATGGCTAGTTTCTAGGTGAAATCTAGATCTCCCAATAAAAATTCCGAAGGACCACTGATAGCTAAAATCTATTGTTTACAAGTCAAAATAACAATCGCTGCGTGTAACACTCTCTGAATGGAGGGCAGCCTGATGAAGAATTAATTGTGCTGTCCACCTCATCACCGCAAAAAATAATGAAACGATTTAGTAAAGAATTACTTTATTGAAGACATCCCAAGGGTGACAATTATTGAACTATATGAAAAAACGTAAATTAGTTACAAACTACGGAGTGCACACACTTAATTCAACTTGTAAACGTCACTACAGATATTCAAACTTAGGATGATATGTTCGATATGCCTGCCATAATTGGCGATCGTGCGGCGCAGACGAATAGCGAAATTCTGCATAACCCGCTGAAATGTTGGAACAGCTATGCTGTCGATGACTTCCTGAATGGCTGTTTTAAGCTCAGAAATGGGTTTGGTGTTTTTGCTGTACACATTGCCTTTAATATACTCCACAAAAAGGAGTCGCATGTGTTCAGATCCGGATAATATGGCGGCCAATCGAGGCCCATGCCAGTGGCCTCTGGGTACCACAGACACAGAATGCGGTCCCCAAAGTGTTCATCCAGGACATCAAACACTCTCCTGCTTCGATGGGATCGAGCTCCGTCTTGCATGAACCGTACCTGGTCAAAATGAGGGTCACTTTGGATAACGGAGAGGAAATCATTTTCCAAACCTTCATGTACCGTTTGGTAGTCACTGTGCCATCAAGGAATGTCAAACAGATTATTCCGTGATTGGACATTGCACACCATAGAGACACCTATTGAGTGTGAAGATACTTCTCGATCAGGAAATGCGGATTCTCAGTCCCGCAAATGCTCCAATTCTGCTTATTGACGAACCCATCCAAATGATAGTAGGAATTAACTTGCTGAAATGTAAGCCCAGGATGGTTTGCAACGAAGGGCAGCAAGACGGGACATGGAATACCGTCGACGAACCGCTGTGCTGTAAGGGTGCCACGGATGACAACGAAAGGGGTGCTGATGAAACGTCACCCCAGACCACCACTCCTGGTTGTCGGGCCTTCTGGCAGGCAACAGTTGTGTTGCTACCTGCTTCGAACCGAGGCCCTACGACCAGCGAAAACATGTCTGGAGGCGGCTGGAGCAGTGGGGGATACCATCCTCACTCTCGCCCATCATATTGACAGGTGACCAGGAATGACGGTGTGGGCTTCCATTTCTTTTCACAGCAGGTCCCCTTTGGTTATCATCTGCGCCACACTTACAGCACAGCAGTACGTTGTTGATATTCTACCCCCCCTCTTGTTGTCCTCCGTGGGAATCCATCCTGGGCTTACATTTCAGCAAGATATAGTCTACCAACAGATGGCGAGAGTTTCTATTGTTTGCCTACGTGCTCACCAAACAGTACCTCGGCCAGGTAGGTCGCCAGAGCTCTCCTCAATTGCGTACGTTTGGAATATTACGGACAGGGCGTGCGACCAGCTGCGGATTTTGAGGCTCCAACGCGCCATTTGGGCAGAATTCGTCACGATGTCCTCAGTCCATCGAATGGCGTCGTTAAGCTAGGAGGCCCCTGGGCTTTGTTCTAGAGGAATAGGTCACATGCCGGCACAGGGTTTCACCCTCCCTCCCATCATCATCATACAAAAGAAATAGCGCAATATAAACACGCCCATTACAACCACCTACACCCAACAGGTATACTTAAGATACAACTCTTTGAGACAGCAAGCCACTCTAAACGGAGCAAGAAGGCCCTTTACGATTAGGCAGATGAACCTACCCCTCAGGACCTCCCGGCCAACAATGATACACAGCTCTTTCTTTCGAAACATTTTTTTTTACTATAACGTGACTGGTTACAGTTTCCACATAAAACACCTGCTACTGAATGGTAGTCGCAGTGTTCAGCATCAAGAATGGATGAGATAAATTGCCACTTTTGCTGCTTATTTAAAAGAACTACACTCACGCTAATAAATTTAGGGTAATGCTGATATATGGTGAAACAACGCTGTGGTGGCGCGGTTTGCGGGTTTAAATCACCTCAGGGTATGACCATGCGGTGCATCTGACCTGCGGTCGTCGCACGGTGGCGCTGGCAGCAGTCCACATATAAAGAGTTGTGTTGGTGCATGTCAGAGTACGGTGCAGCAAGTAAGTGTACAAACGTTTTCAGACGTGCTAATGGTGACTGTGTGTTGAAAATGGCTCAAAGGAGGACACGTATTGATGACGTTATGAGTGGTAGAATACTAGGGCGACTGGTGACTGGTCAAACACAGCAGGTCGTAGCACGAGTCCTCCGTGTGCCACAAAGTGTTATCTCAAGATTAAAGCAACGATTCCAGCAGACAGAAAGCGTGTCCAGGCGCTACAATACGGGACGTCCACAGTGTACAACACCAAAAGAAGACCGGTATCTCACCATCAGTGCCCTCAGATGGCCACGGAGTACTGCAGGTAACTTTGCTCGGGGCCTTACCGCAGCCGCTGGAACAGTTGTCTCCATACACACAGTCTACAGACGACTGAACAGATATGGTTTATTCGCCCAGAGACCTGCAAAGTGCATTCCACTTGTCACAGGAGAGCCCGAAAAGCCTGGTGTCAAGAACGCAGTACATGATTATTGGAACAGTGGTCCCAGGTTATGTTCACGGACGAGTGCAGGTGTAGTCTGAACAGTGATTCTCGCCGGGTTTCCATCTAGCGTGAACTAGGAACCAGATACCTACCGCTTAATGTCCTTGAAAGGGACCTGTATGGAGATCGTGGTTTGATGGTGCACGTACACCCCTGCATGTCTTTGACAGAAGAACTGTAACAGGTCAGGTATATCGGGATGTCATTTTGCACCAGTATGTCTGCATTTTCAGGGATGCAGTGGGACCCACCTTCCTCCTGATGGATGATAACGCACGGCCCCAGCCAGCTGCCATCATGGAGGAGTATCTTCAAATAAAAGATATCAGGCGAATGGAATGGCCTACCTGTTCTCCAGCTCTAAATCCCATCGAGCACGCTGCACGTCTTCAAACCCTTACGACACTTCAGGAGCTCCGACAGGCACTGGTGCAAGAATGGGTACCCAGCAGCTGCTCGACCACCTGATCGAAAGTATACCAACCTGTGTACGTGTGCATGGTGATCATATCCCATATTGATGTCGGGGTACATGCGCAGGAAACAGTGGCGTTTTGTAGCACGGTTTTCACAACTTATCACCAATACTGTGGCCTTACAGATCTGTGTCGCGTGTGTTCCCTATGTGCCTAATCTATTAGCGCCAGTTTTGTGTAGTGCTACGTTGTGTGGCACCACATTCTGCAATTATCCTTAATTTATGAGCATGACTGTATATTGTGGTGCGTTGTTTTTTGAATTTTTATTAAATAACTTGACATTTCCAACAAAGCAACTCTGAAAACATGGCAAAGTGACTGCTCTTTAGTAGCACTAAAATCAGATTTGTGCCGCGATCCAGGCATAAATATTTTATTCTTACTTCGTATGGAAAATAATATCAGTATAGCAATCTTGTCTTCAGGAGCTTTCAAGAAGTACTTCAAGCGTTAACTCAGGCATTTTGACTGTAAGGTAGTACCAATCCGGCAAAAGCCGCTACCCATAACAGAAACGGAATGCCGCAATCACGATCATAGTCTACAGAGCACCCTACATAATTAACAATCGCTTGGCACACTTTGAGGAATAAATTTCCGACGGCCGCTGTGACCGAGCGGTCCTAGGCGCTTCAGTCCGGAACCGCGCAACTGCTACGGTTGCAGGTTCGAATCCTGTCCTTAGGTTAGTTAGGTTTAAATAGTTCTAAGTTCTAGGGGACTGATGACCTCCGATGTTAAGTCCCATAGCGCTCAGAGCTATTTGAACTATTTGAATAAATTTCCAATCTATGCCACGAACGCAACAGGGAGATGGAAGGAGAATGCACCGCAATTTCAAATGGTTTTCCATACGAAAACATTCAGGTCGCTACTAACTCTACTGCCCCTCTTATCGCAAATGCCTACAGTAAGACATAGACTGCCAGTCTGTGTACTGCTATTTTCCTTTATATCGTCAGCAGTCCGAAAGAACTGTATTTGCTGCCAGTCACCATGACATATTATTATAATTTTCTACTATTTACTATGTCCTTTCACTTTTAAAAAAATCACTAGATTATTACTATTTACGTAACAATATGCTACTTTCTGCACAGAACTGGCGAAGAAAGGCCATTTAGGAGACCTACACAGCGAAGAAGACACAAGTGAATTGTTCACCTAACACGGCACAACCAGTTCCTTGATAGAGTGCTGGAAGGAACGTTACAGGGGAGGTAATCCGAGGAAGAACACGACTGGCATTTGGATGATGCAGGAGTCTGTAATTACGTAGAAATGAAGAAATTAACATCTAATAGATCCAGAAGGAGAACTGCCAACCAATCTAAAGACTGATGATGAAGAAGAAGATAATTACACGGCAAGTACACAAAATGTCAAAAAATACAGTCGACGATTACTCTGACCAACAACACACTGTGGAAAATTTCCTGTTGTCGTAGAATTAGGGTGTCTTCAGTATCAACTTAACTAAAGAAATTCAACACAGACAAGGTGATATGAGTAGAAGTGTTTTAGCCGATCATTATCTGAATCCAAACCATCACACTACAATAAACGAGAAAAATCACGAAAACTCTACGTTAGAATAGGCTCATCCGTGTTTCGAACTCTGACGTTCCAGCAGATTTCAGGTGTATAGCACAGTGCTGCCTTACTTATTGTAGATTACTTTTGGTATTCAGTATACACTGGTATGGAGGATGTCAGCCGCTAAGAACCTTCCCGTGTACAGTTTTGTGTTAGCGAAACCAGTCACGGTTCAGAATACGCATGAGGTGAGTGACTCATCACCAGCTGAGCATTTTCTCCCGTACATCGAGGCCTCCGGCCGAGGCAAAGCGCCACCTGGTATTCTGTACAAACGACCGCAGAGGTGGGGCGGAAAACTCGACTCGGGTTCCTCGGGTCGGGCCTGCTATACCCCTACCCCACTCCAGTGCGGGCGGCCGCATGGCTTCTACCTGCCATTGGTCACCCATTCAAGGCCAATGTAGGAGCATCGGCCGCTCGCGAGCATCACAGCCAGTTCGGGAAATTGCTCTCGAAATTCCGTTCCACACATGCCACGCCCTATCAAAGTCTCACTAAATTATGACAATGGACTCGGTCTCTTCGTGGCAGCTGACCACCCTACGAAACCCGACACCGTTTCCGTTAGATGTGTAAGTTCTCTCGCTCCGTATCTTCTTTCAAAACCATTAACTCAAGGGATGAGCCATTTCATATTTCAGTAAGGCTGAATTATTACGAGGGTCACTCCAAAAGAAATGCACACACAATTTTTTTTAAAAATCAATGTTTTATTCTACATGTTTGAAAGTTTTACAGTGTGTAGATACATCAATTAGGAACAATATTTTCATTTTTCCACATAATTTCCATCCCTCCCAACCGCCTTACGCCATCTTGGAACCAGCGCCTGTATAGCCTCACGGAAAAATTATGGACCAACCTGTTGGAGCCACTGTTTGGCAGCGAGCAAAAGGGAGTCGTCATCTTCAAACCTTGTTCCACGAAGAGAGTCCTTCAGTTTCCCAAAGAGATGACAGTCACATGGAGCCAGGTGAGTACTGTAAGGCTGGTGTTTCAGTGTTGTCCATCCGAGTTTTGTGATCGCTTCCATGGTTTTTTGACTGACATGTGGCCGTGCATTGTCGTGTAACAGCAAAACATTCTGCTTTTGCCGAAGTGGTCGAACACGACTCAGTCGATCTTGAAGTTTCTTCAGTGTCGTCACATATGCATCAGAATTTATGGTGGTTCCACTTGGCGTGATGTCCACAAGCAAGAGTCCTTCGGAATCGAAAAACACCGTAGCCATAACTTTTCCAGCAAAAGGTGTGGTTTTGAATTTTTTTGTCTTGGGTGAATTTGTATGATGCCACTTACATTGACTGCCTCTTCGTCTCTGTTGAAAAATGATGGAGCCATGTCTCATCACCTGTCTCAGTTCTTCCAAGAAACTCATCTCCACCATTCTCGTACTGTTCCAAAAGTTCGCTACACACCGCTTTTCTTGTTTCTTTGTGAGCCACTGTCAACATCCTGGAAATCCACCTGGCAGAAACCTTCTTTAACGCCAACACTTTCAGTATTCTGCAAACACTTCCTTCTGCTATCCCAACGTAGCGAGACAATTCGTTCACTGTGATGTGTCTATCAGCAGTCACCAATTCGTTAACTCTCTGCACATTGTCTGGAATGTGTGCAGTACGAGGCCTGCCGCTGCGAGAACAATCCTCAATATTGCCGTGCCTGCTTTCATCACGTAACCTGATTGCCCATCGACTAACTGTACTGCGATCGACAGCAGCATCTCCGTACACCTTTTTCAACCTCTTGTGGATGTTTCCCACTGTCTCGTTTTCACAGCACAAGAATTCTATGACAGCACGTTGCTTCTGACGAACGGCAAGTGTAGCAGCCATCTTGAAGACATGCTGCGACGGCGCCACTCACAGGAACAGGTTGAACTAAGTTTGAAAACAAGTAGGAAGGATGTATCTACACACTGTAAAACTTTCACACATTCAGAATGAAAACTGTCTTTTTACAAAAATAGTGTGCATTTCTTTTGGAGTGACCCTCGTAACAACAGGATAAGAAACATATTGACGCTCTCCTCCTAATGGAGGAGCAAAATGGCTTTAGAAAGCTACGATCTTGTAGTGACAATGTTACTATTGTACGATAGTTAACTGGAAAAAAAATAGAGAATACGAGCTGGTTCAGACGGTTCAAATGGCGCTGAGCACTATGGGACTTAACATCTGAGGTCATCAGTCCCATAGAACTTAGAACTACTTAAACCTAACTAACCTAAGGAAATCACATACATCCATGCCCGAGGCAGGATTCGAACCTGCGACCGTAGCGGTCATGCGGTTCCAGACTGAAGCGCCTAGAACCGCTCGGCCACAGCGGCCGGCTACGAGCTAGTGACCCACATCGCATTCTTAGACTAGAATCAAAATTTGGAACATCATGGAAAAGCGAGGGTATCCGAGATATTTAATACAAGTGATAAAGAGTTTAAATTAATATATACAAGGAAACAGACGACAGGTCCAATAAAGGATCAAGAAAGGATTCGACACTGATGTAGCATTTCACCTACAGCATTCAATACATACTTAAATAACACTTTAAGGGTCCGATCACCCTGTAGATTGGTCCTTTTCTCACCCAACCAACCAATCATCCAACTGTTAAGACACTGGAAATTGGGAGTTAAACAAAATGTCGGATTAACACCAGGACACAGACGCACATGCATAAATATTCTGTCCTTTGCCGATGACCAAATAATTATTCTGACGATAGACAATTACGTCATGTCTACTATACACCACCTGAATCAAATATGTAAAAATTCTTCAGTAAAAAAGTTAAAGTAATGGCCTCCAAATGGTAATTTCCAACACGTTCCAAATAGTTGGTCTACTAGTAAACAGTCAATCGAAAAGGTGTCACATTTTTAGCTGTTAGGCTATGAAATTAGCTACGAACATAAAAACGACGTCACCAATAGATTAAATAACTTTTAAGTGATACAGAGTATACCAGGTGGCAAGACAAGAAATAATACAAAACTAATGATTTACAAAGTAGTGGCTACCACTATTCTGCCATTTGGAAACGAATGTCGAACATAACTAAGAAACACAAAAGAGGAATACAATCTGCTGGAAGGAGATTTTTAAGGAAAGTTAAGGGATCTGCACTCAGAGGTGGGATACGAAAGAATGCAATACAGGGCGAGTCAAAAGTCCTTGGACACCTTCGTAAGTTGGAAGATTAAAGGGAAAATTGAAATGTGATGATGGGAACATAGGTTTGACGTGGGTTCAAATGGTTCAAATGGCTCTGAGCACTATGGGACTCAACTGCTGAGGTCATTAGTCCCCTAGAACTTAGAACTAGTTAAACCTAACTAACCTAAGGACATCACAAACATCCATGCCCGAGGCAGCATTCGAACCTGCGACCGTAGCGGTCTTGCGGTTCCAGACTGCAGTTTGACGTGGGGCTGCAGCTTTTGGGGTGAATGTCATTCATGGCCGCCATTTTGAAATCTACCATTTTGGATTCAAGTCATTTTTTTTTTAATGGGAAGGGGGTGTGTGACACATCATATAACACTCGCTTGAGCTCTGGAATTGAGTGATGTAATTTGTTTTTGTCTATCTTGTACAGTTTAGAGGTTATTCGTGTACAAAGTTGGGAAATTACCTTCATACCAACTGCTACAAAACATGTTCTACGTGTTGTCCATCCCATGTAATGCACAACTGTAGTCGCCGCAACCACTCTGACTGCATACGTAGGAGAATGTCTCCTGCAATTTGGTCACAGTTGGTGTCAAGGTAACTTTGAACTTTAATAACTTCTAAACTGTACAAGATAGACAAGAACAAATTGCACCACTCAATTCCAGAGCTCAAGCGAGTGATATTTGATGTGTCATACACCCCTCGTCCCATTTAAAAAAATGACTTGAATCCAAAATGGTGGATTTCAAGATGGCGGCCATGAATGACATTCACTCCAAAAGTTGCAGCCCCACGTCAAACCTATGTTCCCATCATCACATTTCAATTTTCCCTTTAATCTTCCAACTTACGAAGGTGTCCAAGGACTTTTCTCGCCCTGTATATACTTATAAAAGAAAAAATAGTATTAGGATGTATAAAATCAAAACATTTCAACAGAATAACAGAATGAGAAGGGACAGATCAGTTAAACAAGTAATCAATTAAAAAACCAATAGAAAAGAGAGACGTAGGATGACCGATGGCTTCAGTGAAGACTAAACAGGTTGGAAGGAGAAGAAGAAGAAAAAGTAGGAGGAGGTCTTCTTAAGAAGCACTTTTTTAGATTTCAGAAAGATTTGTCATTATCAAAGCATTACTGATGTTCTTTTACCAAACGCTGTATGAGGGAGTGCCGAAAAGTAATGCCTGCAAATTTTGTATCCTGTTTTCAAGATAGGTTTAGGTTTAACATGTCATGCACATTATGCGGTCGACTTTCCCTCCTCGCTGGTGCAAGTTACAATCCTCTGCCGCTAGAGGGCTCCAAACTGTAGCGTTTAAGATGGCGGTGTGGAGAGTAACTTATCGATGTACTGCGAGACTCTCTGAAAACTGAAAGCACGAATTTGAAGAGCTCGTCCACACATGGAGCACCTTCTCCTTCAGCTCGACAATGCCCGACAACACACATGAGTGCTGCGACATCTGCAGCAATCCGGCAGCTAGTGGTTCACTGCCATCAGTCATCCTCCATACAGTCCAGAGTTGGCCCCATCCTATTTTCGTCTGTTTCCAGAACTTAAAGCACCTCTGGCTGTACATGGGGTCTGGACCCCTCCACCATCCTCCACACCTATAAATCCCTCACCCGCCCTATCCTCTGCTACGCCCACCCTGCATGGATCTCTGGCCCTCCTACCTTTTACAAATCCCTTTAAATCCTAGAACGCCATGCGCTCTGCCTCACCTATCGCGTCCATCTCCCCTCCCCCACATGGATCCTATATGACCTTACTCTGTTCCCGCAACTCCTCCTTTTCCTCGAACAGATACAGATCCTCTACACCTCCCGTAAACTTGATCCCCCTCACCCACTTGTCTCCTCCACCCTCTCCCACCCCCGTCTGATGCCGCGCCTGTATTCCCACATCCTACCTGCTCTCCATTTCTCCACTCTTCATACCCTCGCCCAAGATGGCTTCCACCAACTCCCCTCCCTGATGATGCCCTCATCCCCTCCATCTACGCCTCCTACCAACTTTGATCCTCCCCTTCCACACCCTATGTTCCCTTAGGGCACCCTCTCTCCCTTCTCTCCCTCCTCCCTTCCTCCCCCCTTCCTTCCCCCGCGCTTCCCCTACCCCCCCCCCATACCTTCTTTCCTCTCCCTCCCATCTCCTCTGCCAATGGCATCTACACCCTCCCCTCTCCCTCCTCCCCCACCTTTTCCCCTTTTAGCAGGTCCCCGGACTCGTACACGTCAAGTGAACATTCGCACGCCGGAGATCATCACCAACGTTTCTTTGTGTGTGCCGTCGTGTTAGTGCTTCAGTGTTACACCGCCCACGCTTCATCGTTCACGTGTATCATTTCAATCATCAGTGTTCGTGTACAAGTGCTAAACGTTTTTTTCTTTTACTACACATGCGAACGGCTCGGTGTTTTTTACTCATGTGTCTACTGTTTTTTGTCCACCATTATGTTTTGTTTTTCTGTGTCTTCCTTGTTTCTATTTGTACTCCCTGTGGCCGAAGAGCGGCGTAATATTGCCGCTGCCTGCCCACCTTTTGTATAAGGTGTTAAATTAACAATAAAGAAATAAAACTTAAAGCACCGTCGAGGACCTCTATGGATAGTGATGAAGTGGTGTAAGCAGAGGTGAGGTTGTCACTCCATCAACCAAGTCAAACATACTACACTGACGGTATCAATAAACTGGTCTCTTGTTTGGAGAAACGTGTTGGTCGCCAGGGTGGCTATGTTGAGAAATAAATATGTAGACACGGAAAATGAACACATAGGATGTTAATAAAGTTAGTTTTATTTAAAAAGCTTTAAGAGTTTTCGCATGAAAAAATCGGAGGCATTACTTTTCAGCACATCCTCGTATTTCAGGCATTCCTGAATTCGTCACTTTGTTTCATACTGTTTCAAGGGGGGGGGGGGGGGGGGGCAAAGGCATAAACATCTGAAATCAATGTTATAACACTTAACACTTGGGCAGAAGTTGTTCATAAGTTCTCAGAAATATCTCATTCATTAAACGTAAGTTTTGGAGAAGAAATGAAAGAGCTAACGTCACAAGACGTACAATCGCTTTAATAATTAAAGAACCGAAGTGAAAATGTGTGTGGGCCAATATTGGTTTTTACCTGAAATTCAGTAACACTGATCTACGATGCCCGAACGTTATGTCCGGTACAGCACAGTCGTACCATCTAACATCACAAATTCTTGACAGACAGGCTCTTTTTCTGTTACCGATCTTCCTCGGTTTTCGTAGCCTTTGCTGTACAAAAGTTATACGTGCTTCAAAATATGCTCCCCTTGACGCAAAAGTCCGAAAGCTATCTCTCGTAATGGTCCGTTAAACGGAGAGTACGAGTTCTCTCATTGTTACAAAAACCCCATACATGTTAATGGTGCCCATGGGATTATACGTCAGCTATATCTCGTATTGCACCACGGAAACCACTATTATTGGCTACTAAGTCGCTGTGTCTGTTGTCTTTTCGTGTCTGCCGGAAGACTGCAAAGTATTTCTTGGCCCATTTACAGGAGTTGTCCTGTTTTAAATTGCAGCCCGCCTCTGCCTCATTGTCTCTCCAGTCACAATCATGTCTTCTACTCAATTTTTAAACAGCCCGCCTCTATTTCATTGTCCCTCCAGTCACAATTACGTCTTCTACTCAATTTTTTTCCCTTATCAATCTATCTGCTATCCTGGCTCTCCTAGTAGTTCCTATAAACCCTCTGTGCACTAGCAGCTGAGAAATTCTCACTATTAATTTTTTTAACTATTCAGCCACGTCTCAGTGATGTAACTAGAAACTTGTAACACTCACTGACACTCATCGTAAACTTGCATTTTTAGACTTATCAGAAACTTAGATTTGAAAACTACCTGAGTTTATCAATAGAACGCTAGGCCACTTTTACTCTCCTGTTTTCTTTCCCTGTCAACCCATTCATGGTCCTAAGGTACAGTAAACGCAAGTATTCGCCAACTGGTTGTATGACTTCATTGTTGATTTGTAGTATTTTATTTTCGATGTGTTAATAATATTACTTAAGTTTTGCCTCATAATTTATTATCAAGTCTCTGTGTGAGAATGAATTTGTCTGTTTTACCGTCATTGTCATTTTTTGTAAACCATTACACAAAAACTGCAACTCTGGCACGTTTTCTAGTTCGCTAAGTCGAAGGTGGTAGCGAAAATACAGAAAATAAAATAGCGAGTTGCTAAACATGAAAACTGTGAAAGAAGCAATAGTCGGAACATTGGACTAATTCTCTGTCTTCTAGAAGAAATTTACATGATATGGCCGAAGAAAGCTGCACGCCAGACGTACACTGGGGTAGTACAGCATCTTGGGGTGGGAAACTTTACATTCACATTACACATTCATATGTAAATATGGCTACATGTTGATCATTTACTATTTTTTCTTTGACTAGACCTGTGAGTTAGCAATTCCTAGCCTCCACCTTTTACACACTACAAATATATTTTTTTATCATGGGAACAGAAGGAGTTGTGAAGGAGAAACTTTTTCACTTGATTTTCAAATGTAACTTAGCTGTCTGTCAGCTCACTCTGTAAGTGATCAAAACTTTTGATGACAGCAATTTGCACACCTTTTGTGTTCTATAGACAATCTTAATGTGGAGTAATGAATGTCATTTTTTCTGGTGTTGTAAATACACTCCTGGAAATGGAAAAAAGAACACATTGACACCGGTGTGTCAGACCCACCATACTTGCTCCGGACACTGCGAGAGGGCTGTACAAGCAATGATCACATGCACGGCACAGCGGACACACCAGGAACCGCGGTGTTGGCCGTCGAATGGCGCTAGCTGCGCAGCATTTGTGCACCGCCGCCGTCAGTGTCAGCCAGTTTGCCGTGGCATACGGAGCTCCATCGCAGTCTTTAACACTGGTAGCATGCCGCGACAGCGTGGACGTGAACCGTATGTGCAGTTGACGGACTTTGAGCGAGGGCGTATAGTGGGCATGCGGGAGGCCGGGTGGACGTATCGCCGAATTGCTCAACACGTGGGGCGTGAAGTCTCCACAGTACATCGATGTTGTCGCCAGTGGTCGGCGGAAGGTGCATGTGCCCGTCGACCTGGGACCGGACCGCAGCGACGCACGGATGCACGCCAAGACCGTAGGATCCTACGCAGTGCCGTAGGGGACCGCACCGCCACTTCCCAGCAAATTAGGGACACTGTTGCTCCTGGGGTATCGGCGAGGACCGTTCGCAACCGTCTCCATGAAGCTGGGCTACGGTCCCGCACACCGTTAGGCCGTCTTCCGCTCACGCCCCAACATCGTGCAGCCCGCCTCCAGTGGTGTCGCGACAGGCGTGAATGGAGGGACGAATGGAGACGTGTCGTCTTCAGCGATGAGAGTCGCTTCTGTCTTGGTGCCAATGATGGTCGTATGCGTGTTTGGCGCCGTGCAGGTGAGCGCCACAATCAGGACTGCATACGACCGAGGCACACAGGGCCAACACCCGGCATCATGGTGTGGGGAGCGATCTCCTACACTGGCCGTACACCACTGGTGATCGTCGAGGGGACACTGAATAGTGCACGGTACATCCAAACCGTCATCGAACCCATCGTTCTACCATTCCTAGACCGGCAAGGGAACTTGCTGTTCCAACAGGACAATGCACGTCCGCATGTATCCCGTGCCACCCAACGTGCTCTAGAAGGTGTAAGTCAACTACCCTGGCCAGCAAGATCTCCGGATCTGTCCCCCATTGAGCATGTTTGGGACTGGATGAAGCGTCGTCTCACGCGGTCTGCACGTCCAGCACGAACGCTGGTCCAGCTGAGGCGCCAGGTGGAAATGGCATGGCAAGCCGTTCCACAGGACTACATCCAGCATCTCTACGATCGTCTCCATGGGAGAATAGCAGCCTGCATTGCTGCGAAAGGTGGATATACACTGTACTAGTGCCGACATTGTGCATGCTCTGTTGCCTGTGTCTATGTGCCTGTGGTTCTGTCAGTGTGATCATGTGATGTATCTGACCCCAGGAATGTGTCAATAAAGTTTCCCCTTCCTGGGACAATGAATTCACGGTGTTCTTATTTCAATTTCCAGGAGTGTATGTATATCTTGTTCCTTTTGAACTGCGGGAGATTATTTACAACAGATTTCATAATAGAACACATGTAATGTGATCCAATTGTCAAAATACCTAACTCTTTAAACCGATGTCTACTCACAACCAGACTGTCACATTACAACCTAAACTAAACCTCAGGCTAAGCTTTAGATCAGACTGTCACCACAACAAGGCTTATTGCTTTCACATTCGTTCGCTTCACCAACTCTCAGATTACCTGCGGAAAGCCACTTATCCCAGCAAAGGCCTTTGGCTCCGCAGAAGTCTCAACCTTCATCTGGCCAAAGCGGCCATGGGAGTAAGGTAAGAGAGATTAGGCCGCGTACCGAGACATGCAGGCAGTAATTTTTCTCTCGCTCAGTACGCGAATGTAATAGGACACAAAGTGATTGGTATTCGTCTCTCCGCCATGCACTACACAAGAACTACCGAGTACATACGCGGGTGTGGACGTGGTTGCGGAGATCTGTTGGAATGAAAACGCGTGAAAAGAAGTCAGCGGAAAACTCCTACCAGAAGAAGGGGTGTTGTGGCGTGTCTTCTCCACTATCTACACTTCCGAAGATTTGGCTTCCCCCACCTCTATGACAGCAGGTGGCTCGTCAAGAAGTGTGTTTCTACTTGATGGATGCAGGTGCTTCGTTGCCTGCCACTCTTTCTACGTTGGACGTCCATCTTGATGTCTCCCGTTTGCGGCACAGGAGGTGGATGTGATTGCATATTTATTGTTAGCTTTCGACCCCTATTCCGGTTGTATACTACACGGAAGGGTTTCCCTCTCTGTTTAGCCAACAAACCGTTACTTCTTATGTTTATCGAGATCGATTCGACATAATCCGAGAATCAGCTATAACGTTTCAGCTGACAGTAGCAACAGCCCCCGTTATCCGGAAAAGTATTCCTCGTTGCATCTCGTTGATTGCCCGTACCGATGTTATAAGTAGGTGTCTGTGTGCTCAAGTACTTGCACAATATGGCGGTTAGGACAGTGTCATTTTGTAGGGTGTATTAAAAAGAATGGTGCGATTTTTGAAAAATGATTACTATTATGTTATTTGAAATATGTGCGTGAACAACGTACTGCTGGAAAGAGCAAACTCTAGAGTTTTGCATGGTTCCCGCTAGGCGGGAGCAGTGTGCGCTCACTTCAGTTCTATAATAGTAAAAAATGGTATCGGGACAACAGCAAGCGTTTTGTGTTCTACGTTTTGCGCAGTGCGGATTGGTAGTAACTGCTCAGTGTGACTTTCGTACTAAGTATGGTGTTGGTCCTCCTACAGTCCAGAGCATTAGACGATGGCATGAACAATTACGAGAAACAGGTTGTTTGTGTAAAGGCAAATCGCCGGGCCGTCCCCGAGTGTCTGACACATACGTTGAAGCATCCGCTGTAGTTTCACAAGGAGTCAGCAGAAATCCTTTCGCCGTGCATATCGACAGCTCAACACGCTCCCGGTGTTCGTCTAGCATGTGTTGCGTAGACGTATACACATGAAACCACACAAAATTCAGCTACTGCAAGCTCTTCGTGAAGGTGACAAAGAATAACGTGTGGAGGTCTGTAATTTCGTTCTCGGCAAGATGGAGGGTGACAGTTTGCTTCTACACTTAGTGTTTAGTAACGAGGCAACATTCTACACTCCTGGAAATTGAAATAAGAACACCGTGAATTCATTGTCCCAGGAAGGGGAAACTTTATTGACACATTCCTGGGGTCAGATACATCACATGATCACACTGACAGAACCACAGGCACATAGACACAGGCAACAGAGCATGCACAATGTCGGCACTAGTACAGTGTATATCCACCTTTCGCAGCAATGCAGGCTGCTATTCTCCCATGGAGACGATCGTAGAGATGCTGGATGTAGTCCTGTGGAACGGCTTGCCATGCCATTTCCACCTGGCGCCTCAGTTGGACCAGCGTTCGTGCTGGACGTGCAGACCGCGTGAGACGACGCTTCATCCAGTCCCAAACATGCTCAATGGGGGACAGATCCGGAGATCTTGCTGGCCAGGGTAGTTGACTTACACCTTCTAGAGCACGTTGGGTGGCACGGGATACATGCGGACGTGCATTGTCCTGTTGGAACAGCAAGTTCCCTTGCCGGTCTAGGAATGGTAGAACGATGGGTTCGATGACGGTTTGGATGTACCGTGCACTATTCAGTGTCCCCTCGACGATCACCAGTGGTGTACGGCCAGTGTAGGAGATCGCTCCCCACACCATGATGCCGGGTGTTGGCCCTGTGTGCCTCGGTCGTATGCAGTCCTGATTGTGGCGCTCACCTGCACGGCGCCAAACACGCATACGACCATCATTGGCACCAAGGCAGAAGCGACTCTCATCGCTGAAGACGACACGTCTCCATTCGTCCCTCCATTCACGCCTGTAGGCGACACCACTGGAGGCGGGCTGCACGATGTTGGGGCGTGAGCGGAAGACGGCCTAACGGTGTGCGGGACCGTAGCCCAGCTTCATGGAGACGGTTGCGAATGGTCCTCGCCGATACCCCAGGAGCAACAGTGTCCCTAATTTGCTGGGAAGTGGCGGTGCGGTCCCCTACGGCACTGCGTAGGATCCTACGGTCTTGGCGTGCATCCGTGCGTCGCTGCGGTCCGGTCCCAGGTCGACGGGCACGTGCACCTTCCGCCGACCACTGGCGACAACATCGATGTACTGTGGAGACCCCACGCCCCACGTGTTGAGCAATTCGGCGGTACGTCCACTCGGCCTCCCGCATGCCCACTATACGCCCTCGCTCAAAGTCGGTCAACTGCACATACGGTTCACGTCCACGCTGTCGCGGCATGCTACCAGTGTTAAAGACTGCGATGGAGCTCCGTATGCCACGGCAAACTGGCTGACACTGACGGCGGCGGTGCACAAATGCTGCGCAGCTAGCGCCATTCGACGGCCAACACCGCGGTTCCTGGTGTGTCCGCTGTGCCGTGCGTGTGATCATTGCTTGTACAGCCCTCTCGCAGTGTCCGGAGCAAGTATGGTGGGTCTGACACACCGGTGTCAATGTGTTCTTTTTTCCATTTCCAGGAGTGTATTTAAATGGAAAGGTGTGAGAATATGGGGTACGGTACAATCACATGAAGTTGTGCAAAACGAAAGGGACTCTCCAAAATTTAATGTGTTCTGTGCAGTTTCACAGGAAAAGGTGTAAGGTCCAGTTTTCTTTGCCGAGGACACTGTTACAGGAAGTACATATCTCGATGTGCTTGAAAACTTTCTTTTCCCACTGTTTGAGACTTATTCGAACGACTTCGTTTAGCGACATCTGGAAGTGCGGAAATTCTTAAATCAAAGGAATACTGAACGATGGATCGGTCGCACTGGACCAAATGATTCAGCGTTATGTTACTGGCCTCAAAAGTCACCAGATCTGACTGTATGTGATTATTTCTTGTGGGGGTTTATAAAAGACTCTGTTTATGTGCCTCCGTTACCAATAACTATGAATTAACTGAGACATGGCATAACAGCAGCTGTGGAAGCTGTAACTTAAGACATGCTAGCTGCAGTGTGGGAGGAATTTGAATACCGCATTGACATATGTCGTGCATCTCAAGGGGGGGGGGGGGGGGGCATATCGAACACCTACGAAAAGCTATGGAAGAAACTTTTTGAATTTCTCGTTCATCAAAAACACAAAATTCTTTGTAAATATTTATTAGTTTCAGAAATATAGACGTACCAAATCGAATGATTCTTTTTGACACACCCTGTATATCCTTACTGCTCACATAGCAATCGTAATTGGCTGGCCTGTTGCTCGTCCAAGTAAGTATTTGTAGACGGACTTTAATTTTATGGGCCTTTTTAAATGGTTTCAAGAGCGTCAACAGTAAGGATACACCAGGAAACTCCAGCCAAACCCCAGTAAAACAGAGGTAAAAGCTTTTCATCTCCATTGTAAAGAGGCACCCAGGAAGTTATAAGTGCTAGTTGACGGAATTGAAGTTCCTCATAACTGCTCCCATAAATATTTAGGTGGCGGTCTCGAACGGACACTCTCATGTAAGCAGCACTGCACGTAAGAACAAGCCTATGTCAAGAGTTAAGTTACTCCAAAATACAGCCGGAAACAACTAAGGAACCATTCAATACAATAAGCAATGCTGCAATTTCACGTGTACCAGGTGATCAAAAAGTCAGTATAAATTTGAAAACTTAATAAACCACGGAATAATGTAGATAGAGAGGTAAAAATTGACACACATGCTTGGAATGACATGGGGTTTTATTTGAACCAAAAAATAAAGTGTTGCTAGACGCGTGAAAGATCTCTTGCGCGCGTCGTTTTGTGCTTATTGTGTGCTCAGCCGGCACTTTCGTCATACTTGGCCTCCCAGGTCCCCACACCTCAGTCCGTGCGATTATTGGCTTTGGGGTTACCTGAAGTCGCAAGTGTATCGTGATCGACCGACATCTCTAGGGATGCTGAAGGACAACATCCGACTCCAAAGCCTCACCATAACTCCGGACATGCTTTACAGTGCTGTTCACAACATTATTCCTCGACTGTAGCTATTGTTGAGGAATGATGGTGGACATGTTGAGCATTTCCTGTAAAGAACATCACCTTTGCTTTGTCTTACTTTGTTATGCTAATTGTTGCTATTCTGTCGGACATTTTTTGAACGTTTGTAGTTTTTTGGTTCTAATAAAGCCCCATGTCATTCCAAACATGTGTGTCAATTTGTACCTCTCTATCTACATTATTCCGTGATTTACTCAGTTTTCAAATTTATACTGACTTTTTGATCACCCGGTATGTTCAGCTGTTGAATATTCTGCCCCTGTAGCGAAAAACAACATACATACAACTAAGACATACGTACATCTGAAGGAGATCGTGAGCATCATTAATGAACACTGTCACATCTACTCTCATTCAGTGGTTGCTTGTTATATCCAGTATTACTCATTTCAGCTTCCAAAGAAAAGCTGCCAGGTTACAAATTCTGCAGAAGACAGAGTCTCTTAAAAATACAGTTCTCAAAAGCGCTATCCAGAATCCACCGTCTATATGCCTTAATTCATGGAAGTCACCATAGTTCGGTCTTCAGACAACAGACGTTTTCGGCGTCACCGAGAAGGGAAAAGAACACTGGAATATAAATACAGCCCAGGCGAGAGGCAGCAAATTATTTGGATATCACTGTATTAGGTTTAGGACATCAAGTGACATGTCTCAAACTGTACCAAAGTACTGATTTGTGCCATACTCTTAATAAAAGTTATTGATTTTATTTTATTTTATTGTGTTGCCCCGTTCCTGTTGTGCCACGCTGTCAAGCAAGTGTTTAGGTTGATAGTTATAATGTGCAATCTGTGTTCTTTAACAAATTATAGCAGTAAACCACTTTTTCTGCTACGGTGGATGTTTGGGCTGTACTAGTTCAGTTCCACATTCCCTACGAAAGAAAATTGAATAAAATTAATTTCATAATTGCAGTCACAGTTTCCGGTTGCCTGCAAAACTCCAGGTCTGTTGACAGTAATCTCAAACAGAACGGATTACTAATTAAACAGTCGTAACACTACAAAGGGTACTAGGAAAGTTTTGCAATACAGATTTATTTACTTAATTTTTCGAAGTAATTTCCGACACATTAACCGCATCTCTCTATCCTCCGAAACCAATCCCTAAACCGGTTCTTCCAAGTTTCTGTAGGGAGTAAGCCACACTCGTTGTCCCAAGCCCTCAGGATGCCCTCATCCCTTGAAAACTGCACTTAGCTACATTTTCACATGGGGGAACAGTGCAAAGTCACAAGCAACAAGGTCTGGACTGTAAGAAGGGTGCTCAAGAAGTTTCAGTCCTGTACCCCGCAAAAATTCGCTGCATGCTTTGACGCGGTGAGTTGGATCGTTGTCTTGTGGAGGAACCAAGTGTCCATTCTTGACTTCGGTCGCAAGTTCTTCAAATATTGGATGACTTTGGGCAGGCACTGCTCATTGTACCACTTAGCTGTGACTGTCTTCTGTATGTCCAAAACAAAACGATCAGCAATACCACTCGATCAGAAAAAAACAGCTAATTAGATTAAAAACAGCCGACCAGTTGCAAAGTAATCTTTACCTAGGTTTCGATAGATTTAAATCTATCTTCTTCAGAAGGCGGCAGTATTACATTAACATGGAGTGATATGTCATTGTCGTTTTTACAAACATCTGCATAGCTCCATTAGTCCAAATAAAATATAGCCCTGAGAATGGAGCTATGCAGATGTTTGTAAAAACGACAATGACATATCACTCCATGTTAATATAATACTGCCGCCTTCTGAAGAAGATAGATTTAAATCTATCGAAACCTAGGTAAAGATTACTTTATCCTTTGCAACTGGTCGGCTGTTTTTAATCTAATTACGTGGAACCGTTGCTGTTGCGTAGCTATGTTTAAAATACCAAAAAAACAGCTATCATTTTCTTCTTTACTGATCGGGATCTTCTGACAGCCACAGGTATGTTGCCATCTTCAAAGGCTCAAACTTTGTTTTTAGTCATAGTCGGCACGTAATAATAGTACAGCCAAGTGTCGTCACCTGTCGCGATGCTATTCACATACTGGGACTGTCCCTTAGAAAACTTCTTCAACATCTCCCGGTACCGAATCAAACGTCATCTGCTCTTCCATCACTTTATGCGGTACCCAGAGACAACAAAGATTCATTACTTGAAAATGATTATGCAGAATCGAACGAATTGCTGGTACATTTAGCCCTAAGATATCCTCTATGGTAACTCGCCTCTCATCGTCTAGCACTTTTTCCTCACAGCGTCAACATTTTCCTCCGTAGCTGACGACCGTGGCCTTCCCCTCATCTCAGCGTCCTCCCGGGTGAAATTTTCTAATTCTCTGTACAACCTGACTATAATTGTACGATGTGGATACACCTCACCGAGTGAAGAGTCATTTCTTCACAGCACTGGGCTATGTTTAAACCACGCGCGACGTTGTACCGCAAAACTGCCCGAATATCACTTCGTGACCACGATGCCATAGCAAGCACTTCCAACTGACCCTTTTGAACGACTGCACCCCACAGACTTGGCACAGCGGCTAGAGTGCAAGTATGCAGTATTCTCAGAACACAGCAACAATAAGCCTCCTATGACTTATTGTTGCGTCTTATCGCGAAACTTTCCTAATACCCCTTGTGTATCAGTCAATGTGGGTTATGAGATCAATTTTCCCCAGCCTTCAGATGCCACCGATGGCTCACCTGCACGAAGAACCATCAAGTGGGAGGAGGTGAAGTAATTTCTACATTCACCATTTAATTATTTTACAAAACACGAGATGACGAAGACCCGTAAAATTCCGAGGCTGTTACGTTCCAAATTTAAGTTCAAGTCACATCGTGGAAAAATAACGCGATCGCTGAACGGGCGCAGAGACATGTGTCCCAACTTGAGAGCCAAAAAACTGTGTCGCCCTGTTGGGCAGACGAGACTGTAGCAATGGTTCCGCCTCCACCCCTTGTCATGTTGGCTACGGGAACTTACTCGATAACTGCGGATGCACACTGCTGTGCAGCGACTGAGTTTACAAATAGGAGAGTCGATTCGATTGCTGTTCCTAGACGTGTTTACTTCACAAATAGTAGCTGTGCGGAAGTTACTGCAATTTTGGTAGCCACTCGTTGTCTTTCATCACCTTGGTAGCAGGCTTGTATTAACCCTTTGAGTCCAAAAATATAAAAAAAACATTAATTTTAAAAATTTTCACGAAATTGACCTTTATTATCACAGTAAACAAAGAATACAGGAAGAAACAGGTAAAAAGTAAGCAATCGAGTGTTCTAACGAGGTGGTTTCACTTTCCAACATAATTTTAAATTTTTTCACGAAATTAACCTTCATTACCAGAGTAAGCAACGAATAGAAGAAATTGCCGAAAAGCGAATAATCAATTGTTTTAAGGAGCTGGTGCTACTTTGGGGACAACGATTTCAACCATCCATTATTTCACGTAGCCAAACGCCTTGTCACAGTGGTAACATCGGTTCCCGTTAGATCACAGAAGTTCATGGCTGTCGAGCTGGGCTATCAGTTGGCTGGGTGACCATCCGGTCTGCCGAGCGCTGTTGGCAAGCGGGGTGCAGTCAACCCTAGTGAGGGAAGCTGAGGAGCTACTTGATTGAGAAGTAGCGGCTCCGGTCACGTAAACTGACGTACGGTCGGCAGAGCGGTGTGCTGACCACGTGCCCCTCCATATCCGCATCCCGTGACGCCAGTGGGCTGAGGATGACACGGCGGCCGGTCAGTAGCGTTGCGCCTTCGTGGCTTGGAAGGGCGGAGTTTATTTTCAGTTTTATTATTTCATGTGATACATCTGAAAGCAATTCCGCAATTGTCCTAGACACAATTTCACACCTCAAAACTACCAGGAACTCGCAATGCCTAAAACAAATTATAGTCCTAAGCAACAAGCAAAAACGGGCCTAAAATTTAATAAATTTATATCACAGTACATACCGCCTCACTGGTTTCACTTCGAAACCACTCATGAAAGCACTAATACAGCTTCAAATTTACGTTACAATACCTTTAGATATACTTACTTTTCGTGTCAATGATCTCGTTAATGCGGTTACTGTAAAAAAACTACATGACACAATCTCCTACAATCACGCAGCACAATCCCCGCGCACACTGTTGCTTTGAACGCTTTAAATGATTGCCACACTGCACAACATTCGTTGAAGTACTTTAGTGTGCCACCAGATGTCCCTGTCTTGCAATAGCATCGATGTTTTTATACGAAAGGCCCTGGTACTCTAAAATAAAATTAGTGGAATGGTGGTCTGAGGCCAAAAGAGCTGGTGCCCAAAGGGTTCAGTCAGCATAATTCACAAAAGGAAGCTTGCTGCAGCATCGTTCGTTGCTACTGTAAAACCACGCCATTGGCATTATTCAGCATCGCGACACTGCCGATGGCAATGTTGTAAGTTTTGATCGGCTCCTGCCTCTTTATTCGTAATACGGAACTCATGGCTAGCATCTCGCATTCTCTTGATTCATTTCGAGTGAATATTCGTCGTTCTCTCCAGGGACTGGGCCTACTCTCGTTTAGTTTTCACTGAGTTGCGATGTACTTTATATTTCGTTTCTTGTCCTACAGTAAGGTGGATACTACCCAACTCACTCAAAATTGTAAGGGCATACTGTAAAACATTGTGACAAGAATATCTCGCGTTAGTATCCTTTTTCGCAACATATTCCATGTTAACTGCATTATCTGACTATTACTGATCTGTAACTTTATCACCGTACCTTTTTCTTTAGATAACTGTCAATTGAGCGGTGAAACACCTGGAAAGAGAAGAAGCCATACGCCTTCACGGGCATGGACAGAATATTAGCAGGTGCACGGATCTCCCTGTCTGACAGGGAAACAATGATCGAATATCTCCCTCATTACAGTCACAGATATTACAGACCTGACTCAAACCCAACGAAGAACGTTGCAATGTTTCATCCTTCCCAGTCGTGAATGGTCGAGACACACCAACATCCAGATGGCGCAAAGGCGACGTGGCCACGTCCTGAAGAAGTGAGGTTATCGTGAAAGTGCTGCGAGTGACTTTTTCATGTACAGATAGATACTTAGAGTTATAATTACTAGCTGTAGACGGGACGACTCAAATGATTAGGGAAGGTGCATGGATAGGGAATCGTGTGACATTGTTCTAAATGCCTTATCTGAAAATTACCTTGATCTCAGATATCAGACAGTGCCGAATTTTTGACTCAGTTCACGTAGAGTAGGGAGTCACTGATAATAAAGCAATTACATCATAACTGACTAGACGAGTGAATAAGAATGTAAAGAAAAGTGTGATAAGAAAAAGATTTCAGATTACCTAAGCAATCAGTGAGAAATTCTCTTCTCTGAGACCGAAACTGTTGAAAATAAATGGACAAATCACAAGAGTATTGCAGAATACGCCTTAGAGAAGTATGTGCCGAGCAAAACTATGAGGGATACGAAATAACCGTAATGGTTCGACAGCCATATTAGAAAGCTGCTTTCAAAGCAAAAAGGGCTTCACCACAGATCTGAATGCAGCAAAATCCTCGTGGACAAATAAAAACCGGACAGATCCAAAAGTAGTGTAAGGAGAGCCATGCGCGAAGTGTTCAACGAATTCAAAAGTAAAACTCTATCTACGGACTTGATAAAAAATCGATAGAACTTTTGGTCTTATGTTAAAGCTTTAACCGGATCGAAGCCATCTGTTCAGACACTCCTTGACTATGATAGCGTAGAAACGGTGGATGACTGAGAGGTCGAATTACTATATTCCTTTTTTCGCAATATCATACAGTGTCACTTGCTTCAGTTAACGGACCAACTTCAGAATGACGGATATCGAAATAAATGTCCACAGGATAGAAAGACAACTGAAATCTCCCAACAGAAAGAAAGGAGACTATGCGTGACGGGATATCTATTAGCTTCTACACAGATAATGAGAAAGAATTTGCGCTCTTATAATAGCAGTCACCAGGAGGTCGCTGGAAGAACGAAGCTTTCCCAGTGTTTGGAAAAATGCACAGATCATTCTCATTTTCAAGAAGGGTCGCCCAATGGCCGCGCGCAACTATAGGCCTGTATCGCTAACATCACTTTGTCGTAGAATTTCAGAACATGTTTTATGCTCGCTTATTGTAATCTTTTGGAGACCGAAAATCTCCTGTATAGGATATAACATGTATTCTGCAAACTAACAAGGGGAGGCTGCCAATTGTGAAATTCAGATTCGATTCATACTGCGCATAATAAAAGCTCATGGCCAGAGGTGTAATGTGGCAAAGCACCAAGATGCACTTCTCAGCCGCTGTCGAGAAAATCGACAGTTAAAGTAAACCGTTGCAGTGAAATACTCTCTACGAGTAACAATTTTATAGAGCGTCGTGGCGCAGCGGTAAGCGCTCGGGTTCATAATCCGAAAGTCGCCGGATCGAATCTCGCGCCATGCAATTTTTTTATTATTAGTTTTTTGTAATTCATATATATATATATATATATATATATATATATATATATATATATATATAAAAACTATTAATGAATTGCTTATGCATCTTGGTGAAGGCTGATCGCTCTCCAATTGTACCGCCTCCATTTTTCCGTTTGTTTAAGAGGGTGTACCAAAGCTCTCACGTCCGCACTGATTATATATATATAATTCCCGGCAATCAGTTGCAACAATTATGAATATAATAAGTTGTTGAAAGTCGTTTGTCGTGGAAAAACTGGCGACTTCGAACATCATTATGTTTTCCGCAAACAAAGTTGTATTTCACAAATGTTATTAATTGTCTTCATAATGTTAACCACGTATAGTTAACGGAAGACGTAGAAACGATATTCCGAAACGAATACGTATAGCGTAAGTCAAACATTCGAATTAGAATAGAGACCCCACGAACACAAATTTGCTGTGGCAGGTATGAAATATAAACTCCGTTACTCGCTCATTACACTTGGACAGATGTTGAATGGGCCGAAACGAGCCGCCGCATAACAGCGTAGTTGCCTGCTAACTTCGAAAGAAGGTAGATGCGGTCCCTAGCGCAACTTATAACATCGTCGAAAATCAGTGCGGACGTGAGAGCTTTGGTACACCCTGTTAAACAAACGGAAAAATGGAGGCGGTACAATTGGAGAGCGATCCGCCTTCACCAACATGCATAAGCAATTGATTAATGTTTGAATTACAAAAAACTAATAATAAAAAAAATTGCATGGCGCGAGATTCGATCCGACGACTTTCGGATTACGAACCCGAGCGCTTATCGCTGCGCCACGACACTGTAGAAAATCATTAATCGTAGAGAGTATTTCACCGAAACGGTTTCTTTTAACTGTCGATTTTCTCGACAACGGCTGAGAAGTGCATCTTGGTGCTTTGCCACATTACACCTCTGGCCATGAGCTTTTATTATGAGCAGTATGAATCGAATCAGAATTTCACAATTGGCGGCCTCCCCTTGTAAGATCACGTGAAACACAGTCCGCTCTGTTTGCCGACGAGACCCAGAAAGCAGTAGAGACCGATGCCTTGTTTGATACAGTGTTCTTTGACTTCCACAGACATTCGATAAAGTTCGACAAGCTGCCTAATTAACAAGATACGAGGGCGCGGATTATGAGACGAGCTGTGTGATTGGACGGAGGAGTACCTACCAAAGAGAACAAAGCGTGTCATCCACAACGGAGAGAATCGTCAGGCTGAAAAGTAGCTTCGGGCAAGGAAGTGTTATGGAACCATTACTTGTGTGTTTCTAAAATACTTTAAAAAGCTGTAGGGACAGTTTCCTTACACCAAAACAAGAAAAAAGTCTGGTAAAGATGGGTCTAAAACGACAACCTTAAAAGCTATTAGCACTTCTTCATCTTTGTTACTGTGAAACATGTCCTTCTACTGCAAGCTCTTTGCTTCGCATATTTTGGGTGGCGGTATTATGGATCAAAGCAAGAAAAAAATGTCCAATAAACGTGGGTTCTGAAATGCGCACCTTAAGAGCTATGGGCACTTCTTCATATTCGCTACTCTGAAACACATCCCTTCTATTGATCAAGTGCTCATACCTCTTAAGGTATGCATTTTAGAGCTCATGTTTATTGCACATTTTTTCTTCTTTTGATCCATAATACTCCATGATGCTACTGCAGGCGGGTGTTAAATGACTGTGCGCAACGGAAAATAATAAACGCTAAAATGAAGATTTGGCCCTGTCTGACTACCCCTGAAGCAGATCTTAAGATCTCTTAATGCTCTTTAACATATAAGTTCCAACCTAAACAGAAATGAGTGATTAAGGGAACTAATTATACTAAATGATAAACGTTGTTTCTGCTTATACATTTATTGTATATTAAAAACAATCTTTATTACAGATGTTTATATTTCCTGACTAAAATTACAGATCCATTGAACAACTCTGCCCTTTTATTATGACTGCGCGATCTAATATAAATAACGCGAAATGACTGACATCGTCTATATACCAAACACAAGAAGACACTACTTTTAAAGAAGATCTACAATGGAGTGCAACGTCAGTGGAAATAAATCCTACGTGATCACAGCTGTTTAGCCTTATAGCCCCTAATAAGCCAAAGCAATTAGCAATATCACCGTATATACTGCGTCTGGTGCATCGGTTCTCGTACACCCCTGCGACGGTAGAAGAACTCCAGCCACCAAATAAACTTTCAGAGAGTAGGACGGCTGAAGGCGGTCCTCTGACTACTGTACTCTAATACTGTCTTCTCCTCTCTGTGTTCTACAGACGAGAAACGCGAACTCCCAGCCACAAGGACGGAGTTCAGATAACGTCTCAACGTAAGTATAACCAGAAGAAGTGCTCTCAGTCACTGAAAGCTGCGTACTCAACGACGACTTCCAACCCGGAGGCGAAGTACAGAATCGTATAAGTTCACAACAGTACAGTGCCTGACCTTTCTAACTATAAAATCCCGTGAGAGCATAGAGCAAGTCCATCCGTACCAACAAGAAGCTGATACTGAGCGACCCTCACACACGGGAGCTCAAAACGGAAGACCGCGTCTCTCCAGGTTCGAATCCTGCCTCGGGCGTGGATGTGTCTGATGTTCTTAGGTTAGTTTAAGTAGTTCTAAGTTCTAGGGGACTGATGACCTCAGATGTTAAGTCCCATAGTGCTCAGAGCCATTTGAACCATTTTGCTAGGCTATTTTATCTTGTTTTCGGCCGTACTACTTCCTCTCAAAATATGGGAAGCAAAGAGCTTGCAGTAGCAGAGATTTGCTTCACATTATCGAAGATGGAGAAGTGCTCGTAGGTCTTAACGTATGCAGTTTAGAGCCCCATGTTTAGTAGACTACTTTGCTTCGAATGACCGATCCTGTCGTACTCCTGAACACTGACCATTCCTCCTGGGAGATCCTACATGCGTATCTTCTGTAATGCGATACGATGACGACGATGATAATGGTAATAGTGGTCGGTCTCTGAAAAGTAAGAGTAGAGGGGGACCGTTTAGCACGCGCTAAGAGCCCCGCCCTGGAGGCCAGTGCCGCCTGGAAGTTTCAAGGTCGCGGGCGCTGCGACCGCCGCGCCGGCCTCTTCGCGCTACGCCGTCCCCCGCTTCCGTTGCAGACTCGACGCGGCCGCCGGGGGGTGGTGGCGAATGTCAACAAGCGACTGCTGAGGCGGCGGCAGGCCATAACGGTGCGAGCCGGCCGCAGGTGGCTCACTTGGCGCAAAGACGCGGCCGCGAACGAACCACGCACTCTCCGCCACCGCCACTGCACCACTGCTCTCCGTCGTCACGGGATGGCGACCCAGCTGAGCTGCTGACCGACACCACACACACACACGCGCGCGCGCGCTACTCTCTGCAACTACTCGCCGCGGCGCTTTGTTCCACAGACAGCCTATCGTGAGTACCGCATTGCCACTTTGATTTATAACAAAGTCGTCAAGATGGTCAGTCTCGGAACACGAATAAAGCGTGCCGCATGCATTTTATTACTGTTTGTTGTAGTCTTCAGTCCAGAGACTGGTTTGATGCAGCTCTCCATGCTACTCTATCCTGTGCAAGCTTCTTCATCTCTCAGTACCTACTGCAACCTACATCATTCTGAATCTGTTTAGTGTACTTATCCCTTGGTCTCCGTCTACGATTTTTACCCTCCACACTGCCCTCCAATACTAAATTGGTGATCCCTTGACGCCTCACAATATGCCCTACCAATCGATCCCTTCTTCTACTCAAGTTGTGCCACAAACTCCTCTTCTCTCCTGTTCTATTCAATACCTCCTCATTACTTATGTGATCTACCCATCTAATCTTCAGCATTCTTCTGTAGCACCACATTTCGAAAGCTTCTATTCTCTTCTTGTCTAAACTATTTATCGTCCACGTTTCATTTCCATACATGGCTACACTCCATACAAATACTTTCAGAAATGACTTCCTGACATTTAAATCTATACTCGATGTTAACAAATTTCTCTTCTTCACAAACGCTTTCCTTGCCATTGCCAGTCTACATTCTATATCCTCTCTACTTCGACCATCATCAGTTATTTTGCTCCCCAAATAGCAAAACTCCTTTACTACTTTAAGCCTCTCATTTCCTAATCTAATTCCCGCAGCATCACCTGATTTAATTCGACTACATTCCATTATCCACTTTTTACTTTTGTTGATGTTCATCTTATATCCTCCTTTCAAGACATTGTCCATTCCGTTCAACTGCTCTTCCAGGTACTTTGCTGTCTCTGACAGAATTACAATGTCATCGGCGAACCTCAAAGTTTTTATTTCTTCTCCATGGATTTTAATATCTACTCCGTATTTTTCTTTTGTTTCTTTTACTGCTTGTTCAATATACAAATTGAATAACATCTGGGAGAGGCTACAACTCTGTCTCACTCCCTTCCCAACCACTGCTTCTCTTTCATGCCCCTCCTCTCTTATAACTGCCATCTGGTTTCTGTACAAATTGTAAATAGCCTTTCGCTCCCTGTATTTTACCCCTGCCACCTTTAGAATTTGAAAGAGAGTATTCCACTCAACATTGTCAAAAGCTTTCTCTAAGTCTACAAATGCTTTTTATTACTATATATACAGGGCAATTCAAAACGAATACTATTCAACTGACAGCTACACATCAATAAGAATTTCGAAAAATTTTAAAGAAATTTTGAAATTTCGATTGTTGGGTGGTCGTACTGGTCATGATCATCTACATCACCTCACCTAACACTCGTAGATTTGTTCGTATGAGTTTATACGAAATTCCTTGTCTGTGTGCCTCCTTTACTGCAAACTCAAAACATGCATTTCGAATGCGTTTGCGTTGGTCACTCCACATTTGCTTGAGAATATATGGCGTGAAATAGACAATCGTTTACACGATGTCCCCATGACCAAGGAGAGTCCTGTACAACAAGTATGTAAAAGATTTTTTAAGCTTTCTTTTACTTTTTTCGCAATTCTCATCGATGTGTCTCTATGGATTAACTAGTTACAGCGTTTGTACTTGCAATAGTAATTTTCAGTGGCCCCATGTTTAATATATTCCTACCAGCTTCAAACCTCTGTTCGGCATGAGTTGTCCGTTTAGACTACATTACTACATTACTTTATTCCTCCGATTGCGTATGTCTGCAGCTCGTGGTCTCGCGGTCGCGTTCTCGCTTCCCGAGCACGGGGTCCCGGGTTCGATTCCCGGCGGGGTTAGGGATTTTCACCCACCTCGTGATGACTGGGTGTTTGTGTTGTTCTCATCATTTCATCATCAAACATGTAAGTGACGAGTTTGGACTGAGCAAGGTGTGGGCTCTGATAACCGCGTCCCACAAACCAAACATCGTCATCATCCAATTACATATAAAAAGAATGATCCAGGCAGTGGTCACAGACTTGTTTCACTGGCAGGAGAGATTTACTACATTATCTGGAATTTTATATAAGTGACTACTCTCTTTTGCTAAAATTTGTATAGTAAACTCCTAGTACGATGTTGCACAATGGAATGTACAGACATTCTTCAGCTGACAATATGTCACTCCCTAGAGACTGTGAAGATAGTATTAGATTAATTAAACACTTCGCTTCCAAGGAATCGTGAAGATAATATTAGATTTCAGATAGCTCACACGAATACTTATATGCATACTCTACCCACGAACCTCATTGAATGGAATGGCCGGAAACCTTAATGTGTGCTACAATAAAGAATATTCTCTGCTGCCCAAGTTGCAAATGATTTACGGAATATTGATTTTTAGATTGATGCATCATTATAGTAACTTTACAGCTTACCATGCAGCTATACTCTGAATGACTTCCTGGGCATCAACTGAGGCCCGAAGCATACAGCAATGTTTTAAACACAGTAGAAAAATGAGCCAGGCGTAAACTAATTGATGTTGGTGGTTACGGCATACCTGTCTGCATACTGTAATTTTCGCATAAACTGGGGAGAAAATCGTTCGTGCCATTTATTTACGAATCGTGTAAATGTTACTCTGTATGTTTTGGCTGTAATTCTTTGTGTGTTGGAAAATGGAGATGGGATACGCTTACAACGATTGCCTGCAAGAGAGTGGAAAACCGTGGAAAATAGGCTCGCCGGAATTACCGGACAGACCATTGTTAAGTCAGCGTGTGGATCCGATTGAGTGTGGCTCTTCTTCCTGTCTCGTACATAACTACTCTGAGGGCTACACTCCTCAAGCGGATCGTAATAGGCACCTTGTGGAGCTGCCCAGGGACAAATGTGTAACGGAGACTGTGGATGCCAAGGCGGTGACTCAGTCAAACCAGTTATAAAAACATAAAAAAAGAGAAAAATTTAAGTGAGACCATCGCGAACTTCAAGTTGTGCGGGAAGATGGTGGAGAGGGGGGGGGGGGGGGGTGGTTCCATGGAGATTTTGAGTAAAATATCAGGACTAAGCAGGCGTATCTTCTGACGACATCTAGAACGAAAAAATATGTTCGCGATGATATCTCCACATAAAAATGTTTATTTATCACTCTTGAAAACTTTTTGGTTATATTTCTTACAATTTTATTTCCCATTACCTGTGTTGCGGGGTCAAAGTAGATTGTGTGATGATATCGTTTCAAAATCGTTATTAATTATGACCTGTGCATTGCAAAACAAAGACTCAACAATTACCAAAGAAATGAAGACTTAATTTGAAACATATTGAAATCTTACAGACTACAATAAATAAATTAAACGATGATGTCCCGTATTATAATTTAATTTCTTTGTTGTACACCGTAAGACCTTTATGTATTTCGAATTTCTTTCTGTATTTCTTTGCTGATGACAGTTCCTTTGTTTCATAATACGTCAGAATGCATGAATAACTGTTTTGAGACAGTAAGACTAGAAAAAGGGCATGCAACCCGAAATATTGTGGAACGTAGGCCCAAGTATGAGAGCTGTTCGTTTCTTAAGGCCCGATCGGTAGCAAAATGAAAATCACAGTGAAAATCCGTTGAAGCTTTGTACAGATACGTTGGACAGTGTCTCAAGTATGCCTGTCGATCGCATCACGTCGCTCTTTTCAGGTCTGGTTTCTAGCGATGCCTAGAAAATAGTGTCTCCCGCCAAGAATGGGTGCCTGCTGAGAGTTTTCGCCTGATTTAATGCAGCCCACATAACTTAACTGTCATGCATTTCCTTCTCCGTGACAATTCTCAGCCGCACATTGCAGGGGCAATGAAGACTCCCCAGCAGCGTTCTCGACGGACTGTGTTTGATTACCCACCGTACAGCCCTCTGATTTTCGTCCCTGCTCACATAAACTGCCGGCTATGAAGACAACATTTTGCCAGAGATAGCGAGCTGCAGACCATCGTAGAGAATTGGTGGAAAGCACAGGCTACTGTCTTCCATGACGAGGGTGCTGGAAAGTTGGTACAACGCCACGACACATCTCTTAAGTAGGAGTGGCGACTATGTAGAAAAGCAGCTGGGAGGTGTCTTCATCTGTTACAAACGAAACATTTTTAATTTTCACTTTGGTTTCCATTTCGCGACTGATCGGATCTCAATTAATCAGTAGCCCTTATAGTAATAGTACACTCTAAGTTGGCTTCTTTCCGATCGGTGAAATTCGACTGCCTTCGGATCGCCACGCAATGTTTACGCTCGTTGCTAACTTTAGACACCTAATAATATTGTGCGTTATTATTATTATTCAGAAAAATGAACGAAACAGTCGCACCTGGTTCTTGTAGTGGTTTGCCATCAATTTTCACGTCACTTCTGTGACACATTGAGCCATGACATGTTAGATTCTTTTCAAGCTATAAGCTGGCTGCCCTGGAACAAGGAGACGATGTTTGTCTCTACCACAAGACGTTAGCAAGCTTTTGCTCCCAACAAGAGCTGTCTTCCAGCTGTTATTCCATTCGTTGTTCTGAAAGGGGGGGGGGGGGAGAGAGAGAGAGAGAGAGAGAGAGAGAGAGAGAAGCAATTCTTTCAGTGCTCTCTAACACCTCTACATCCGTTCTCTTGCTGTCTCTACATGGGCGATAATCTGGAAACAACATAATCTCTTTGTGTTATCCAGTGGATACCCATTTGATATTTCATCGGCCGGCCGGGGTGGCCGTGCGGTTCTAGGCGCTACAGTCTGGAACCGCGCGACCGCTACGGTTGCAGGTTCGAATCCTGCCTCGGACATGGATGTTGTGATGTACTTAGGTTAGTTAGGTTTAAGTAGTTCTAAGTTCTAGGGAACTGATGACCTCAGATGTTAAGTCCCATAGTGCTCAGAGCCATTTGATATTTCGTCAGCTATATTTCGCTAGAGACATTTCGTTACCAAATTAACGTTAGTGGACACTTGGTGCTTATTGTAGCTGGAAAAATAAAATCGCCATAAATCTCTGGATTCATTCTAAATCCTGCTCTCCTTCCGTAACGTTCTTATGGAACGGGAATCGAACCCGGGCCGTTAGGCACGACATTCCGTCGCGCTGACCACTCAGCTGCCAAGGGCGGTCAGTGAATGGATGACGATCTTATTTGAGAGACTAAATAGGTACTCACCTTAAGTGATTTAGGGATTTCCGGAAAACCTAAATTACGCCAGCCACAAATGAATTTGAATGTAGCTCTCCTGATGAGTCCAGCATTTCGGAACTCCACCACATCTTTAGACCATTTATCACTTCAAGCGGCAAATATTTGGCGCATCATGTTGCTCAGGTATTCTATCCTATATCTTTACGTACACTATGCTATGAAAAAGATACTGCTTTAATTTTTATTTGAAATACCACTACGTGGTTCGTATGTCACGCCATCATCTTCAGACAACACATGTATGTCACAAATACATTCGACCGTGAAAAAAGTATCATAGTCCATCTGAAGATAATGGCATGACCGTCTAAACGCGTAGTGGTGCTTAAATAAAAATAAGTGATGGAAACAATATACCAATAATTGTCTCTATATGAACACCCGCAGTCGTTAACAAGTAGTCCATCATGGACGACATATTTGAAACTATGCTACGATAACTGTTCACTATTACTTCCAAGCGTATATTTGAAACTTTGTTCTTTGTTAGTTATAAGAGTTCCGGCAACAGTGAGATAGGATCTTACCTCGTAATCGACAAGGTGCCTATTTCAAATTCTACCGCTGTAGCTCACGCGGAAGCACCGAAGTTTTCCGAAGGGCTATACAAGAATACTTAGCCTCATTACCATTCACACTCGACAGTGGAATCTTAAGGTGACATATTGTTCAGCTATTCTAAGCTGTGAGCCAGTAGTCCCCATTCAATTTCGTTTGCTTGTTCTTTAAAATGTTTGCCCTATACATGAATTGAGGATGCGCAGTAACATTGAAGGATCTTAGATTTTAATGACCGGTCGACGCTGGGATCATTACAGACAGTGCACTAGCTAAGACGGACGAAGGATATGGAAGGATATCGGTCGCGGTCTGTTCGAAGGTACCTTTCCGGCAAGTGACTGAAGCGATTTAAGAAAATCCAGAAATCTCAAATTTGAGACAGACATTGGAGCCCACTTGTCCCGAATGCGAGTGGACTGTACTGCCTTAAACACAGTGACACTTAGCTTGGAGGTATCCAGTGGAGTTGTGTTTCGTTGAGAACAAGGTAATTTTTATAATCTGAGGAGGGATACTGGGCGAATTATAGACTGAAATATTCTACCTGTGTGGTGTGTAGGGTAACGGACCAGAACTTCTGGTCTTGGCGGCCAACGAAAGTTTCAGTGCAGCGTACACTTCGATGAAGAGTGGAAGATTCATTCTCAAATTATTTTTACTGATTTATTTATTTGTCAAGGACTACAGCAATAGTCTTATGAAATGAAGACTCTCGGTGAAGGTATATTGCTCCTTGCGTTTTAGGTAAGCTTGTTCTAGTGTCAATGCACTCGCAGAAAACGACTGATTTCAAAGTGGTACCACAGTATGGAACGTACGCTATTTTTCGTAACCATCTAATAGACGAGCTTGTTGCGAGCGCTTGTTGAGGCGTATTCGAAAAGTAAGAGTCGTTCGGTGGTGAAAAATATCTATTCGTTAGAACAAGGTTGTATTGCCGGTTTTACCTTCCTGCAAACTGCTTCGCTTTTCCACGTAGTCATGTTTCACCTCTGGGCAGTTTTGGTAACGTTGCATTAGCGTTTTCAACCCCTCTACACAGAAATTGTCCTCCTGAGAAGATGACAAGGACGGTTTTTCGTTCCTCGTTATCCTGAAACCGCTGTCCACCAAGTCATTGTTTCAAGTGAAAGAAGTGGTAAAAGTTGATGAGTGCGATGTCGGGACTACCGGTTGAGTGGTCGATTGTTCCCAAGGAATACGTTTAATGCTATGCTTGGTAGCGGCACCAGGGTGTAGACACGCGCTGTCATGGATAATGACTATCTCGGACGGCATCGCACTGTCGATTTTGGATAGCACGTCTCAGTTTGGTGTGTACACGTCGGCTGTTCAAATGGCTCTGAGCACTATGGGACTCAACTGCTGAGGTCATTAGTCCCCTAGAACTTAGAACTAGTTAAACCTAACTAACCTAAGGACATCACAAACATCCATGCCCGAGGCAGGATTCGAACCTGCGACCGTAGCGGTCTTGCGGTTCCAGACTGCAGCGCCTTTAACCGCACGGCCACTTCGGCCGGCCACGTCGGCTGTAATGGTGAACAGATGTCCCACGAAATCAACCGAAAGTTCACCTTTTTCGTCTAATTATACGGTAGTCATCATCTTTTATCTCGAGTAAGTAACTGAATTTGTTTAAATATTTACTATCAAAACCAGTCTTGATCACAAATCATTTATTCCGGGGACCGGTTTCGACAACAACTGTGATCATCTTCAGACCAATGAGTAAGAACCTCCTTCTGGTGATTTACCACCAGGAGGAGGTTTTTACTCATTGGTCTGAAGATGACAACAGTTGTGGTCGAAACCGATCATCGGCATAAATAATTTGTGATCAAGACTGTTTTTGATAGTAAATATTTGTAATAACACTGATCACTGCATACTCCCACAATGTATTCAAAAGTAATGAATTTTTTTACATTTTGGCGAAAATTGATTGGTGCAACTGTACTGATAGTTTTGATTCAGCATTGGTGTAAGATATCCACATTCGAAGCACGTGGGGAAACAAGTCATCTGTAAGTTGTTGATAGCTGCACGTTTGTCTGTTTGACGTTCTTTGATCTTTGCGTTGATCGGTAAGCATTTTCGGCACACATCTGCACACAGTGTGCGATGTCCCAGCTTTTCGGTGAAAGTTCTGTAAATAGTGGGGTATCAGACACGAGGAAATTCATCATCCAGAGCAACAGTCTCCAATCATCGATGTGGTCACATTTTTTGTTCCACTCGTTGGATGGCTTCATCGGTCTGCGTTCTGGGTCAGCCACTCCGCTACTCATCACGCACATTTGTACGGTCACTTTTAAAGTCTCTACACCACTCTGTAACCCATCCTTTATTTGTTACTCTAAGTCCATAACCCAGAGGCAATTCTTGATGAATATGAACAGCTGTAGATCCTTTTGCACACAAAAATCGAACTGCAATAAGCATTCCGCAAATGACTGGGGCAACAGTTTTCGAAGCCATCGTTATGTGCTTTCACTCACAGTCAAACGACTGCCGAATCAAAACAATGATTTTTGCGGCTTCGTAAGCAATCAGCTGACGATGCTCCATTATTGCAATTTTGATGCGAGCTTCCGACATTTAAATATAAGCAAACGGTCGTTACTTCGAGGATGTACGTTGTAATATTCCTCTGTTCCTAGAGGTGCTCTTATCAGGAAAGTGTTAAAAATTCAAAAATGTGAAGAGAGAGTTACACTTTCTGCGCAAAGTAGTGTTGAGTGCAAGGTTCATCTGATCATGTAATGCCGGGCGGGGGTGGGGGGAGGGGGGGGGGGCGGAACTGCTCCGCTTTAAGTCATACATTTTTTTAAAAAGCCACTAGGTAAGCAGCGAACAAAACTGTTTTATGCTAGTCTCATGTTCTGTCAGAGGATGTAGTATCTTTACCAGTTATGTTTGCTTTATTATCATGAGAGTGTAACACCAGCGAGGCACCAACACAGAGGCATTGTAACAGCTGTGCAAACCCACACTGGAAATCTGGCAAATGCAGAAGATAGCCAACACACTGAAATTCCTATTAACAGACCACTCGCTAACTCGTATGGGGATGGATAGGAAAGCAAACAACCATAGTTTTTTGAAAAAAAAAGGGGAAAACGTTTAGAAAATTACCTAAAGCAGGACGAAGATTTTGTCATCAGCCCTTCCGAATACGAGAACATACTGCTTCCCCAGAGCTGTCGCGATGATCAATGTAAGGAAATTACGGAGTGTACAGATGGTCATTCCTAAAAGGTGGTACAGGAATAGAATTCGGGACTTCAATATCAGTAGGCAATAACGTTAACCAGTACCCCAACGATTCGATCCAGGCCGGATAATGACTGAACAGAAAATCAAGCAACAGATATTAGCACCTCATTTCTTTAGCTGTACACCGTAGCCGACGGACTTGGGTCCTTTCCATGGCTGTGACAACAACTGAAGGGCTTATTTCAATAGTGGACAAGTCCATTACCTCCACTTTTCTGCCTATAATGCTTCTGAAATTGATGATCCAAAAAAACAGAAAGAAAGGTTCATCTCTAGAAAGAAGCCATATGCTTGAATATTTCTAGTATCTCAACTGCAGATTTTTCAGCGTTCATTTAACTTTAGTGCTGTGTATCTCAAAATGAACGAAAATAGACGTATACCACTATTGAAATAAGCCATTCAATTGTTGTGTTAATGCGTGTACGATAATAACTACTGTGCTCTTAACTCGTAAAACTACGAAAATCTTTTACATACACGTTGTCCACCAGTGGATAAAGTTTATGCCGCAGGGAGGGATCTTCCGCGGCTGGGATTTTCTGGCCAGCATGATAACTGTTAATAGGATCCATTACTCATTGATGAGGCTGCTGTGAGTTTCACAAAAGCGACTCGTCCTGACGGTCGACGACCCTCGGTGAAATGCTCACTCGAAATGGTCGCTCCTCCCACTGCTCGATAACGCTGATCTGAACATGTCCAGCTGTAGGTTCACTGAACCGCGAGGGCGTGCTGCAAAGTAACGCCTCTAAAATTTTCTGTGAGAAAACCCTGAAAGTTTTTTAAATAAAACAAACGTTATTAACATTCTACACCTTTATTCTTCATATCTACATATTTATATCTCAGTGTACTCATTATAGCGACAAAACAAATCTCCCAACGGGAGACCATTTTCTGATGCTTCGAGTTTTTCCGGTGGATTTGTTGTAAATAGGCTTATGGGTTTGCTGCCGGATGACGTTGTGACGTTGGGACACAGCGTCTACTGCAAGCCAACGCATACAGATTTATAATTGCAGGCCATAAGCTGCAATCGCCCTGCACAATGCGGTAGTGCATTACGTATGTCAGTTCATAGAGCCGGCCGTTGCGACCGAGCGGTTCTAGGCGCTTCAGTCCGGAACCACGCGGTTACGGGCGCAGGTCCGAATCTTACCTCGGCCAGGGATGTGTGTGATGTCCTTAGGTTAGTTAGATTTAAGTGTTTCTAAGTTTGGGGGACTGATGACCTCAGATGTTAAGTCCCATAGTGCTTAGAGCCATTTGAACCATCAGTTCGTAGAGCGCGTGTGAAAGCTTGTCGAGTGAGACACAACATTTGAAGACAGTGTTCCGAGAATATGGTTATTCTGAGAGACAGATACGTAATGCATTCAGGCCCAAGCGAGGTCAATCCATGGAGCAGAATGAATATACTAAGACACCCACCACCTTGGCCTTCTTACCTTATTTTGATGCCATGTCGCCAAGAATCGGAAGAGCCCTCGGAAGATATGATACTAAGCGAGCTTTTCAACCATCTGGAAAACTGAGGAAGCTGTTGAGCCCGGTTAAGGATGATCTCGGCCTGAAGAAATACAGTATAACATCCCTTGTCAAAGTGAGACAGTATATATAAGCCAGAAATATCGCACAGTACAAGAACGCACCGATGAACATCAGTGTCATACACGCCTACGCCAACCGGAGAAGTCGGCAATTGCAAAACACTGTCTGAATACAGGGAATCGCATTATTTATTTAAATGACTGAAGTTTTATCATTCTGGGATTGCGTCATTAAGGAAGCAATATATAACAGTACAGCTGATAATCTCACCAACTGAGCACAGCTTGGAACACAGCATTGGCTGCTATTAAATCACGACGTGAAAATCAAGACTTTTCGACAACAGATCCGTCATAACATTGGTCTAGTATGGTTTTTTAGTGAGTAACGTCTGGCCACACTGTTAGTAAACATAGCGTACAGCGCACCCGCAGCAGGGCCGCTCTGCGATTTTCGGCAGTTGGCGTTTGAATATGGCGCCATCTGTCCGCAAACCATTGCGCGTGCGTGATTTCCGCGCCTGCGCACTCTTCGCGCACGTTTTCTACGTACAGGGTCGTCGACGTGCAGATACCTTCAGTCGTACCTAGCCACCAGTAAGGTTCAACCACCTGAAGATATCGGACAGTCGTTTCAAGGAAATATTGTGGAATTTATACAACGTCATACGGCGGCAAACGCATAAAGACTGTTTACAGAGACCACTTTGTTTATACCGTCAATTTAGAACATTTAACTTTGTTGACGGAGCCACAACCTCACCTTGGCTTGCTCCGCTTCACCACCATCAAAATTGTCCTCGAAGGTGTTCTTTTCGGAGGTGGCCAAGTCGGCACTGTATGGAGGATAATCGATGAGAGTGAACCCCTAGGCCTAGGATTATTGCAGATGTAGGTAGCACCGTTCGTGTATGGTCTGGCATTCTCGTGCTCAATGAGGGGATGAGCCCTTCAAATTCGAAGCTCGATTACAACACGCTCTTTCCCAAGCACCGACATAGTTACTTTACACATTGCCATGTTACACCCCCACAGTTCCGAGCCCTCTAGCGGCAAAGCGCTGCAGATATGTAGACATGAAGAATGAGATACAGAATGTTAATAACGTTTGTAGTTTAAAAAGTTAGAAGGGTCTTCACATGAAAAATTCGAAGGCATTACTTTTCGTATATTGTCTGTAGGTAGCTCAGCTTGAGAATTTCGTCCTTCCTGCAAACTTAAATCAAATGGTTCAAATGGCTCTAAGCACCATGGGACTTAACATCTGAGTTCATCATTTCCCTACACTTAGAACTACTTAAACTTAACTAACCTAAGGACATCACACACATCCATGCCAGAGGCAGGATTCGAACCTGCGACCTTAGCAGCATCGCGCTTCCGGACTGAAGCGCCTAGAACCGCTCGGCCACAAGGCCAGCCCTGCACCTTCGGCTTATACTTAACATGCAACAGAAGTATTCCAGACAAGAAGAGTCCACTCACTAGCCATCTCTTTAACAACTGTGAAACGCATTTTGATCCGCTAAAAATAGCAGCAAACCATTTTGAGAATACTTTCGGGAAGACATTGCGACAAGCTGAAGAGTTATCGACACTTTACAGTCGAGTATCGGAGCACCATCAAAATGTCAGATTCCTTGCCAATGATTTCAACGTAATCGTAACGCATCTTGACTTTCCAATGACACAATTTATTGATTTGCCTTCAGGCGCAGTATTTTGAAATTGATCGCAAACGACCAGTGGCCTAAACATTAAACACAGCTGATAAGAGATTAAATAATAATAAGATAAACTGTTTTATTCTTCATAATAAGTCGTTTAGCAGCTGACGTCCCTAATTCTTCCAATATTATGGAAGCAACAAGATTTTTGTCGTGTATCCGCATCAGCTGGATGCCAGCGATGAGTGCTAGTTGCAGTGGAGTGTTATGTCAGTGCTATTGTGAATCAGTTGTTGAGAAGCGTGCGAAATCGACTGAAATGTGCAGGAGCTCCATCGTGCATGAACCACATGTTGTGTTGTACTTGTAAAGGCACATGTTCTAGCAGCACAGGTAGAGTATCCCGTATGAAATCATGATGAGGACATGGGGCCCAATCAAGACATCACCAACAATGCCTGCCCAAACGTTCACAGAAAATCTGTGTTGATGACGTGATTGCACAATTGCGTGTGGATTCTCGTCAGCCCACACATGTTGATTGTGAAAATTTACAGTTTGATCACGTTTGAAATGAAGCCTCATCCGCAAAGAGAACATTTGCACTGAAATGAGGATTGACACATTGTTGGATGAACAATTTGCAGAAGTGTTCCCGCCGCGGTGGTCTCGCGGTTCTAGGCGCGCAGTCCGGAACCGCGCGACTGCTACGGTCGCAGGTTCGAATCCTGCCTCGGGCATGGATGTGTGTGATGTCCTTAGGTTAGTTAGGTTTAAGTAGTTCTAAGTTCTAGGGGACTGATGACCACAGCTGTTAAGTCCCATAGTGCTCAGAGCCATTTGAACCATTTTTGAAGAAGTGTACCCGTGGAGGCCAATCAGCTGCTGATAGTGCCTGCACACGCGGTGTATGGTACGGAAACAACTGGTTCTCCCGTAGCACTCTCCATACAGTGACGGTCAACGCTACCTTGTACAGCAGCAACTTCTCTGACGCTGGCATTAGGGTTATCGTCAACTGCACGAAGAATTGCCTCGTCCATTGCAGGTCTTCCCCAGTCGCGAGTCATAGGCTGGAATGTTCCGTGTTCCCTAAGACGCCGATCAATTGCTTCGAACGTCTTCCTGTCGGGACACCTTCATTCTGGAAATCTGTCTCGATACAAACGTACCGCGCCACGGCTATTGCCCCGTGCTAATCCATACATCAAATGGGCATCTGCCAACTCCGCATTTGTAAACATTGCACTGACTGCAAAACCACGTTCGTGATGAACACTAACCTGTTGATGCTACGTACTGATGTGCTTGATGCTAGTACTGTAGAGCAATGAGTTGCATGTCAACACAAGCACCGAAGTCAACATTACCTTCCTTCAATTGGGCCAACTGGCGATGAATGGAGGAAGTACAGTACATACTAACAAAACTAAATTGAGCTCGAACATGGAAAGTAAGCGTTTCCGGACACATGTCCACATACCATCTTTTCTTTATTTGTGCTGTGAGAAATGTTTCCTGAAAGTTTGGCCGTACCTTTTTGTAACACCCTGTATATAGCGACGGACTAATATAGACAGCTAGACGGATGTTGTAGCACATGTGTTTGCTTACCCAGCACAGGCTGGTCATAGTAGGCTTTCCAGAAGAGACGGCAGCCAGCGATAAGACCCGGTAGTGGTGGCGCTATCTCGCGTTGGGAGCGGCCAACCTTGACCGACAGAAGGAAGGTCTGGCTGGTGATGCGCAGGTGCAGATAGCGCCGAACCGTGCCGTGAATGGAGAAAGCCGCACGTGCCTCGCAGAAGGCCTTATCTTACACGTACTCCTACTCGACAGGGTACGGTAGCAGCGAGTACCAGACCACCACGAACTACGCCAAGGCGTGATTCACTTTACGCTGGGAGAAGCTACCTCAGTGTACTCTGCGAGGCATTTCATATCGCACTGTACCTGGCGCATCCACTGTGGCTTCTAATCTGTGACACCCTTTCCGTATAATACGGATTGTCAGTCCTAGTTTACACCGGAGCATTCGCAGCCAATTCGCCAGTGTTCACTACCATTCGCTTGTGTCTGGGAAGAAGTGTTTAGACTAGCGAAGCAGGAACAGAAGAGAATAGGAGACAACGAACATACCCTACGAATGCTGCTTTATTATGTGTTTGCCGCTAATAATTGGCACACGGGATACAACATTATCCAGTGAGAATCGCGGTGCCATACTTAGCTATTCAAAGACGATTATTTTGCGTGGCGAAAGCATTGTTTTGGCAAAGTAATCACAATAGGGCAGGAAAGGAAGAATTTAGGTATCTAAATTAACACTGAATTGAACCTCCAGTTTTGCTTAGCATTAGAATTTGCACATATGTCGCCAGTTTCCGCTACAGTCTGGAACCGCGCGACCGCTACGGTCGCAGATTAGAACCCTGCCTCGGGCATGGACGTGTGTGACGTCCTTAGGTTAGTTAGGTTTAAGTAGTTCTAAGTTCTGGGGGTTAAGTCCCATAGTACTCAAAGCCATTTCGCCAGTTCCTCATTACAGTTTAGGCGGAAATTTAAAAGTAGAAGACTAATTACCAACGACCAACATAACTGAAGAAGTTATTTTTATATATTTACATATTTATATATTGACATTTTTATCTATTTACACTCCAGTTATGAGCAACCGGAGACATTTACGTTAGTGACTGTTTCGTATTTCAATAGCTATCATACAAGGTGCATCTGCAAAGTTCGGTGAATGGCTCAGAAAATAAAGGAAACAAGAGTTACAAATAAAATACCTTTACTAGACTTTAAAGTGATCATCATTAGGTGCAACACGCTTCAGACATAGGTTGTAAAGCTGTTGGCAACTGTCTGCAAACTGTCTCTATGGAATCGATCGAAGCACCGTGGTTACGCGTTTCTGGATATCCGCATCATTACATGACATGAGACCTGATGCAACCATTACGATCCGGAGACAAAGCGACAGGCAATGCCATGCTATTCATCGCCTTCCCCTACTCCCAAAAAACGTCGGCTGACAAAATCTGCGCCGCGCGGGATTAGCCGAGTGGTCTTGCCGCTGCAGTCATGGACTGTGCGGCTGATCCCGGCGGAAGTTCGAGTCCTCTCTCGGGCATGGGTGTATGTGTTTGTCCTTTTTAATTTAGGTTAAGTAGTGTGTAAGCTTCGGGACTGACGACCTTAGCAGTTAAGTCCCATAAGATTTCACACACATTTGAAACTTTTTTTTTTTGACAAAATCTGAAATAAGACGATGTTGGTGGCCTTTTACGACAGAAAGGTCTTGATCCAACATGATTTTATACCTAAGAGAGGTAGACAATGAAAACCATCCCATTGTGTGTCACTTGTCCTCGGATCGTATTGGTAGCAGCAAGTCTCATATCTTGTAATGATGCGAATATCCAGCAATGTGTGACCACACTGCTTCGAGCGATTCCACAAGAAGTGTTTGCTTGCAATTTCCAACTGCTTTGCCGCGCGGTTTGAGCTGCCATGTCACGGACTGCGCGGCCCCTCCCGCGGAGGTTCGAGTCCTCCTTCGGGCATGGGTTTGTGGTTGTTCGTATCATAAGTTAGTTTAAGTAGTGTGTAAGTCTAGGTACACACACACACACACACACACACACACACACACACACACACACACACACACACACACACACACGCAAGCGCGTACGCGCGCAGCCTTACAACCGATGTGAGAAGTGTGTTGTAGCCCGTGTTACTGAAAACCGAAGATGCTGTTTTCCGTTTGTGGCGTTATTATTATTATTTTTTTTGTGCGGTGTGACTGATGTGCATTAAATGTGACGATTCAGTACAGATGGCCCTGACGGCTACGTTTACCTGTGCAGTATATTTAGTACTGATACTCGAGGGAAACACGATGTCAATAGGTAGCATAGTGATCTTCAATACCGAGCGGAAATGTTTTTCTATCTATATCTTTTCATGTAGAAAGATTTTGTGCTGTCTACATCTCCACTAACATTTTGCAAGTCACTGTTTAGTGCACTGAATTTCATACCACGATTTTTGCCTTCTTTTCATGTCCCACTCGTAAATGAAGCGCTGGAATTACGATTGTCTATGTGCCCTTGCACATGTCCCAATCGAGCTTATCCTCTCATACCAGTCTCCCTGATCCTTTCGTGAGATGCACATCGAATGAAGTAGAACTGTCTCATTGGGTGCCTAGAAAATTTTCTCTATCACCACGATACCAACTGACAAACTCCAGGTAATTGCTAAAGCAGTAGCTTGGGTTGGTTATATTGCCTACGGAGGCGGCTATATCGAAGCGATGTATATATAATAAAACATTCCCCGAATACCCGTAACTAAAGGAGTACACAGCATTTAAATAGAATAAGTGTTAAAAGGAAACCAAATCCTTTTCAGTGAATTTCGTAACCAAAACCTCTACATCATAAAGACTGATTTGGTGTACCTAATGTAATAACGCGTATTGGCAGAGGTTGTAGGCGTAAATATAATCTGAGGAATGCCGTACAAAGAAGTTAGTTACAGCTCGAATATTGTGCCACATGTGGATACTGGTGGGTATTGGTGGAAAATACTGAACTATTGCTGTATGATCCCCTATTCATTGATACTTACTTAATTTTGTGTTCTGCCTTACGGCAGGTCTTGTCATGGGGGAAGCCTCGTCAGAGTGGTCCACCGCATGAGCGTCTAGGGAAGTGATTCCAGTGGTGGTTTCCCGTTGTCTTCCACTGGTGACGATGAAATGATAATGAGGACAACACAACACCCAGTTCCTGAGCGGAGAAAACCCCCAACCCAGCCGGGGATCGAACCAGGGCCCCTTGGCGTGACAGACCGCCGCGCTTACCACTCAGATATCGGGGTGGACATTCCTTGATACAGGAACTGTAAATCCCTTCCTCCCCCCTCCTCGACATGGTTCCGCTAGTGAAACCATATCGTATTAGAGTCGAGATACCACTTATGGGCGCAGTAAGGACTATTCAAGATACCAATAGTATGGAAAAAAATGTACGTATTACTTTATAAATTCATATTTGTTGCCACAAAAGCTGTATATTACAACTAAGTATGAAGAACTGTTCTAAGTTTTATTTAAAAAAAAAAAAAACAAAGAAAGAAAGGCAAATTTCGCCAGTTTTGGCCATCTTAACCCTAACTATGGCCAGTCATTTCTCCACTTTTCGCGTCTGCGTGTTATAATTAAACAGGGGCTACAACTAACTGTACTCGTAAAAGCCATTTGCAAGAAAGTAACTAATTCTTTATACGAGCATATAAGTCAACAACGGTAAATGTTAAAGCAACTGAGTGGAGAAGAAAAAAACGAAATGACAAAAAATATTTCAATAATTGGCCTAGAAACAATTCAAATTGTTGTGTGCATAGTTCCGCGTAGTCAGCGCGTACACAACTTTCCCACTAGAGCGCGCCCCGCTAAGCACAACAGCGCAGGCGCAGCGCTCGTCCGTCTCCGCACTACGAGATGGTGCTGTCATAGAGACGGACCAAATTCTGCTTCCGCCGATCCGCGTATTAACATGTAACGCAGCCAACGAGATTGCTGCTAACGTAGAACCTTTTCTCCGCGCGGATCACACTCGCGCAGTGATACATGAACGCGCGAGGTATTATAACGAGTGTACAGACGTCCGATTAGTCAGTCTGCATTTGTCGGCACCAGTCTGTACCAGTCTACATTAGTCGGTATCAGTCTATAGTCAAGTTTCAGTCTGCGCCTAATAAGATTACCATGTTCCTGTACATGCCCATGAAGATAAATGTATAGACACTTTTGTAAAGTATCAGAGATATATGTGAAAATAAGATTAATGTACCAATACCAAAGGAACTTCAGATTGTCAATTGTAAATAGCATCCAGAACCAAGTTAAGTAATTTTTATCCTTGTTATTATTTTAATAAATGTGTGTGAAAATTAGTCAAGTTCTGTGTAAAGCTGGTTACCGTCAATCTGCTATTCTAAGCGTGCAAGTGGCATTTCTATCGTCTGACCTAACGGCAGAAGATAAACACGCCACGATAAGACCACGAGACATATTGCTGACACTCGCCTACTTCGTTAGAGCGACAAGTCAAATAATCTGATGGTGTGTATACTGAAGGTCTTACCGTACGCACACCACACAAATCAGCCACCTGTTACGTTTATTTCTCACGTCAATGAACGCAGGGAACTTTGCTTTTAGTTCCTGTCCTTCTCGCATGTGGGTTGGATATGGAAGTTTCTTTAAAATATCTTCCGCCGCTAAGGTCGAAATATTATTTCCAGTGTACTCAAGACAAGTTTTAGAGATGTGGGCGTACTTAGATTCGTATCGGCTACCTCCGTGTGCCTCCCCCCCCCCCCTTCGCTTTTCCTCTCCTTCCCCCCTTTTTTATTTTCCCATCATCTATTTTCCCCCCACCTGCTCTCGGCTGTGGGATGTCACATTTGGCAACTTTTTAGTGCAGTGTTCCAGTGTTGTTCGTCATTCTCGTGTTGCGAACAGAAACCATGCTGTCGCTAGGTGTGAATTTTATGGAGGAGGAGGAGATTAGTGTTTAACGTCCCGTCGACAACGAGATCATTAGAGACGGAGCGCAAGCTCGGATAAGGGAAGGATGGGGAAGGAAATCGGCCGTGCCCTTTCAAAGGAACCATCCCAGCATTTGCCTGAAGCGATTTAGGGAAATCACGGAAAACCTAAATCAGGATGGCCGGAGACGGGATTGAACCGTCGTCCTCCCGAATGCGAGTCCAGTGTGCTAACCACTGCGCCACCTCGCTCGGTGTGAATTTTATGTCTTTTGCGAACAGAAACCAGACTGTCGCCGTGTTTTTCAATTGTCTGTCTGTTGTTTTACCTGTCTGCTTCGTATGTATTTTATTAGCATCATCGTCCCTCTATTCTTTGTTTTAAGTTCCACGATTTTTTTTTCGCCATGTTACTCTTTAAGTCTCCGTTTTTATCGCTTGTTTTTATTATTTATTCTCTTCATATTTTTAACAAAGTCTGTAGGCTGTAGAGCGGCATACTAAGCTGCTGCCATCCCGCCCCCTTTGAGGGGAATCGAAATTCAATAAAGAAAAAAAACCTCCATGTGGAACGCTCCCTCAGCGGCGTGCATTAACGACTCGCGCCCCGAGGAACACGAGTGCTCTGCCGTGACGGATGTGGCGGCGCCAGCCGGACTTGTAAACAGCCGAGTAGCGGTCGCCGCGGCTCCCGCTTCCCCGCGTCCTGCGCAGCCCGCGCGCCGTTGCCCGCGGACCGGCTGCGATCGTCGTCTTCGTTTTGGCCCGCCCCGACTCGCCGCTGGTTGTTTTGCATTGCGGCGGGCAGATGAATTGGCCGGCCGGACGGACCGGCTGCCCGCCGGCGCTGCCCCTGCACGCCTCCGTTGGCCAGGTCGCTGCTCCCAGCCGCCGCTTCTGCCCGAGACGGGATTCCGCGCACCACACACCTGCCCTGCCCTACCCACGCAGCAGAGGTCGCCTCGGACAGCTGGTCTGCAGCGCTTCACAACCGCTCCGTGTCGCCAGCCGGACTGTGCTTTTATAGCTGTACACACTTCCGCTTATTCTTTTACATCACCGACCCTTCCATTAATCTCACGCTGTACTTAAACCTCTTCCCGTCATGTGATAAACTTTTCATCTCTACTTCCCTACTGCATGCAGCAAACTCGTAATCTATTTTAAGTCTTCGCATCTTGTCCTGCTCCTGTAGCCTTTCTTCACTGGGCCCATGTCTCAAAATCATCCAATCCTTGGTTGTTGTTGTTGTTGTTGTTGTTGTTGTGGTCTTCAGTCCTGAGACTGATTTGGTGCAGCTCTCCATGCTACCCTATCCTCTGCAAGCTTCTTCATCTACCAGAGCTTACTGCAACCCACATCCTTCTGAATCTGCTTAGTGTATTCATCTCTTGGTCTCCCTCTACGATTTGTACCCTCCACGCTGCCCTCCAATACCAAGTTCGTGATCCCTTGATGCCTCAGAATATGTCCCACCAACCGGTCCCTTCTTCTTGTCAAGTTGTGCCGCAAATTCCTCTTCTCCCCAGTTCTATTCAATACCTCCTCATTACTCATGTGATCTACACATCTAATCTTCAGCATTCTTCGGTAGCACCACATTGCGAAAGCTTCTATTCTCTTCTGGTCCAAACTATATATCGTCCATGTTTCACTTCTATACGTGACTACAAACCATACAAATACTTTCAGGAACGACTTCCTCACACTTAAATCTATACTCCATGTTAACAAATTTCTCTTCTTCAGAAACGCTTTCCTTACCATTGCCAGTCTACATTTTATATCTTCCTTACGATCAGTTATTTTGCTCCACAAAGAGCAAAAGTCCGTTACTACTTAAAGTGTCTCATTTCCTAATCTATTTCCCACAGCATCACCCGACTTAATTCGACTACATTCCATTATCCTCGTTTTGCTTTTGTTGATGTTCATCTTATACCCTCCTTTCAAGACACTGTCTATTCCGTTCAACTGCTCTTCCAAGTCCTTTGCTGTCTCTGACAGAATTACAATGTCTTCGGCGAACCTCAAAGTTTTTATTTCTTCTCCATGGATTTTAATACCTACTCCAAATTTTTCTTTTGTTTCCTTTACTGCTTTCTCAATATACAGATTGAATAACTTAAGGGAGAGGCTACAACACTGTCTCACTGCCTTCCCAACCACTGCTTCCCTTTCATGCCCCTCGACTCTTATAACTGCCATTTGGTTTCTGTACAAATTCTAAATAGCCTTTCGCTCCCTGTATTTTACCCCAGCCACCTTTAGAATTTGAAAGAGAGTATTCCAGTGAACGTTGTCAAAAGCTTTCTCTAAGTCTACAAATGCTAGAAACGTGGGTTTGCCTTTCCTTAATCTTTCTTCTAAGATAAGTCCTAAGGTAAGTATTGCCTCACGTGTTCCAAAATTTCTACGGAATCCAAACTGATCTTCCCCGAGTTCGGCTTCTACCATTCGTCTGTAAAGAATTCGTGTTAGTATTTTGCAGCTGTGACTTATTAAACTGATAGTTCGGTAATTTTCACATCTGTCAACACCTGCTTTCTTTGGGATTGGAGTTATTATATTCTTCTTGAAGTCTGAGGGTATTTCGCCTGTCTCATACATCTTGCTCACCAGATGGTAGAGTTTTGTCATGACTGGCTCTCCCAAGGCCGTCAGTAGTTCCAATGGAATGTTGTCTACTCCGGGGGCCTTGTTTCGACTCAGGTCTTTCATTGCTCTGTAATACTCTTCACGCAGTATCGTATCTCCCATTTCATCTTCATCTACATACTCTTCCATTTCCATAATATAGACTTCCAGTACATCGCCCTTGTATAGACCCTCTATATACTCCTTCCACCTTTCTGCTTTCCCTTCTTTGCTTAGAACTGGGTTTCCATCTGAGCTCTTGATATTCATACAAGTGGTTCTCTTTTCTCCAAAGGTCTCTTTAATTTTCCTGTAGGCAGTATCTATCTTTCCCCTAGTGAGATAAGCCTCTACATCCTTACATTTGTCCTCTAGCCATCCCTGCTTAGCCATTTTGCACTTCCTGTCGATCTCATTTTTGAGATGTTTGCATTCCTTTTTGCCTGCTTCATTTACTGCATTTTTATATTTTCTCCTTTCATCAATTAAATTCAATATTTCTTCTGTTACCCAAGGATGTCTACTAGCCCTCGTCTTTTTATCTACTTGATCCTCTGCTGCCTTCACTACTTCATTATCAGCTGACGACACCGCCTATCACCCCTTTTTATCAGCTGTATCTGACATAACCAGTAGTACCTCTCCATCAATTCCAGAAAACCCACTATAGCATTCCGCCCCCAAGACCTGTAGCCTTGAATCCACAACTGCCCAGTCATCCCAACCGAAAACACTGAAATACTTTGGACCAACACCAGATCTGAAACTTAACTTGGAATCCCCACCTACTAACTGTTCAAAAGAAAGCCCACGATAGACGAAGACTACTAACAGACCCGACAAGGAGAAGTGAATCCCCTATTATTATCTGCGCCCTATACAACACTCATTTATTCCATCCTCATCTACACAATATTCTGTGGAATTTTGCCCCTCCTAAATTCACCACTACCACCAAATCCTAGGCGCTTCAGTCTGGAACCGCGCTGCTGCAACGGTCGCAGGTACGAATCCTGCCTCGGGCGTGGATGTGTGTCATGTCCTTAGGTTAGTTACGTTTAAGTAGTTCTAAGTCTAGGGGACTGATAACCTCAGATGTTAAGACCCATAGTGCTTAGAGCCATTTGAACCAAATCCTAGAGTGCCATGTAGTCCGCCTTCCTATACATATACGTCTACCATTCCACACCCGTCTCCTTTACCAGTTTATCACATTTCAACATCTCCAACATTTAGAATATGTACGCCTCTCCTAAACCTCCCATAAACTTCCTCCACCATAAAGTTTTCCTCGGCCCGTCGTGCCTCTGTCGACAAGTTCCATCTTCGTGCACTCAAAATCCTTTCTCAACGAAAAAAAAATGGTAATTTCGTGTGGCTAGAGCCTCCTGTCGGGTAGACCATTCGCCTGGTGCAAGTCTTTTGAGTTGACGCCATTTCGGCGGCTTGCACGTCGATGGGGATGAGATGATGATGACAGCACAACACCCAGTCCCTGAGCGGAGAAAATCTCCTACCCCACCAGGAATCGAACGTGGGCCCCTTGGCATGTCTGTCGCACTGAGCACTCAGCTGTTGGGACGGACTTCTCAACGAAATTTCAATCACCTTCCTCCTCCAGACAGTGAACTCGGCCTCAAGATCTACCCCTTCTTCCAGCGATAACCTACACTACCCATCCCCTCCAAGATGAGAGCATCAAACCACCACTTCCTTGCCCAGCTGGCATCCCACTCCTACGCTAGCGCCTGCATCCCAACTACCAATTCCTTCCCATAAAGACATCACTCATCGTTTCCATCGAGCATCCTCCCCAATACCTGCCAGTTTCCAGTCCTTGCCCACAGTCACTAGGAGCCCATATCACTTCTTCCTCATTTTGATTTACAATATAAATCACATGTTATCTGAACTATTCTAAAAAAATCAGTATCTGAAGAGCAGTAGATGTAAATAACCTTCTAAATTCTCCAGATGTTCGCACTTCCAATATGCTATGTCCATGTTATTGCATCCTTTTTATCCAATCGCCCATCTTATATAACCCCATCCAACTGCAGGTCTACCTCAAGGTTCTGTTCCATCTCCACCCTTGTATACTCTCTACACTGCCAATACAACTAAGCTCTCCTCCTGCCTACCTCCTCCAGTATGTCGACAACACAGCTTGCCTATCTTCATTCTTCAGAAATTCCAAAGATCTCTTCAAATCTATTTCAAACAGTTTATCTCCTGATGCAACCAGTGCCACTTGAAAATGAATGCTTCCATGACGCAGACAATAATTATAAAATGGTTCACCCGTAGATTCCACCCCCACGACGTATATCTGACCATATACAACCCTCCTAGACGATCAACTAACACACTATAATACCTCGGACCATTCCTCGACCGTAAACTAACATGGAAACCGCACCTACTGACTATGCTGCAAAAAGACCACGATAGACTAAAACTGCAAAACTGTACAACATGGGTATTGCATAATTTCCATCCACTTCCCTCCTAGATTGAACACCTTTGTATTTCCTGCACTACCAGAAAACTTGACACCAGCCACATTGTTTCATTCATGATATTAACAGTAGTATTTTGCTGCGCTTGTACCAACATAACCCTCCAAACTTACAAATGCAGACTCTGCACACCTTTTCCAACATTTTAATTGCCCCCTTCGCCAACCTGGCCATGAAATCCGCCCAGAAATTTACCCATTCTTACAGCTTTAACACAACCTTTTTCTTCCTCTCCATGTTAGGGCATCTCTTCACCTATCCCTCACCCCTACCGTCTTTCCTCCTTCCCTTTCCAAAAGCTGGATTTGGGGATCTCCTTCCCAACTCTTCCTTCGTACATTCTTCCCAAAACGCTGTTCCTCCAACAAAAGTATACACCTATGGTTCATTTATTATAACTTTGCTAAAGTGAGGTGTTCCGTTTTTATTAAGGCTACCATAAATTGACTGTATTTTCTTAAAAGACGACAATATTTTACTTAAAATCTTCGATGTATAAACGCCTGTTTCAGTAATTTAAAAACACGCATTCTGAAATATTTTTAGAAACTATGTTTGTAGAGAGCGGCAGTGTACCGCTGCCAGGACACGATCAGCCTGATGGGCGAGGAAAAGAAATAACAACAAAGAAGAAAAAAAAAATATCTCTGAACAGCCTCCGAAATTTCGTAGATGGAGTTCGAATTCACCCTCTAGATGTGACTTCAAGAGCTACGCAATTCTGTACTGAATTCTGTTTACACACTCTCCGCTAAGAAGCCCCACTGAGTTCGATTTTCAGGCTATTAGTAGCCTTATCACTTATGTGCATGTTCGCTGTTAGCTTAACCCTCTCAATATACTAAGGGGGGAGGGGGGTTACTTTATGCCCACCTTTTGAAGAAATTGTTGTAATCTGGTCAGTTACCTTATGTTTTAAAATTTTAAAACAAATATTGATTGTTTCTAATGAATTCTTATACCAGATTCCATATATATTTTAAATTTTTCAGTTAAACTTAACCCAAAAATTTAAGTCTCAGTTGCAGGTTTCGCTTTCCCCAGAGAATATCGTATTCACTATTCCGAGGTTCAGGGCCTCACTTCCACATCGATATCTCATAAAAAAATATGTTGGTAGTAAAATTGAACAATAATGAACGAAATTTTTAAACTTTTTTGTGGTGGTCATGAAGTCTGGTTTGGTTTGGTTGTTTGGGGAAGGAGACCAGACAGCGTGGTCATCGGTCTCATCGGATTAGGGGAGGATGGGGAAGGAAGTCGGCCGTGCCCTTTCAGAGGAACCATACCGGCATTTGCCTGGAGTGATTTAGGGAAACCACGGAAAACTTAAATCTGGATGGCCGGACGCGGGATTGAACCGTCGTCCTCCCGAATGCGAGTCCAGTGTCTAACCACTGCGCCACCTCGCTCGATCATGAAGTCTGTAATACACTTTATTGAAACTGCGTTGATATTGCTACGAGTGTGCTAAAAGGTATTTTCAGGTTCTGAAACACACTTACACATCAATACCTCTTTAAAAAATATGTTATTAATATAGTTTAACAATAATTAGCGAATTTTGTTGTTTTTTTATATTTTTTTCCATTGGGCACAAAGAAACACCCCTCCCCCTTGGTAATGCGCGTTATGGGTACTGCCTTGGTACTGCTAAGATTAAAACATTCTGTTGCATAAGACAAACGTTCCGAGCCGAGAAACAGCAAAAACAAATCACAATCTTGTTGCCAGCTGCAGCTGTCCTCCTGCGACTGCGACAGAGTGACATTATTCTTTCCTTTGTCTTCTTTCCCGTAACGTTTATCATCTCTATTATGGAATCGGATTTTTCAGAATTTGGCAACTTTCTTTTATTATTTAACTTTGTGACATGTGCCCTTCGTGACGTAACAGTCGTCAAGGAAACTCAGGGGAGGGAAATCGTGCGAGCCATGTGTCCGCGAATCGCGTATACTGTGGTCAGTGTGCTAACATATTATAACTGTATATGTAGAGGAATGTCTGAGGTGAAATGTAGGGACCAGCCTATTATTTGCCTAAAGATGCGCTTTGGCTGGCCGGAGTACCAGCCAACGGTCGCTAACCGTCGCGCAGTTTCAGTTCGAATCTGGCGCACCCCGCTTTCCCGCAAGCCAGTGCGTTACGCTATATGGGCACGTCTGAGATTGAGCGATATGACAACTGTAAACACAACAGGTGTAACCATGCTCATCCTCTGATTGATCGTTGCTGTGGCAGCTGCCGTCTAAACAACTAGCTATCAATAATTTATTGAGGCGAAACAATAGCACACATTCGCATTTTCTTCTCACAGTTGAAAGGCGCTCAGAAGTCGGAAGGCCGTGAATCGCGCAGAGTGCCGAACTGCGGTAGCGCGTGCCGACACGCCCACTGCCGGCACGCCTCGCTGCTGCCGGGGAACAGCCCATTGTTTGCGTTCTGCGTGCGCCGCGATTACTGCCTGCCGCGCGCGTCTGCCTAATTGAGCAATTCCGTTGTGCCGCCTGCTTATGCAGTACGGACGGCGCTTAAAGCGTCTTTTGTTCCAGCTCCTACCAATGCTAATGCTCATAAGTGACATTTGTAACGTATCGGACGTTTCACTGCAGTATATTATCGACTTGTTGATCGATTTGTCATATATACTTTATTCTTTGAAATGTACCGATCACTCTCAGAAAGTTCTGAAAATTCTAAAAATGGTAAAATCTACCCTGCAAAAAACAAACAGACGAAACACTGTCATCGTCCAGTAATATTATCATTTTAGAACCAATGGAGTACAATGTCAGTGCTAGAGAGACGCAGTCCTAATAATTTCTGCCGGAGACTTCAACGTATGGATAAGAGACGAACTTATTTTAAAAGTAAAAGGTATAGAATCTAAAACTTAAGAAAATAGGAGTGTAATCGAAAAATGGCTGGGAGGTGGGGTGGATGTCATGGTTCAAATGGTTCAAATGGCTCTGAGCACTATGGGACTCAGCATCTTAGGTCATAAGTCAGCTAGAACTTAGAACTACTTAAACCTAACTAACCTAAGGACATTACACACACCCATGCCCGAGGCAGGATTCGAACCTGCGACCGTAGCAGTCCCGCGGTTCCGGACTGCAGCGCCAGAACCGCTAGACCACCGCGGCCGGCGTGGATGTCATGACCCAGCCAAAAAGAGTTAATAGGAGCATTTATATTCCCACAAATATAACCGGCCGCGGTGGCCGAGCGGTTGTAGGCGCTACAGTCTGGAACCGCGCGACCGCTACGGTCGCAGGTTCGAATCCTGCCTCGGGCATGGATGTTTGTTATGTCCTTGGTTAGTTAGGTGTAAGTAGTTCTAAGTTCTAGGGGACTGATGACCTCAGAAGTTAACTCCAAAGTGCTCAGAGCCATTTGAACCATTTGAATCCACAAATATCAGCTAGCAAATTTCACAGCTAACGTTTGGAGAATAAAGTAGTACGACAACCCAGATTCTAGAAAAAGACAGGGAATTTGCCGGCCTCCGTAGCCAAGGAGTCCGTGCGTGTGATTCTCACGCCGAGGACCCGTGCTCGATTCTCGGTATTGCCAGGGATTTTTCTTTGGTGGGAGGACTGGAACGTGTTGCGCTCAAACTCGTCATGGCAATTTAGGACCTACTTGACTGAATAGTAATGGCTCCAGGTCAGAAAAACTGACAAATACCGGGAGAGCGGTGTGCTGACTCGACGCCCCTCCATGCAGCATCGAATGGCTTCATTGGCAGAGGACGACATGGCGGTCGGTCGGTCCGATGGGCCTGCCAGGGCCTGTGCAAGTAGTTTACGTTTTTTACGCATGATACTGGCGGTTCCGAGCAGTGCTATATAGGTCACAGAGTCTACTATATTCTGGGATTATGGACACAGCGCTCTTCAGGCTATTTGGTATTGAACCCAGGGCACCAATGACGACAGGGATGACACTAGTTTTACATTCCTCATTCGACTGACCTCAATGCTCAAATCTGGTACTGATTAATCGGTGAAGAGGTATGGTTCTTTTATCTGGTTGACGTAAAACGGTGTCGGACTTGCTAGCTGCTACTGTTCGGTCGGTATGTATTTATTACATATAGCTACCGTAGCTGTTTGGTAAGGTGAATACAGGGTTATAAATACAAAATCAAATAGGGGTAATGCAGGAGTAGGTTTAATAATGAATAAAAAACAGGAGTGCGGCTAAGCTACTACAAACAGCATAGTGAACGCATTATTGTGGCCAAGATAGACACTATCACAGTAGTACAAGTTTATATGCCAACTAGCTCTGCAGATGACGCAAAAATTGATTAAATGTATGATGAGATAAAAGAAATTATTCAGATAGTGAAGGGAGACGAAAATTTAATAGTCATGGGTGACTGGAATTCGATAGTAATAAAAGGAAGAGAAGGAAACGTAGTAGGTGAATATGGATTGGGGGTAAGAAATGAAAGAGGAATCCGCCTGGTAGAATTTTGCACAGAGCATAACTTAATCATAACTAACACTTGGTTCAAGAATCATGAAATAAGGTTGTATATGTGGAAGAAGGTTGGAGATACTAGAAGGTATCAGATAGATTATATAATGGTAAGACAGTGATTTAGGAACCAGGTTTTAAATTGTAAGACATTTCCAGGGGCAGATGTAGACTCTGACCACAATCTATTGGTTATGAACTGTAGATTAAAATTGAAAAAACTGCAAAAAGGTGGGAATTTAAGAAGATGGGACCTGGATAAACTGAAAGAACCAGAGGTTGTACAGAGTTTCAGGGAGAGCATAAGGGAACGATTGACAGGAATGGGGGAAAGAAATACTGTAGAAGAAGAATGAGTAGCTTTGAGGGATGAAGTAGTGAAGGCAGCAGAGGATCAAGCAGGTAAAAAGACGAGGGCTAGTAGAAATCCTTGGGTAACAGAAGAAATATTGAATTTAATTGATGAAAGGAGAAAATATAAAAATGCAGTAAATGTCACAGGCAAAAAGGAATACAAACGTCTCAAAAATGATATCGACAGGAAGTGCAAAATGGCTAAGCAGGGATGGCTAGAGTACAAATGTAAGGATGTAGAGGCTTATCTTACTAGGGGTAAGATAGATACTGCCTACAGAAAAATTAAAGAGACCTTTGGAGAAAAGAGAACCACTTGTATGAATATCAAGAGCTCAGATGGAAACCCAGTTCTAAGTTCACTAAGAAGTGTAAGCACAAACGTGGAAGGAGTATATAGAGGGTCTATACAAGGGCGATGTACTTGAGGACAATATTGTGGAAATGGAAGAGGATGTAGATGAAGATGAAATGGGAGATATGATACTGCGTGAAGAGTTTGACAGAGCACTGAAAGACCTAAGTCGAAACAAGGCCCCGGGAGTAGACAACATCCCATTAGAACTACTGACAGCCTTGGGAGAGCCAGTCCTGACAAAACTCTACCATTTGGTGAGCAAGATGTATGAGACAGGCGAAATTCCCTCAGACTTCAAGAAGAATATAATAATTCCAATCCCAAAGAAATCAGATGATGACAGATGTGAAAATTACAGAACTATCAGTTTAATAAGTCACAGCTGCAAAATACTAACGCGAATTCTTTACAGACGAATGGAAAAACTGGTAGAAGCCGACCTCGGGGAAGATCAGTTTGGATTCCGTATAAATGTTGGAACACGTGAGGCAATACTGACCTTACGACTTATCTTAGAAGAAAGATTAAGGAAAGGCAAACCTACGTTTCTAGCATTTGTAGACTTAGAGAAAGCTTTTGACAATGTTGACTGGAATACTCTGTTTCAAATTCTGAAGGTGGCAGGGGTAAAATACAGGGAGCGAAAGGCTATTTACAATTTGAACAGAAACCAGATTGCGGTTATAATAGTCGAGGTGCATGAAAGGGAAGCAGTTTTTGGGAAGGGAGTGAGACAGGGTTGTAGCCTATCCTCGATGTTATTGAATCTGTATATTGAGCAAGCAGTAAAGGAAACAAAAGAAATATTCGGAATAGGAATTAAAATCCATGGAGAAGAAATAAAAACTTTGGGGGTCGCCGATGACGTTGTAATTCTGTCAGAGACAGCAAAGGACCTGGACGAGCAGCTGAACGGAATGGACAGTGTCTTGAAAGGACGATATAAGATGGACATCAACGAAAGCAAAACGAGGATACCGGAATGTAGTCGAATTAAATCGGGTGATGCTGAGGGTATTAGATTAGAAAATGAGACGCTTAAAGTAGTAAAGGAGTTTTGCTATTTGCGGAGCAAAATAACTGATATTCGAAGTAGAGAGAATATAAAATGTAGACTGGCAATGGCAAGGAAAGCGTTTCTGAAGAGAGAAATTTGTTAACATCGAGTATAGATTTAAGTGTCAGGAAGTCTTTTCTGAAAGTATTTGTATGGAGTGTAGCCATGTATGGAAGTGAAACGTGGACGATAAATGGTTTGGACAAGAAGAGAATAGAAGCTTTCGAAATATGGTGCTACAGAAGAATGCTGAAGATTAGATGGCTAGATCACATAACTAATGAGGAGGTATTGAATAGAAAAGGAGAGAAGAGGAGTTTGTGGCACAACTTGAGTAGAAGAAGGGATCGGTTGGTAGGACATGTTCTGAGGCATCAAGGGATCAGCAATGTAGTATTGGAGGGCAGAGTGAAGGGTAAAAATTGTAGAGGGAGACCAAGAGATGAATACACTAAGCAGATTCAGAATTATGTAGGTTGCAGTAGGTACTGGGAGATGAAGAAGCTTGCACAGGATAGATTAGCATGGGGAGCTGCATCAAACTAGTCTCAGGATTGAAGACCACAACAACATCAACAACAACAGAGAACTCGCGCACATTCCAACTCAGCTGCAGCACGGAGACGATGACAGCGATCGCTTCTTCACTTAGAGGAAGGGAACGTCTCAGGTATTTCTGGATGGTGCTAAAATTTTTGGATAATAAGTTGATTGTGCACAACTACCCGAAGAGAATCCTGACTGGTGGAGCGTGAGGAAAGGCAAATTCGTTGTACTGGAGGGAGACGTCGTTTTCGTCACAGCAGGAAGAAATGCAGGTTGTTAAACGGTGAGAGGAGACTGGGATGGGTGATTGGTTGCGCGATCCGAGGCGGCGCCGGCGCAGATAGGCAGCTACCCAGCTCTAATGGCTGGTCGCGGACAGGTGAACGCCCCGCCCACGGCAACAACACGCGAGGTCGCCGGGGGCAACGCCTCGTGGCGATGTGCGCGCCATCCGGGGCTGCGAGCACTTTGCGACCACACTGCTACATCAGATGGCAAATGGCACAATCTATACTCCGCAAGCCACCTTTCGGTGTGTGGCGGGGGGTACATCGTGTACCTGTGTCACTCCGCTCCCTCCCTCCCCCCTTTTCCTGCCCCACTCGCGAATGGTCCACGGGAAGAGCGATTGTCGGTAGGTCTCTGTGTGGGTTCGAACTTCTCTGATCTTATATTCATGCCGTTTTCGCGAGGTATACGTAGAAAGAAGTAATATATTTTTGACTATTCTACGAACATAACCCACACTATGATGCAGAAAGCCCCTCTTGCAGCGTCTGCCAGTGGAGTTGGTTGATAACTTCCGTGACGCATTTGTGCTTAATAAATGACCCTGGTCGGCCGCTGTGGCCGAGCGGTTCTAGGCACTTCAGTCCGAAACCGCGCTACTGTTACAGTCGCAGGTTCCAATCCTACCTCGGTCGTGGATGTGTGTGATGTCCTTAGGTTAGTTAGGTTTAAATAGTTCTGAGTCTAGGGGACTGATGACCTCAGATGTTGAGTCCCTTAGTGCTTAGAGCCAATTGAACCAAATGAACCTGGAAATCGCCTTGCTCTTCTTTGAATCTTCAGTATTTCCTCTATCTTTCCTATCTAGTACGGATCCCGTACTGACGAGCAACATTCAGGTATTTTGTGAACATTTCCATTGTTGATGGACTGAGGACTCATCCAATGAAAGGATTCATCCAGTGAATCTCAGTCCGGGCATGCGCCATTCCTGCGATTAGTTTTATGTGGTCTTTCGACTTCAGATCGCTACCCCTAGATATTTTATGCAAGAAACTGCTTCCAGTGATTATTTTGCAGTCGTGTTATCATAGAATAATCTGTCAGTTCATTTGTTTATGCTGAGGGTCAGCTGCCACTCCCTAATGGTTCAAATGGCTCTGAGTACTATGGGACTTAACATCTGAGGTCAACAGTCCCCTAGAACTTAGAACTACTTAAACCTAATTAACCTAAGGACATCACACACATCCATGCCCGATACAAGATTCGAACCTGCGACCGTAGCAGCAGCGCGGTTCCGGACTGAAGCGCCTAGAACCGCTCGTCCACAACGGCTGGCCCGTCAGCCATGTTATCGAAATCACGTACAGTTGGATTTTATCTATAGATGTAGCCTTCAGCTAATTGAACCTATTATTGTTACGTAATTGTTTTTTCCATTTATTTTAAAAGACACGACGATGACAGTAAGCCGAAACCGGTCATATTGTGAATTATATAATAATGTGCAATCAAAACGGAGATTTATGAATAAAACACTCCTACTCTTCCCCTAAAATATGCTAATAGTTCAGTCTAAGCAGGCTCTCAGCCTTGTGGTTGACGGGAGTAGCTGTATCGATGTCGAAACGAGTCGAATAGACTGTGTCGGTACCGAAAGCTTAGCTTTATCGGTCGGAGTCAACCCATACAACTATAGCTGCCGGCTATTGTTTGTTGATTGCCTCTACGTGCTTGTAAACGAGGGGAGATGTTGCATGTGGAGTTAAAGACCAGAGAAATGTCATATGCAATTGAAGTTGAAACAGTTTAAACTTATTGACCTGTTCAGTGAAGATACTCTTTGTCTGCAGTATTGTAAGCTACATTTCGTAGCGCCGAAAAGTAAATGAATATTGGCCCGAAGTCGTACTTTGTCTTCCAAATTGTGTCGAAACAGCTACTCCCAGCAGCCATTAACGATCTCTGTCGTGCACTTCCGAATTTCGCTAATACTCTCCGATATTGCTTGATAGATCTGGAGTACCGATAGAAAATGTATGGGTGAGAATGGCTAGACACGGCCTAGCAGAATGTCCCTGGTGGGCTTCTGTACGGCCAGCGCCCAATGAGTGAAACTGACTCAGTGCTTCTGGTGGCACCTAGACCTTGCCGAGCAGTAGGCGGGTCCCACACCCTGACCCCCACTGAGCCGCGCAGAGCGCACGCCTGGGCCGACGTCCGGCGTGACATTTAGGTGTCGCCAAGACCGGTGGAGCAGGCCGGCTGGGCCCGGTGTGCTAATGAGGCGGGGGTCGACGACCACCGCCCAAATCCCCCGCCCGTGGCCGCGGCTGCGGAGGCGGAGGCGAGCACACACCTGCTGGTATGTCAGCCGGCGGCTGCCGCTTCGCAGAAGTTCGTGGGCGCCAGCTGCCGTTGCGGATATTAGGTAGCGCTCCCACTTCGTGAGTGTGCTGAGATTATCGACTGCGATCTACATAAGTAGGAGCCAGAGCGATTGCGAAGCCTCAGTTGTAAGTAAAGGAAATGACAGGTTACGATTCAGTAGTGAGGCACTGGGAAGCTAAAACAAATGGACGGAACGACGTGGCCCACGTCTAGGCCTCCTGATTTAGATTTTCCCCGATTTCCCTAAATCGCTTCAGACCAGTGGCGGGATGGTTCCTCTGAAAGGGCACGGCCGACTCCCTTCCCTATCTTCCCTAATCCGACGGGACCGATGACCTCGCTGTTTGATTTCCCCCCCCCCCCCCCCCGCCAACCAACCATCCAATCAACCAGCCGAACATATGGTATCAGAGATGTTGCTAACTGGTTTTCATTCTGTCAAACTAAGCAGAAGCAGAGTGTTACAATAAACTTGGGCAGTGTACACAATGAAAACAGCATTTTCAGAATGGGGAATAATCACGATATACCTCAGCCTCATAAATTAAGGATAATTGCAGAATGTGGTGCCACACAACGTGGCACTACACAAAACTGACGCTAATAGCATAGGCAAACAGGGAACACACACGACACAGATCTGTATGTCCACCGTATTGGTGATAAGTTGAGAAAACCGTCCCGAAACACATCTGCTGCAAAACGCCACTGTTTCCTGCGCATGTGCCCCGACATCAATATGGGATATGATCACTATCCACAGGCCGCACAACGGGTTGGCATACTCTGGATCAGGTGGTCGAGCAGCTGCTGGGTACAGCCTCCCATTCTTGCACCACTGCCTGTCGGAGCTCCTGAAGTGTCGTAGGGGTTTGAAGACGTGCAGCGATACGTCGACCGAGAGCATCCCACACGTGCTCGATGGGGTTAAGGTCTGGAGAACAGGCTGGCCACTCCATTCGCCAGATATTTTCTGTTTCAAGGTACTCCTCCACGATGGCAGCTCGCTGGGGCCGTACGTTATCATCCATCAGGAGGAAGGTGGGACCCACTACACCCCTGGAAAGGCGGATGTACTGGTGCAAAATGACGTCCCGATACACCTGACCTCTTACAGTTCCTCTGTCAAAGACATGCAGGTGTGTACGTGTACCAATCATAATCCCACCCAACACCATCAAACCTCGACCTCCATACAGATCCCTTTCAAGTACATTATGTCGTTGATACCTGGTTCCTGGTTCACGCCAGATGAAAACCCGGCAAGAATCACTGTTCAGCCTATACCTCGACTTGTCCGTGAACATAACCTGGGACCACTGTTCCAATGACCATGTACTGTGTTCTTGACACCAGGCTTTACGGGCTCTCCTGCGACCAGGAGTAAGTGGAATGCACCTTGCAGGTCTCCGGGCGAATAAACCGTGTGTGTTCAATCGTCTGTAGACTGTATGTCTGGAGACAGCTATTCCGGTGGCTGTGGTAAGATCCCGAGCAAGGCTACCTGCAATACTCCGTGCCCTCTGCAGGCACTGATGGTGAGATATCCGTCTTCTTGTGGTGTTGTACACTGTGGACGTCCCGTGCTGTAGCGCCTGGACACGTTTTCTCTCTGATGGAATCGTTGCCATAATCTTGAGATCACACTTTGTGGCACACGGAGGGCCCGTGCTACGACCTGCTGTGTTTGACCAACCCCCAGTCACCCTAGTATTCTACCCCTCATAACGTCTTCAGTGTGTGTTCTTTGAGACATTTTCAACACACAGTCACCATTAGCATGTCTGAAAACGTCTGCACAATTACTCGCTACACCGTACTCTGACATGCACCAACACACCTCTGCGTGTGTGGACTGCTGCCAGCGCCACCGTGCGACGACCGCAGGTCAAACGCACCGCATGGTCATACCCCGAGGTGATTTAAACCCACAAATCGCCCACCAGAGCGTTGTTTCACCATGTATCAGCATTATCCTTAATTTATGAGCATGAGTGTATGTACCACAGGGACCGAAATCTTGATCTTGAGGCCGTGCGGTTCTAAGCGCGTCAGTTTGGAACCGCGTGACCGCTACGGTCGCAGGTTGGAATCCTGCCTCGGGCATGGATGTGTGTGATGTCCTTAGGTTAGTTAGGTTTAAGTAGTTCTAAGTTCTAGGGGACTGATGACCTCAGTAGTTAAGTCCCATAGTGCTCAGAGCCATTTTTCTTGATCTTGATCTTGATCTTGTTACGTATAAATGATCTTCCACCATATATCCAAGAAGCAGAATAGATCTCTTTGCTGACGAAGCAAGCGATGTAATCAGGCCTAATGGAGTAATTCCAGTACCTGAAAATATAAATAATGTTTTCTTAAAATTAACAATTGTTCGCAAATCGACTGTCATTGAATTTAGATAAAACATAATACATTCAGTTCAAGCCTCCTACAGTTCTTGGTCCCTTATTGATGATCAAAGAACAACGTTGGCTGTTTTTCTTACTCTTCATTTTTTAAATTTTGTTATGTTTCTAACGCATATTTCCAACGCGGAGAAATGTGAAATATTATACCATATTTCAAGTGGCTATAACGAAGACAACAATGCATAGCTTTTTTTCTCAGCAGATACGAAGGAAGTTACTAACACTTCGAGATTTCATGGGCACGAAGAAACTTAATATACTACCGTTAGCACTTTACCGATTGAAGTGGCCGAGTGATTACGGTAACAGAACCGCCACCCAGTTAATCAGACTCAGGTTTCCTTAAATGGACAAAGGATTATGCCGGGGCAGTTCCTTTGAAAAGGACTCGGCTATTTTCCGCACCTATCTTGCCCTATCGGAGCTTGTAACCGACCTTGTTTTCGACGATACATTAAACCACGCTCTTCCTACCTTCCTTCCTTCCATTACTTTGTTGTAAGCTGAATTCGACAGTATTGTCTCTCCCTTTCCCAGAAAGCAGAAATAGGTACAAGAAGAGAATCACAGCGTTTGAACGACCAGTATACAAACTAACGACACTGAAGGTTAGTGTAGTTAGCTCGTCGTATAAAATAATACAGTGGTTGTACGACTGTGTAGCTGCTGGTTCAGCGTGGCTGGATGCCATCCGAAGGGGTCCTATTTCGATTCTCAGCCGGATCGGGGGTTTTCTCCAGTAAGCGACTGTCTGTTGTGTTGATGTCGTCGTCAGCATTTCATCATAACCGACACGCAAGACGCCTAATTGACGTCACCGAAAAGCAGTTACACCAGGAGGTGAAGCCACCACACGACAGAGCGAGATACAGTGGCTGTTTCAAATTAAATTTCAAATTGTTGCGCATGTTATTTAACATGTAATAGTTGTTCCAAAGCAATGTAAGCAGCTAAACTATGATTATTGTCAGAGTGCGTGAGTAGGTCAGTGCGAGTAGGGCAGAAGTATTTCGTTCGCGTTGTGTATTTTCTTACTAGAAAAACATTACATTTTTGCTGATATATTTTGCACCTGTTTAATAATAGTTCAATAGTACTTTGGAGGAACATGATTCAAGTAATGACAGTAGTTTTGATTATGTAAAGGAACGATAAATACGAAACAAATATTGCCACTAAACCCGATGATTCCGTTTTTTGATTTCCAGAAATAAAAACTAACATCCTTCCGCACCCTCAGTGTGAGTTTCTCCGCTGTCGACTTGGCTAGAAGCTCACAACTGATTGGCCTTAAAAAGTTAACTCCAAGAGTAACTCCTTTCTAGTTTGGATTACAGTTCCATGAAAGTTGTCGCATTTCTGCACTGGAAGGAAGGAAGGAAGGAAGATTGGGATTTAGCTTTCCATAGACGATAAGGTCATCAGTGACGAAGCACAAGTTTGGACTGAGAAAGAAAATCAGCCTCGTCCTTTTCAAAGGAACCACCCCAGCATTTACATTAAGCGGTTTAGGGAAACAACCGAAAACTTTTTTGTGGATGGGCGGACGAAGAGCTGAAATAGCGTCTCCCCAAATACGACTCCAGTGTCTTACCACGCCGAAAGGGACAAAGAGTCTCGCAAGGGGAGGCCACGACGTTTGGAACGCGGATTTACTGTAAACTTCGTACACTCGCAGTAATCCATGAGGACAACAAAATGTGTAAGCAGTTGCGCGTTCTTCTCAAGCGTTATTGGGAAAATCACAAGATAATTTCGGTCGTCAAACATATATCTGTGCGTGGCCATTTTAACCATAAAGCGGCTACAGCCGAGAGGTGCCGGAACGGTAGCTCAGCGTGTTCGATCAGAGCGTTGGCTTTCCTTTCTAATAAAAAACTGAGCGAACGGATGAACAAAAAAACTGAACGGCTGTCATCGGACGTCTGCCCTGAGCAAATTCAGCGAACAATATAGAACAAAATGTTACTTTAAAAAAAAATGTGGTTGGCGTTGAAGCCGCTAGATTGCTGGATCGAGTTGCGTTCGTCAGTTTTTTTTTTATTTTCAACACAGTCATTTTCTTTACTATTTATATTACAATTGATATAATGGGAAAAATACATGTAATCGGATGGACTTTTATTAAATTTACAATGTTATTTGACAGTCTACTAATTTTTATTATCACAAATAATATAGTATTCATAACTATCGACCAGTAAACGACCAAACGCATAAAGTGATATGGAAAATGTATGCTTGTCCGTGTCTTCAAAACTGTTCGTATTTAATCTAAAGAGAACGAGAAATTGCTTCTCGGAAGACGCTATTAAAATACACTCGATACTGCATAACCAATTATCAGCGCCGATTTTTAAGGAAACACTGCGTTATGCATGCTTTGTTTCCAAACTATCGTTTGAAAGAGAGGTTTTTGAAAATGTTAACGAGGTTCGTTTTTCCACGGAAAACGTCAAAAGACCTTGCGTATGAGGAAACATGGCATTTATTCAATGCAGCTGGTGCCGTTTAACTTCACATTTTCCATCTTTTTACGATAAATACCATCCTCCAACTTGTACCCGTGAAGTCGAAAGCGACGATTAATAGTACATCTTTCGAAAGCCGTCTGTGCCGGTCAAAACTTCCAGGTAACAAGTCGTTTCAAATGGCTCTGAGCACTATGGGACTTAACATCTATGGTCATCAGTCCCCTAGAACTTAGAACTACTTAGACCTAACTAACCTAAGGACATCACACAACACCCAGGTAACAAGTCGTTTCGGGCTCCTTCCAGGTAGAAAGGAGTTCTCAAATCACGGACAAGTATACATTTTCAGTATCACTTTATGCGTTTGGCCGTTTACTAGTCGATTGTTATGAATACTATATTATTTTTTATAATAAAACTTAGTAGACTGTCAAATAACATTATAAATTTAATAAAAGTCCATCCGATTACATGTATTTTTCCAATTATATCAATTGTAATATAAATAGTAAAGAAAATGACTGTGTTGAAAATAAAAAAAACTGACGAACGCAACTCGATCCAGCAATCTAGCGGCTTCAACGCCAACCACATTTTTTTTTAAAGTAACATTTTGTTCTATATTGTTCGCTGAATTTGCTCAGGGCAGACGTCCGATGACAGCCGTTCAGTTTTTTTGTTCATCCGTTCGCTCAGTTTTTTATTAGAAAGGAAAGCCAACGCTCTGATCGAACACGCTGAGCTACCGTTCCGGCACCTCTCGGCTGTAGCCGCTTTACGGTTAAAATAGCCACGCACAGATATATGTTTGACGACCAAAACTATCTTGCGATTTTCTCAGTAACGCTTGAGAAGAACGCGCAACTGCTTACACATTTTGTTGTCCTCATGGATTACTGCGAGTGTACGAAGTTTACAGTAAATCCGCGTTCCAAACATCTTGGCCTCCCCTTGTCAGTACGACAATAGCGTCCTCTTTAACACCAATATCATAAAGCAATTTTCAGTCAACAACAAAGAGCGAGGATTCAGGAAGTCCGAGAAAGTCCGCGCGGCACTGTGTCATGTTATACTAGCAAGGACAAACCAGAGGAATAAGTCCAGGAGATTACAGCACGAAGAACATGTTACGTGATGGACTGAACACGGCAGTACCGAGGCCGTCATGGTTGGAAAGCATGACGGGACCTGCCGAAAAGGCAGAACAAGGAAGCGATGGGAGGATGGTTTCGGGGACCTCGGACTACCAGGGTCTCAACGAAAAGGGTCGCAGTTTCTGAAAGCCCGCGTGGTTTCGAGGGAATAACGTGGACCAACTGCCAAAAATTGTCGGCTAAGCTCGCCGAGTGTATTTGTTACACTTATCTGTTTGCTGTGCTGACCTATTAACCTCTCTTTACACCGAAACGAACACAAGCGAACGCGCAACACTGTCGAGAATTGTCTCTGGTGTAAACGCTAGGTGCACCTGAGCAAACGGAAGTCGGTCGTGGTCGGTTCGAATTCGCTAACGTTCACTCGTGTTTCGTTGCATGTCGCTCACGGTTCGAACCATCAAAGGAAGTCACGTGCTCTCCACCTCGGCGCTAGCAGTACAGAAAGCTTTATCAGCTGTCTTGTCCACTTTTGTCGTTGTTGACATGAGTTGCGTGAGCAAAGGATTGGTTTGAACAGAATGTAATGCTGCTGACAGTGTAATATAGATACCACAGGATCCAAGAGATTCGCCACACCAATGCCGAAGGAAAAGAACTGGTAGAAAATTGCCGAAGCACTCTCTCGTCCTACTGGCGACGTGAGAAATACGATAAATTATAAGATGCATTCATCGAGCGGAAATGGAGTGAAAGAGCACAAGGTTTGAAATTACTTTTATTAAAAATCGCTTAATGTAAATGATGGGCTGGTTCCTTTATTCACTTTCGTGTTCCGTAGGCATTCTCCAAGCTATGAAAATCTGAGATGGTTTGATTTTCCACCAAAAGAAACTCAATGACAGCTCTCTGCTTGGAAAGTACTTTGGTTAGAGAAGCCATTTTGAACACTACGTATAGCGTCGCCACGTACCGGAACTTCCTGAAAGTATAGGAGCTAAAGCGGGAATTCTCCACAACATCCCGAAACAAATTGGGCATTTTTTCAACCGATATTGGTTGCGAAAAGAAAGTGTGGCATTAATTAATGAACACCCGTCGTATTATAGGCTTGGTGTTGTAGAGGGGTCTTACTACATAAGGTTTCGTGAAGGAAACTGTATCGGAAATTGTACCATTTGCATATAAAATAGGTTTGAAAATCGGATCACTTTCAAATCACCCGCTTCGCGGTACACATGTAGACTGGGAAGGAGAGCCGCTGTAATTATGCCAACACGTAGCAGTTTCGCCCGATTACAAAAACGGCTGCGAAAAATTGGTGCTAGGAGAGTTGGCTATGGTGCTCCACGGACTGTGGAGAGGTGGTCCTCCGCCAACATGAAGAGAAGCCGAAGACGAGCACTGGAAACATGCCATGCCATGGGCTTCGCAGTGTGCGTGCCGTAAAGCCTGAGGTTTGAAAGTCATCAAATATTCGAACTCATTTTGCATCCAAATGCTACATGAACGGGCTTGGTTTCCACATCAAAACTTTATCTGCTAATAAAATGAAACTATTTGGTTCCAGAGATCTTTCCAAGTCTCAAACTTCTATTATGTATATACACTATGTGATCAAAAGTATCCGGACACCGCTAAAAACAAACGTTTTTCATATTAGGTGCATTGTGTTGCCACCAACTGCCAGATACTCCACATCACCGACCTCAGTAGTCATTAGCCATCGTGAGAGAGCAGAATGGGGCGCTCCGCGGAACTCACCGACTTCGAACGTGGTCAGGTGATTGGGTGTCACTTGTGTCATACGTTTCTACGCGAGATTTCCACATTCCAAAAAATCCCTAGGTCCATTGTTTCCGTCGTGATAGTGAATTGGAAACGTGAAGGGACACGTACAGCACAAAAGCGTACAGGCCGACCCCGTCTGTTGACTGACAGAGAGCGCAGACAGTTGAAGAGGGTCGTAATGTGTAATAAGTAGACATCTATCCAGACCATCACCCAGGAATGCCAAACTGCATCAAGATCCACTGCAAGTACTATGACAGTTAGGGGGGAGGTGAGTAAACTTGGAATACATGGTCGAGCGGCTGCTGATAAGCCACACATCACGCTGGTAAATGCCAAACAACGGCTCGCTCGGAGTGCGGAGCGTAAACATTGGACAATTGAACAGTGGAAAAACGTTGTGTGGAGTGTCGAATCGCGGTACACAGTGTGGCAATACGATGGCAGGGGATGGCTATGGTGAATGACCGTGCCAGCGTGTGTAGTGCCAACAGTAAAATTCGGAGGCGGTGGTGTTGTGGTATGGTCGCGTTTTTCATGGAGGGGGCTTTCATCCCTCGTTGGTTTGCGTGGCACTATCACAGCACAGGCCTACATTAATGTTTTAAGCACCTTCTTGCTTCTCGCTGTTGAAGAGCAATTGCGGATAGCATCTTTCAGCACGATCGAGCACCTGTTCATAATGCCCGGCCTGTGGCGGAGTGGTTACATGACAATATCATCCCTGTAATGGACTGGCCTGCACAGAGGTGAGGGGATATTTTGGAACGCCGACTTCGTGTCAGGCCTCACCGACCGACATCGACAGCTCTCCTCATTGCAGCACACCGTGAATAATGGACTGCCATTCGCCAAGGAACCTTCCAGCACCTGATTGAACGTATACCTGCGAGAGTGGAAGCTGTCATCAAGGCTAAGGGTGGACCAACATCACGTTAAATTCCAGCATTACCAATGGAGGGCGCCACGAACTTGTAAGTCATTTTCAGCCAGGTGTCCGGATGCTTTTGATCACATAGTGTATGCATATTGAAGGTACGAGTGAAAGTTTGTACCAACGCCGGGATTCGAACCAGGGCCTGCCATCCTGGCACAATGGGTTTGCACAACTGCGCGGGCAACCGTAGCCCGCCTCCATGCTCAATCCAAATTCCCATTCACGTCTCAGCCCACTTGGTATTCCTCCTAAACTTGGTCTATCTACTAAATTTGTTCCACAACCACTAGCGGCCAGCAATACGAATTGTGAAACATCCTGTATATACAGTACTGTAAACAGCAACAGTCCTGTCGGATACTCCCAAAATTGAGTTTATATCTGTCGATTTTGTGCAGTCAAGAAAATTGCGCTTGCTAGGAAACACATTTGGCATAATAGGCCTTTGTGTGTCGACTCTCGCGCAACTGAAGTGTGACAACATGCGAGCATCGGTCGCAAGCCCTCGCCGGTCGACCAGGTGACCCCTGGAGCTGGGACAGTGGGCATCGGTGATGCCGCTAGCGTTGTCCCGCCAAGGTCATTGTCGGTGCCCCACTGTCCCGCTAGGCAAGCCTCACAGTCGGCGTGCCAACACAACGGTCCACTGTATATACTCAGCATGGCTACTGGGTATACTCGCGCCGGCCGAAGTGACCGAACGGTTCTAGGCGCTTCAGTATGGAACCGCGTGACCGCTACGGTCGCAGGTTCGAATCCTGCCTCGGGCATGGGTGTGTGTGATGTCCTTAGGTTAGTTAGGTTTAAGTAGTTCTAAGTTCTAGGGGACTGATGACCTCAGATGTTAAGTCCCATAGTGCTCAGAGCCATTTGAACCATTTATACTCTACTTCCTCTCTTTTTTCTGAGAAAAAGAGAAGGAAGTGACTAAAGCGTAGCTTCCGCCCTACTGCATCACGATCGTTTTGTTTGGCGGCAAGAGGTAAACAGATTAAACTCGCTTTCAAACGAATCGACTTTTGTGATCGACGGGTATATAAGAGATTGAACATACAGCGGGTGGATAGAAATATGGAAGCACCAACATTCAACGCATTACCACTCCCAGTACGGCGTAGGAAAATCGCTGGCTCTCAAAACAGTTTCCAGTCGTCTCGAAATTGATAAATAAAAGCCCTGTCAAGCATTCAAGAGAATCTCTAACCCACCATCCTGCAAAATAATGGAAAGCTCAGGTAACGATGAAGGAGGTGAATAGCGATCTCAAACCCTTCTCTCCAAAGTGCGTCTACATCTACATAGATACCCCGCAAGCCAACGTACGGTACGTGGCGGAGGGCACCCTGTCCACTAGTTGTCATTCCCTCTCCTGTTCCGCTCGCAAACAGAGCGAGGGAGAAACGACTGTCTGTATGCCTCCGTATGAGCCCTAAATTCTACTATATAGTATCTTCGTGGTCCTTACGAACAATGTATGCTGCCGGCAGTAGAATCGTTCCGCAGTCAGCTGCAAATGCCGGTCCTCTAAATTTTCTCAATAGCGTCTCTCGAAAAGAACATCGTCTTCACTCCAGGGACTCCCATATGAGATCCCGAAGCATTTCCGTAATAGCCGCAATTTGCACGAGAATCCAAATGTTGTTCGAACCTACCGGTAACAAATCTAGCAGCCCGCCTCTGAATTGTTTCGCTGTCTTCCTTCAATCCGACCTGGTACGGATCCCAAACACTCGAGCAGTACTCAAGAATAGGTCGCCCCAGCGTCCTATATGCGGTCTCCTTTACAGGTGAACCACTCTTTCCTAAAATTCTCCCAATAAAGGGAAGTCGACCAATCGCCTTCCCTATCACAATTCTCACATGCTCGTTTCATCTCATATCGCTTTGCAACGTTGCGCCCAGATATTTAAACGACTTGGCTGTGTCAAGCAGACACCAGTAATGCTGCATTCGAACGTTACAGGTTTGTTCCTCCTACTCATCCACATATACATACATTCTTCCACATTTAAAGCTACCTGCCATTCGGGAAATCTTGTTTAAGCCGTCTTGTATCTTCCTACAGTCACTCAACTTCGACACCTTACCGTACACAACGGCATCATTGTTGCTGTAGTGTTGGCAGAAGAGCCAACACTGTTTTTCTAGAGTAGGCCGAAATGCACGCGTTTAATTACACGCTGACTGGCGTGAGGTCTGGAACAGGACAATATCTTGAGAATTGCAAATAAAGTAAGTAGTTGATATAATACTTCACTTTAATCTACAATTGTAGAACATCTCTCGTTACGGTACATGCTTCATAATATTAATTATCAATTGAATACGGCGCCTTGCTAGGTCGTAGCAAATGTAGCTGAAGGCTATTCTAACTATCGTCTCGGCAAATGAGAGCGTATCGGTCAGTGTAGCTTCGCTAGCAAAGTCGGCTGTACAACTGGGGCGAGTTCTAGTACGTCTGTCTAGACCTGCCGTGTGGTGGCGCTCGGTCTGCTATCACTGACAGTGGCGACACGCGGGTCTGCCGTATACTAACGGACCGCGGCCGATTTAAAGGCTACCACCTAGCAAGTGTGGTGTCTGGCGGTGACACCACAGTTGCCACCTCGTCAGGCGAATCATTTATGTACGCAGAGAACAGCGGTCGTATCACATTTCCCTGGGGCTCTCTTGACAATATCCTTGTCTCCGATGAACACTCGCTGTCGAGGACAACATACTGCGTTCTAAGAACAAGTTTTCGAGCCACTCACACATCTGTGAACTTATTCCATATGCTCGTACCTTCGTCAACAGCCTGCAATGGGGCAGGTTTTCTTCTGCTGCCGACGATATCATTAGAGACGGATCACAAGCTAAGACTGGACAGGGGGAAGTAAAACTGGCTGTGCTTGTTTCACAGGAATTCATAGGAACGAAACCGTCATACGGTTTATGCGATATAAGAAAACGACGATTAACCATCAGCAATGAATTTCATGATGCCGGTCGCTATACCATTTGCGCGGCCCAAGTTGACACTCGGCGCAGTGCCTGATGGGAGCGACTGTGAGCGGGACTTACCGCTTTTGCTGTCTGGTTAGCCACCTCGCCGAGTGTCAGCCTTGCTTGTGCGAGATGTTGAAGTACTCCGCCTGCCCCCTCCTTGTAAACGGAGCCTCAACAGTCCAGGTGCAGAGAAACTTCTTTGTAGTCGGTATTCACTCTATGTATGGAGCAAAAGGTAGGCATGCTCTAAAGAGGCAGAGAATTCCAATTATTGTAGTAATACGCATGATTTATTGTTTCCGTTCGTTTTATGTACAAAAAATCAAAGGTATTCAAATAACAATGCTTAACGGCCGCGGCGCGCGAGGCAACAATACGGGTGAAGAGACTGTATCAGCTCATGCTTCCTGGAATTTCCGAGTCGCCTGCGCGTAAACCAGTGATGTGTGGAACGATTGTTCTACGATTTCAGTTACCACGGTGAAATTAATTTTTCGGTACGAGTTATTTTTAGCGGTGATTGACACCTGTCAGTGGTTCTAAAAGTGTGATTGGCTATCAGAGAGCAGAAGAAACAGACGCCATATTTTATTTCATGATTCTGAAGGTAGTGTGTTTTATTTACTGTTTTACCTATTATACTTACGTGCGACGAAGATTTGCTCTTTTTAGCCGCCATGTATTAATGATCTGTCAAAAACTGGTCTTCTAGAAAAGGTAATGCCAGAAAGTGGTATGTCGATACCTAATAACAGTCCACACATTAGCGACAGATCGCAGTGATCGTCGGCAAGGAATGTCCCTGCAATTAGCCGCTCGGCCCAACCGCACAACACATCAGCAGGTTGCCAGGCAATTTCATTAACGACCGATCGCTTCAATTTGCCCACACACGTGCGTTCTACGAAGCGATCGCATGCCCAATCGACAATGCTCCTGACTTTGGCGAAGTCAACGAATTTAAATACGGAATCATAGTTGTGGCGTTAAATTAATCTGTAGTGTAGCCTGAAGTTTACTTTAGCTTAATGGGCTATTTTCCTATGTTAAAAATATGGTTGAGGTTGTTGGTATTCGGAGTGATTATAACATTCATATCACATTTACGGTTCAATATTCTCCCAAAGCATCATTCATTTTTATGCAATTAAAGATTAAAAATCGTTAAATATCAAGATTTGATCACGTGATCGAAAACGCTGTCTTACTGGCTTAAGCTCTGGTGACGTCTCAGACTAGGAGTGAGACGAAGCTATACGTGTGTCATACGAATGTTAGCCGAAGGTATTACGTTTTACGTACTTTTCTGCAAATAGTTCAGCTAGTTAGTGATGGAAAATGCATTACAACTCTTAAGTAACAATAGAAAGGAATTTTGTGAACACTGATAGTGGAAACCTTACGAAAATTGATGCATTTGTGCGTCAATCGTTTAGAGCAGCGATATGTACAAGGACGGATATTGTTTTCCCTGCCCTCTGTTGTTGGTGTTGTGGTCTTCAGTCCTGAGACTGGTTTGATGCAGCTCTCCATGCTACCCTATCCTCTGCAAGCTTCTTCATCTCCCAGTACTTACTGCAATCCACATTCTTTTGAATCTGATTAGTGTATTCATCTCTTGGTCTCCCTCTACGATTTTTACCCTCCACGCTGCCCTCCAATGCTAAATTTGTGATCCCTTGATGCCTCATAACATATCCTACTAACCGATCCCTTCTTCTAGTCAAGTTATGCCGCAAATTTCTTTTCTCCCAAATTCTATTCAATACTTCATCATTAGTTATGTGATCTACCCATCTAATCTTCAGCATTCTTCTGTAACACCTCATTTCGAAAGCTTCTATTCTCTTCTTGTCCAAACTAGTTATCGTCCATGTTTCACTTCCATACATGGCTACACTGCATAGAAATACTTTCAGAAACGACTTCCTCACACTTAAATCTATACTCGATGTTAACAAATTTCTCTTCTTCAGAAACAGTTTCCTTGCCATTGCCAGTCCATATTTTATATCTTCTCTACTTTGACCATCATCAGTTATTTTGCTCCCCAAATAGCAGAACTCATTTACTACTTTAAGTGTCTCATTTCCTAATCTAATTCCCTCTGCATCACCCAACTTAATTCGACTACATTCCATTATCCTCGTTTTGCTTTTGTTGATGTTCATCTTATACCCTCTTTTCAAGACACTGTCCATTCCGTTCAACTGCTCTTCCAAGTCCTTTGGTGTCTATGATGGAATTACAATGTCATCGGCGAACTTCAAAGTTTTTGTTTCTTCTCCATGGATTTTAATACCTACTCCGAATTTTTCTTTTGTTTCCTTTACTGCTTGCTCAATATACAGATTCTGCTCTCTGTAACATCATTGAACTCCTTCAGAACTAAGGAATCGTTGAAGTTTTGCAAATGGGTCCGTATGTCGACTATCAGCCATGAAATACGACCCAAAGCACAATAAAATAATTCTTGGCAAATTTTAGTGCTGATTTCCACTATACAACACACTCAGCAATGCAAAGGCCGAACCTCTGCGTTCTGTAGCGCAACGGATAGCGCAAGTGACTGCAAGATTCTTAAATATTTAAAAGTCTTACACGAAATATGAAAATAGCGTTACCAAGAACTCATTGTAGCAATTGTTTCGATGGTGGGATGTAGTATTGTACATAGTTTCACATTAATCCTAGTTTAAGAAATGGACGAGTGAGCATACTTTGCTTACAAATAATTAGGTGCCTTTTTTGTAGAGCATTGCTGGGCTATGCTGTTTGTGAGTGTAAACTAACGTCAATTTGTGAAACAGACTTAATTTCATCTTATGTAAGATAATGAAGCTTCAAAAGATTAAACAATAAGGATCCTAGATGGACAGACCGAATATAAAAAAACGTTGTTTTTCATAACGTAAAAAGTGTGGGGTCACATTAACTAGAAAATATCTTTTTAAACGTGATGTATGTGAACAGCTATTGTAAATGTGAGCGTGTGTAAACATCAAGGAAAACATAACAATACTCTGTTTCGAATCGGTTTGGTGAAGCTTTGTAAATGTGATCTGGTTTTCACGTGAAAGGGCTGTCGATTTGTTTTATAAATAAGTTAAAATATTGTTGCGACCTATATTAGAACCAGCAGCCTAGGGATATCATCGTTTGATAACCAGTACTCCACTGCTCTACCAACCGAGCTACCAATAAAATTCAAGAACCCGGGTACTGCGATAATTTTTATTGAGAGTTTAATTTCGCCGACTGTCGCAATCTTTTGTAAAAGGGGAAACCGTATCTCGGAGATAAATTTCCGCTAACTTTAGAGTGCAAAACATTTTTAATTAAGTACGGGAGCTTCGGCATCGACATGGTGCATTTTGCCGGTACAATACAACCAATTTTTACACACCTTCACATTTTCTGAAACAGTCAAAAACGATTTTTCAAAAGGTTTTTATGGACGTATTTGTGCAGTGTGGTACTGCACAGCATTTGCGATCTATTTTCCGAAACGTAAATTCCAAAACAAGATATCACTGTGAATTAGCTGGATGACAGTAGAAGCAGCGAGCTAGTCAGTGACGTCACGAGACTCGAATGGAGTGTTTTAGCGGGCTTTCAAATTACTTGAATTTCATTTCTGTTATTATAAGAGAATAATGAAATTCAAGAAGGTAAAAAAAGCATGTTATGAGCATAAACGGACATAATTAACCATTTCAGAAGATTCCCAGAAAACAGTCAAATACCTTATTCCTAACGCACTTTTCGTTATGTCCTAAAATAGAAATAAAGCTGTATTAAGTAATAGACAATTCTCCGACGTGTATTTTGGTACGTATTATTTTTATAATATACAGTATTATACATATATTCACTATGTAAAATGCAACCTGGAACAGTAACTCTTACACTGATTTGTTAATACCAAGTGAATAAAAAATACACTTGAATATCCAAGTATGTGGTACGTATCAGAATTTGTACATCAGTACTGTACGTTTGGCACGAATGTGCATGCCTTATATTGCGGTAGTCATCCCTTTCCAGGCGGTTTTTTTGTGCATTGCATCTTACGTTTAGAAAAGCGAGGAATAGACGTTTTGGCAAATAAAAATTATTTTGCAGAAGTGACGATATTCCAGTGCATGTGCATGTGCTCAAAAGTAAGGTAGGAGCTAATCTAGCCTCAAAAAAAATATAAAAAGAAAGAAGACTCAATCTAGCAAAAGAACAATAAAGCATAATCATTAAAATTAAAACCAAAAGAAGGGTGGACTAGTATTCAGTGGGATCTTGACAAGTTTTTCTAAGTGGTACAAAGATTATCAACTTGCTTTCAGTGTTTAGAAATATTAAATTGTGCCCTTCATAAAACGAAAATATGTAGTATCCTATGACTATAATATCAACGAGTTAACGGTTTTTATAGGTCAAGTCCTACAAATACCTGGGCGTAACACTTTGTACGGATGTGAAATAAAAAGAGCTCATAGGCTCAATTGTAGCTAGAGGACGTGGCAGAGAGATTCATTCGTATGTACTGGGGAAATGAAACCAGCCTACAAAGGGGACTGCTCAGAAATAACTCGTGCGTCCCATACTAGAATACTGCTGAAGTGTGTTGGACGGCAGGGCGTCGCCTGGAACGGCGTTCCGGCATCTCCAAGAAATGTTTTTTACACACTGACAAATGGCACCAGAGATTTAAAACAGCACACGTGTATTAAGTTGCAATGTAACTATAACTTGCTGCTGCGCCTGCATCCGGTAATGTAACACTGGGTGACCAACGTGCTGTGATGGGCAGGGCGTTGGGCGAGGTGGTGTGTGTGTGATCGGTACATATCGATAATCTTCGTGTCGACTGCCTTTTGTTTACGACTGCCAGCGAACTCAGTACAACCAACTTGAGCTTCGCTCCGATGTTGTGATCGGTACATATCACCTTTTGGTTACGACTGCAGAAACTTCGGCAATTCAGTAGCATGATGATGTCTCGTGTTATGTGTGTCAATGAGAAATAAATGACGTAACGAGTTTTTGAACATGAGCGTCTGCATAGCGTGCTGTCAGGAAATCTTGTTTCTTCTGTGACGTAATTTATGCCGTAGCTGATGATCAACTACGAGCACGGTTACGGCAAGAAAGGAAGAATGAATTGATTGTTGATGTTAATAACGATCATCCTCGTTTACCTCCTCTGCATTACTCCAGATGACGTGTCACTGAGCACATTTGTTCTGTCCATGCAGTACACGTGAGGCGCCTAGTTATTTCCACTGAACTGTGTGGAATACGAAGGTTCTGTTATAGTTCACTAACCTGCTGTCTTCAAGTTGATGCCCCCACGTTGAAACTGACATTTAGCGAGGTTCTGTTATGAAATAATGTTTCACTTCGTTGGGATGCCACTCGCGTATTTTAATATAGCCAAACGAGAAGTCTACATGATCTTAATACAACACCTTCTGATACAGCAAAGTACATGATCAAGCACAATGTTTACGAAAATGTATCTTTACACTATTTGTGGCTAGTGTCTGTGCCTCATGACTACCGGAATGAATCTTTTAATACTGAATACTGGATCGAATCCGCCCGGCGGATTAACGACGAGGGCTGGTGTGCCGGCCAGCCTGGATGCGGTTTGTAGGCGGTTTTCCACATCCCCTAGGTGAATACCGGGCTGGTCCCCACGTCCCGCCTCAGTTACACGGCTCGCAGACATCTGAACACTTTCGCACTGTGCCATGGATTACACTAGTCGCAGACAGTTGGGGTACACTAATTCCTTCCCGGGGAGGGGGGTTACGGGGTGGCGGCAGGAAGGGCATCCGGCCACCCCTTGAACTAACATTTCCACATCCGATTAACCATGCCGCCCCTGCGTATCCGCGGGAAAAACGGCACAAGCAAAAGAAAGAACGGCTGGGAAACACATCCTGCCACAGACAACATGACTGTACGTACATCTCGATTGCCTAATCCAGAGTGACGAACAGGAACTTAAATAAAAATTGGAAACACATCATACGACAGACAGCATGTCTGTTCTTCTCGACTGCCTAATCCAGAGTGAAGAACAGCCCGAAACACTTCGCGCGCCATACCAGAAAAGGCGTGACCCGAACGCTTCCGAAGTGCTTCGTCTGCAATTTCGTCAGTCTTTTGTTTTTGATTAAAATTGTTTTTAATAATTCCAAAATGACTGATTGATAGTCAGCTGTTGAGAGATATTTATATTAAAAAGCGAAGTCATTCCAATGAGTAGTTTAACTAATAATAATAACTATATTTTAACGTTTTGGCGCCCTTGCTCCGAACACAGCAGCCAATCACAGAGCAGTAGCATTATGCAGGCGGTCTTTCTCACGGGAATGCTACCGAATCTAACATCTGTCACAGGTACCTCACACCACATTTCGTCATCTATATACTTGTTGCATCTCCACCGCTCTGGGAACAGCTTCTTGGAGCCTAATATTATGGCTGACTAAGACAGAAATATTACACGGCGCACATTGGCCAAAAGTTGGCAGCCTTTCGAGCCGGTACGTAAATATCCTTCCCCCTCACGGACCGATGATCTCGATGTTTGGTCTCCTCCATCAAATTAACCAACCAACCTCCCCTCACGTCCATTTGCCCTTGGCGCTCACGATCTTTCGCTCTTTCTCCGTCCCGCACCCTTATAAGAGCACAGATTGACGCTCAACTTATCTTTGATTACCTACCGACTTGTGCCGATATGTATCGAGCAGAAACAGGAAGCAACGTGCCACTGTTGACAGGGACAGAGGGCAGTAACTGTTGCACGTATTACGTCCTGTGATTTTATTGTTTTGATTATACGAAATTGTTTTAAGAATTTGAATTTCCGGGCAGTATTTTATAAAAAAGTATTTCTCATTGCAAGTTTTATCAGAAGTTCAGGGACTGGGTGTTGTGTTGTCCTAATCATCATCATTTCATCCCCATCGACACGCAGGTCGCCGAAATGGCGTCAAATCGAAAGACCTGCACCAGGCGAACGGTCTACCCGACGGGAGGCCCTAGCCACACGACATTTCCATTTTCCATCAGAAGTTTTCAGAAATTGTGATTTTGACGTCTGGGGGCGGGTTCAAAAAAAATGGTTCAAATGGCTCTGAGCACTATGGAACTTAACAGCTGAGGTCATCAGTCCCCTAGAACTACTTAAAGCTAACTAACCTAAAGACACCACACACATCCATGCCCGATGCAGGATTCGAACCTGCGACCGTAGCGGTCGCGCAGTTCCAGGCTGAAGCGCCTAGAACCGCTCGGCCACAACGGCCGGCCTGGGGGCGGGGGTTTGAAGAAATGCGTACCGAAACCTATAATTTTAGAAGTTAACTCTGGGGGGATCCGTAACAAATAGGTCTAACAGGTGGGTTTGAACGTTTATAGAGAAGGGCATTATGAATTTCCACAACTTTGCTTCACCTGTGCGAGAGTTGCCGAAAAATTAAGACGTTTAACGTGGAATGGTGTTTGGAGCTAGACGCACGGGGCATTCGGTTTCAGAAATCGTTAAGGAATTCAGTATTCCGCGATCCAGAGCGTCAAGAGTGTGCCGAGAATACCAGACATCAGGCTTTACCTCTGACCGCGGACAACACAGTGGCCGACAGCCTTCAGTTAACGACGTTCGCGTAGAGTTGACAGTCCTAACAGAAGCAACAATGCATGAAATAACGGCAGAAATTGATGTGGGACGTATAACGAACGTATCAGTTAGAACACTGCAGCGAAATTTAGTGTTGATGGGCTATTGCATCAGACGACCGACGCGGATGCTTTTGCTAACAGCAGAACATCGGCTGCAGCGCGTCTCCAAGGCTAGTGGCTATATCGGTTGTACCCTAGACGAGTCTCAGTTTAAGTGGATAAGAAATGACGGTAGGGTTCGAGCGTGGCGCAGACCCCAGGAAGCCGAGGAACCAAGTTGTCTGCAATGTACTGTGCCAGCAAGTGGTGGCTTCAAACGGTGTCGGCTGTGTTTGCTCGGAATGCACTGGGGCCTCGGTCCAGCTGAACCGCTCATTGACTGGGTAGACCATTTGCTGCCATGCATGGACTTGATGTGCCCAAACAGCGATGGAATTTTTATGGATGACAATGCGCCGTCACCGGGCCGAAGTTATTCGCGGTTGGTTTGAAGAACATTCTGGATAATTCGAGCGAATTATTTGGCCACCAATATCGCCCGACATCAGTCCCATCGAACATTTATGGGACGTAATGGAGAGATCAGTTCGTGCTCAAAATCCTGCATTGTCAACACTTTCGCAATTATTATTATTATCGTATGCCTCTCCCCGATGTTATTCAATCTGTATATTGAGCAAGAAGTAAAGGAAACAAAAGAAAAATTCGGAGTAGGTATTAAGATCCATGGAGAAGAAATAAAAACTTTGAGGTTCGCCGATGACATTGTAATTCTGTCAGAGACAGCAAAGGACTTGGAAGAGCAGTTGAACGGAATGGACAGTGTCTTGAAAGGAGGATGTAAGATGAACATCAACAAAAGCAAAACGAGGATAATGGAATGTAGTCGAATTAAATCGGGTGATGCTGAGGGGATTAGATTAGGAAATGAGACACTTAAAGTAGTAAAGGAGTTTTGCTATTTAGGGAGCAAAATAACTGATGATGGTCGAAGTAGAGAGGATATAAAATGTAGACAGGCAATGGCAAGGAAATCATTTCTGAAGAAGAGAAATTTGTTAACATCGACTATAGACAGCGCCGGCTTTAGGGTGGGGCGACTCGGGCGGTCGCCCAGGGCGCCGGGGCCCAAGGGGCGCCACGTACTAAACGCACGTAAAAAAAAAAAAAAAATACAATTTTCAATCACCCATTTCGCGAAACTAAAATATTATTCAGTCTCATTCAACATACGTCGCTAATCTCACGAATGCGCGATGAATTCGGGGTAGCAGAAGAGAGATCATGCTGAATGCAATCTTCGTATTGTCTGCAACCATCCATGTTTGACGCGGGCTAGCACGGGCCCTACCAAAGCGCCTCTCTTATTTGTTTCAAGAACTGCAACAAGGAAGAGCCCATGCAGCCGCACCATCTCTCGTTTACAACAGAAACTACCGGTCGCTCCAAATAAAAGAAAATACAGACTGTGAAATATACATTACATTATGATTTAATTAATACGAATGTATTTATATCGAATATTTGTGACTTAATGACTCATGTACATTAATTAATAGATCATGCAATGCGTGCACTGCATTCATAGAGAATTCTCCCCTAACTCACTGAAATAATACAGCGCCACACAATGTTTGTTAGACTGCATATGTTGGCAGCGCTACGATTTGCACCCGCATGTCAGTAATTGTCAGTAAGAGTCGGAGGCAGCGGTCATGTTTTCGTGGCTGAATAATTGTGAGTGAAATGAGTGTCGTGACTGTGTCAACATTTTAATTTTCTGGTAGGTGCGAAAAACATTTTTATCTTTCAGTTCAGGTTTTTTTCTAGTTACGTCTGCTGATAGGTGAATTTCTTTATTTGTTATAGATCGAATATTGTGGTCGCGAAATAGAGCAGTGTCCAAGCAATAATTTGTCAAATTATTAAATCATGCCAGAAGAGAAGGAAATGATTAAAAAAAAAGCTTTCTGGTTCAGAAAATCGGAAAAGAAAAGCTGAAATAGAAAAAGTTCTTGAAGAAACTAAAAAGCACATGAATATTTATAAGTACCTTAAAGGAAATTCTAAGGCAAATACTTCAGATATTGAATCAAAAGTCCATGTATCAGCAAATATTTCTTCAGACTGTGAACAATTATACACAAAAAATATACAATCACCTATTGAAGGTGATCAAATTGACCAGCGCAGTACATCTTTGCATGAATCCTCTGATATTTCTCCAAGTCAAAATCAACACAAGACATCTGTGGTCGATGAAAGTATCAACGTTCTTGCAATAAAAGAATACAATGTTTCTGATGTAGGTACGTGGCCAAAAGTACTTAATGCTAGAGATATAGATCGCATTATAATATGTGGACCCTCACAAGTATGTCTAAATAACTTTCCAAAAGATGAAAATGGGCGTCATTTCTCTTCAACTCATTACACAAGAAAACTATCAAACGAAGAAACTATCAGACGACGGTGGCTAGTTTATTCTGTATCAAACGACAGTGTCCTTTGCTTTTGTTGTCGACTGTTTGATTTAAAGTCAACTACTAATTTGACTACCACTGTGGGTTTCAGAAATTGGAAACATTTAAGTGGAGCTCTGAAACTGCATGAAAATAGTCCTAACCACAAAAAAGCATTTACTCAATGGACTGAAGCTGAAATCAGGTTTAAAGCTGGATTAACTATTGACAAGGAAGAACAAAAGCTAATTTCTAAAGAAAGTTTACGATGGAGCAATGTGCTTCAAAGATTGATGCACATTACTTTGTATTTGGCTGAAAATAATATGGCATTCAGAGGGTTATCAGATAAATTATTTACCCCAAATAATGGAAAATTCTTAGGTCTTGTACAGTTATTGGCAAAGTTTGATCCAATCATGGAAGAGCACGTCAGACTGGCATTCAATGGTGATTTGACTGACCATTATTGCGGCAAAAATATACAAAATGAATTAATAGAACTCATGGCATCACACGTTATGTCTACAATCGTATCCCGCATAAAGGGTTCAAAGTATTATGCAATCATAGCTGACTGTACTCCAGATATAAGCCACAAAGAACAACTTTCGATAACTTTAAGATGCGCCGACATAACAGAGGATGGCGTAAGTGTAAAAGAACATTTCATCTCATTTCTGCAAATAGATGATACAACCGGTGAAGGCCTCACAGAAAGCATTTTAAAAACATTGAGTGATCTTGACCTTAACATTAATGACTGCAGAGGACAGGGCTACGATAACGGCGCGAACATGAAGGGGAAAAATAAAGGCGTCCAGAACAGAATTAAGAAGTTAAATCCACTAGCTTTTTTTGTGCCATGTGGATGCCATAGTTATAATTTGGTATTGTGTGATGCGGCAAAATCATCAGTAAAATCCGTGGCACTGTTCGGAATGGTACAAAAAATGTTTAATCTATTTGCTGGATCGGTAAATAGATGGAAAATTTTGACCGACCATTTGAAGATATACACCCTGAAAAATGTAAGTGACACACGCTGGGAAGCTCGAATTGATAGCGTCAAAGCGGTTCGTTATCAATTATGCGACATGCATGACGCTTTGGTTTCCTTGGCCGATGCTACTGAACAAAGCGATGCTGCGGTGTCACACGAAGCGACAACACTAGGAGAACAATTAAAAGACTTCAGCTTCATTGTTTCTCTCGTGGCATGGTATGATGTTCTGTTTCAAATTAACGTTGTGAGTAAAGCAAGTCAGTCACCCACAATCAACTTTGTCGAGTTTATGGGAATCCTTGACAAATGTTTTATTTGGAAACATATAGACAAACAGGTTTCGAACAAGCTATTGTAACAGCAACTGAACTGGCTTCGAATCTTGATACGCAGCCATTATTTAAACCACAAATGCGATTAAGACGTATTAAACGCAGGCCGGGTGAAGAGGCTGTTGATGATCAAATAACTGACCCAAAAAAGAAGTTTAAAGTAGAGTTTTTCAATGCACTGTTGGACACCGTGCACATATCCATGAAAGAAAGATTTGAACAGATGCAAGAATTTTCTGCGACGTGGAGTTTCTTGTTTGACATTAAAAAAAATCAAAATAAAGAAGAACTAATACAATGCTGTTCTAAATTACAAGAAAAGTTAACTGTCAACATGAAGTCAGATATTGATGGAAATTTGCTGTGCGACGAAATTTTAGGCCTGCAACACTATCTCGAAGACAGCCAGGCAACCCCTATTGAAGCCTTAAACTTCATAAAAAAGCATAATCTTCAAGAGTTATATCCCAACATCTGGATAACGTTACGTATTTTGCTAACAATACCAGTGACTGTCGCAAGCGGCGAACGCAGTTTTTCCAAACTGAAGTTGATAAAAACGTACTTGCGGTCTACAATGTCTCAAACAAGACTAACCAGTTTGGCCTCACTGTCCATTGAAAATGAAGTTGCAGAAAACCTGGACTTTGCTAATCTGATCAGAGACTTTGTCGACAGAAAAGCGAGAAAAGTAAAATTTTAGTCGTTTATAATTGTTTTTCATTAGGCATAATATGTTTTGTGTTCAGATGACTGACAGAAAATATAGGTTTATGGCTTACAGTTATATTAAATTCAATAAAAATATGGCACCCAATTCAAAATTAGTGTTTTTTCGTTATACATATTACCTCCTATATATAAAAATCAATTGTTGTGTGTTAGTCTCACCAAAACAAAGAAATGGCTTGACCAATTTGAATAATTTTTGTTTTGTTTTGTTCGCTTTAGTACAGGGGTGCTTCAGAAAAGAAAAGAAATATTTGGGATATACGAGGCTGTTTCAACCACATTTTACGCATCTTTTCTTTGTTTGGAACACGCAAAAACAATTTTCTGGAGTTGTTGTAGATGTACAGTGCAGTACTACGCAATATTTTTAGACAATTTCCCAAAACGTGAATGCCCAAACAATATATCACTGCTATACTGAGTGTTACGGCAGCGACAGCAGCATGCTGGACTGACGTCACAGGCTACACAAGACTCACATGGAGCGTCTTAGCGGGCTTTCAGATTATTTGGATTTCATTTCCATTTAAAAAAATAAAATACTCAAATTTACGATGGAAAAAACCATGTTATGATCATGAGATGACGCCATTAACCACTTAAGACGATTTCTAGAAAACAGTCAAATACCGTGTTGCAAAGCACTGCCAGGTTCGCTATTTATACAATAAAGGGCGCCAACTGGACGACTCGCCCGGGGCACCTGGATGGCTAAGGCCGGCCCTGACTATAGATTTAAGTGTCAGGAAGTCGTTTCTGAAAGTATTTGTATAGAGTGTAGCCATGTATGGAAGTGAATCACGGACGATAACCAGTTTGGACAAGAAGAGAATAGAAGCTTTCGAAATGTGGTGCTACAGAAGAATGCTGAAGATAAGGTGGGTAGATCACGTAACTAATGAGGAGGTATTGAATAGGATTGGGGAGAAGAGAAGTTTGTGGCACAACTTGACTAGAAGAAGGGATCGGTTGGTAGGACATGTTTTGAGGGATCAAGGGACCACAAATTTAGCATTGGAGGGCAGTGTGGAGGGTAAAAATCGTAGAGGGAGACCAAGAGATCAATACACTAAGCAGATTCAGAAGGATGTAGGTTGCAGTAGGTACTGGGAGATGAAGAAGCTTGCACAGGATAGAGTAGCATGAAGAGCTGCATCAAACCAGTCTCAGGACTGAAGACCACAACAACAACAACATGCATAAATTACAGTAATACACATTTAGCAAAACAAAGAAATATATATAAAAATGAACATATGAAATTATACATAGTACACAAGTTTCAAAACGGCTCAGACAACACTCGGATGTTGATAGACTCGATCCAGTGGAGTGCCTCGTGGGATGCTTGATGAAGCTTCTCAATGCCACCAGGAAAAGCGTCTGATTGGACCTCTACACAGCTGATCTGCCGAATTTGCCCGCCGAAAATTTCAATATGCAGATGACCTGGCAATTTCATATCAGAATGAAGACCTTTCTGAATGTGATGAATTCCTAACGAACTGACTTACTAAACTTTATGAGTATTTTGAGACATGGCGACTGAGACCAAATGTTTCTAAAACCGAGGTGAGCCTGTTCCATCTCTCTAATCGCCTTTCATCAGCAAAGATCAGGCCACAGTTCGGCCTTTTTGGCACATTCAGATACAACAAAAGCCCAAAATACCTGGAAGTCACTCTGGACAGAACTTAAACATACAAAAAAAAAAAAAACACCTTTCCAACTTGGCCAAGAAGATACAAACACGAGTGAACCTTGTGAGAAATCTGGCAGGCAGTACATGGGGAGCAACTTGGCAAAGAAGATACAAATACGAGTGAACCTTGTGAGAAAGCTGGCAGGCAGTACATGGGGAACCACCACATCAGTCCTCCGAGGAGCATCGCTTGCACTGGGCCGGCCCTTGTGGCCGAGCGGTTCTGGGCGCTACAGTCTGGAACCGCGCGAGCGCTACGGTCGCAGGTTCGAATCCTGTCTCGGACATTGATGTGTGTGATGTCCTTAGGTTAGTTAGGTTTAACTAGTTCTAAGTTCTAGGGGACTAATGACCTCAGCAGTTGGGTCCCATAGTGCTCAGAGCCATTTGAACCAAGCCAGCCTTAGGTTAGTTAGGTTTAAGTAGCTCTAAGTTCAAGGGGACTGATGACGTCAGAAGTTAAGTCCCATAGTGCTCAGAGCTATTCGAGCCTTGCACTGGTATACTCTGCAGCAGAATACTGTGCACCAATTTGTCTCCGAAGCGCCCACATAGTGAAAGTAGATGTCCAACTGAACTCAGTTATGAGAGTAATTAGTGGTACAGTCGGGTCTACACCTACTTGCTGGTTACCAGTGCTTTCAAACATCTGTCCATCAGACCTCCGTCGAAGGGCTGCTCTTTACAACCTCTGTCAGCAAGTTTCTGAAAACAACTCGATCCCTCTTCATGACGATTTGCTGTCACTGCCCAGAAAACGCCTCAGATCTAGAAGACCAGCATATGAAATGGGAGTCCAAATGCTATCCACAGGATTCGACCAGGACGCAGAGTGGAAACGTGAGTGGCAAGCTACAAAACCAACCACGGACTTGTAGACAATCCAACAGTTCCAGTCCCAGGCTTCCACCAACCGAGGGAGGTGTGGGTGCAATTAAACAGATATCGTACTGAAGAGGGTAGGTGCAAATACAACATGCACAAGTGGGGCTCCTCAAGTGACAGTGTGTGTGTGAGTGTGGTGACACCCAAACAATGAGCCACTTTCGTAATTGTGGACGGCTGTAGAGGCAGCATGGCTCAATATTTCCGCTGGGTAGTTCCAACGGCCCACGTGAGGCAATACCGACCTTACAACTTATCTTAGAAGAAAGATTAAGGAAAGGCAAACCTACGTTTCTAGCATTTGTAGACTTAGAGAAAGCTTTGGACAATGTTGACTGGAATACTCTCTTTCAAATTCTGAAGGTGGCAGGGGTAAACGATAGGGAGCGAAAGGCTATTTACAATTTGTACAGAAGCCAGATGGCGGTTATAAGAGTTGAGGGACATCAAAGGCAAGCAGTGGTTGGGAAGGGAATGAGACAGGGTTGTAGCATATCCCCGATGTTATTCAATCTGTATATTGAGCAAGCAGTAAAGGTAACAATAGAAAAATTCGGAGTAGGTATTAAAATCCATGGAGAAGAAATAAAAACTTTGAGGTTCGCCGATGACATTGTAATTCTATCAGAGACACCAAAGGACTTGGAAGAGCAGTTGAACGGAATGGACAGTGTCTTGAAAGGAGGACAAAAGATGAACATCAACAAAAACAAAACCAGGATAATGGAATGTAGTCGAATTAAGTCGGTGATGCTGAGGGAATTAGATTAGGAAATGAGGCACTTGCAGTAGTAAAGGAGTTTTGCTATTTGGGGAGCAAAATAACTGATGATGGTCGAAGTAGAGAGGATATAAAATCTAGACTGGCAATGGCAAGGTAAGCGTTTCTGAGGAAGAGAAATTTGTTAACATCGAGTATAGATTTAAGTGTGAGGAAGTCGTTTCTGAAAGTATTGGTATGGAGTGTAGCCATGTATGGAAGTGAAACATGGACGATAAATAGTTCGGACAAGAAGAGAATAGAAGCTTTCGAAATGTGATGCTACAGAAGAATGCTGAAGATTAGATGGGTAGATCACATAACTAATGATGGAGTATTGAATAGAATTGGGGAGAAGAGGAGTATGTGGCACAACTTGACAAGAAGAAGGGACCGGTTGGTAGGACATGTTCTGAGGCATCAAGAGATTACAACTTTAGCATTGGAGGGCAGCGTGGAGGGTAAAAATCGTAGAGGGAGACCAAGAGATGAATACACTAAGCAGATTCAGAAGGATGTAGGCTGCAGTAAGTACTGGGAGATGAAGAAGCTTGCAGAGGATAGGGTAACATGGAGAGCTGCATCAAACCAGTCTCAGGACTGAAGACTACAACAACAACAACTTCCAACGACTTGTTGAGTCCATGCCATGTCGACTTGCTGCACTACGCCAAGCGAAACGAGGTCAGACACAGTATTAGGAGGTATCCCATGGCTTTTGCCGCATCAGTGTAAACCATACACGACAATGTGTGGCTGGTTGCGGTTTTTTTCTTCAGCGATGTTGCGTTGCAAGCCGCGAAGTGTAAGCGAGAGGTGGTCGGTGGCTGTTGCAGGCGATGTGGCGTCCGGTGGCGCTGTCGGTGTGGCTGCTGCTGGCGACGTCACGCGGCCTGCACGTGCCGCCTCCCGACGAGCCGTCGTTCGTGCGCGACGCCGTGGAGGCGCCGCCGGGCCAGAGCCTGGCGCTGCGACGCTCCGCCACCGCCGGCCGCCCCCGCCTGCCGGCCTTCGGGACGAGGCAGCTGCCGCTGCGGCAGGCCGTCGAGAGTCCGCCCATGGCTGCCAGGTACGCACCACAGAACAAGAAAAGAGAAGCGCAACTCTCGTGGTAAAAGAGGGCAACGCTGACCGATAGCAGCGCCTCTAGTGGTGTGGACATAAACTAAAAAAGGATAAACATTGAGGGTTGCATCCCTCCTAGCTTATGTACGCTCTTTCTTTTAATTTTCTTATCTCAGTTTTCTGGGCGTGCTATGTAATTATTTTGGCTAGCATTGTTGTTGTTGTGGTCTTCAGTCGTGAGACTAGTTTGATGCAGCTCTCCATTCTATCCTATGCAAGCTTCTTCATCTACCAGTACTAACAGCATCCGGCTACCATCGAAATAAATGTTTTTGCGGTCGAGGCTGTTTGTAATCCATTTTTAAACTACCTTTAGCCAAACCGCTGTTTCTTCACGAGAAATCTTTTAAAAATTAGTCCCATACTGAGCTAGAAGTTTCAAGTTCCTTATTGAGATATGTCTTTACTGTTTTTTTATCTAGTCTACTACAAATATAAATCTTTCTATTTTATGTTTCCTTTGTATTTTGGTAACCATTGCTGCTACAGTTGCCTCTTGACCAACGATACCTGTTGCAATGTTGACGTCCTGAAAGAGGTCAGATTTATTTGTTGCCATTAGATCCAATATATCTCCATCATTAGTGGGGTTCTAAACTACCTGTTCTAAGTACACTACTGGCCATTAAAATTGCTACACCAAGAAGAAATACAGATGATAAACGGGCATTCATTGGAAAAATATATTATCCTAGAACTGACATGTGATTAGATTCTCACGCAGTTTGGGTGCATAGATCCTGAGACATCAGTACCCAAAACAACCACCTCTGGCCGTAATAACGGCCTTCATACGCCTGGGCATTGAGTCAAACAGAGCTTGGATGGCGTGTACAGGTGCAGCTTCAACACGACATCACAGTTCATCAAGAGTAGTGACTGGCGTATTGTGACGAGCCAGTTGCTCGGCCCACCATGGACCAGACGTTTTCAATTCGTGAGAGATCTGAGGAATGTGTTGGCCAGAGCAATAGTCGAACATTTTCTGTATCCAGAAAGGCCCGTACAGGACCTGCAACATCCGGTCGTGCATTATCCTGCTGAAATGTAGGGTTTCGCAGGGATCGAATGAAGGGTAGAGCCACGGGTCGTGATATATCTGAAATGTAACGTCCACTGTTCAAAGTGCCGTCAATGCGAACAAGAGGTCACCGAGACGTGTGTAACCAATGACACCCCATACCTTCAGGCCGAGTGATACGCGAGTACATTGGAAGCGTGTATTCATGTACGTTCACCGCGATGTCACCAAACACGGATGCGACCATCACGATGCTGTAAACAGAACCTGGATTCATCCGAAAAAATGACGTTTTGCCATTCGTGCACCCAGGTTCGTCGTTGAATACACCATCGCAGGCGCTCCTGTCTGTGATGCAGCGTCAAGGGTAACTGCAGCCATGGTCTCCGAGCTGATAGCCCATGCTGCTGCAAACGTCGTCTAACTGTTCGTGCAGATGGTTCTTGTCTTGCAAATGTCCCCATCTGTTGACTCAGGGATCGAGACGTGGCTGCACGATCCGTTACAGCCATGCAGATAAGATGCCTGTCATCTCGACTGCTAGTGATACGAGGCCGTTGGGATCCTGCACGGTGTTCCGTATTGCCCTCCTGAACCCGCCGATTCCATATTCTGCCAACAGTCATTGGATCTCGACCAACGCGAGCAGCAATGTCGCGATACGATAAACCGGAATCGCGATAGGCAACAATCGGAAACGTGATGGTACGCATTTCTCCTCCTTACACGAGGCATCACAACAACGTTTCACCAGGCAACGCCGGTCAACTGCTGTTTGTGTATGAGAAATCGGTTGGAAACTTTCCTCATGTCAGCACGTTATAGGTGTCGCCACCGGCGCCAACCTTGTGTGAATGCTCTGAAAAGCTAATCATTTCCATATCACAGTATCTTCTTCCTGTCGGTTAGATTTCGCGACTGTAGCACGTCTTCTTCGTGGTGTAGCAATTTTAATGGCCAGAAGTGTAGTTTCCAGAGAAGGCATTAAGTAATGGGCCACAGGATGTTTTGTCACCCCCGCCACCAACAAAACTGTGCCTTTCCCAATGTGCTGTTGGACGTTTAAAGTCTCCACCAGTGATTGCTGTATGTTTGGGGAATTTACGTGCAAGAATACTGAAGTTTTCTCTTAAGTTTTCGGTTACATCCGGAAGTGAGTCTGGTGGTTGATAGAAGAATCCAGTTAACACTTTTATGCCCACCCCCGATACCAAGTCTTTTCCAAACAGTCTTGCGTGCGGCTTCAATTTCTATTTTGGTGGATCTAAGTTTCTTATCTATTGCGATAAGTACACCATCTCCATTTCCCATTAGCCAATGCTTTCGATATGCGCTTAAACTTTCCACAAAAGTCTCACTGCAGTCAAGTTCAGGTTTTAACGAGCTTCCTGTACCTACTATTATGTGAGCAACTTTAAAGTCTGTTTTACTCAAGAAAATTTCTGGTCAAAATCAACTACTCGTTGTGGGTGCGCGCCATGTGCTCTCGTGTAAATCATCAGCCAATCACGTCGCGAGTTCTAAAATCGTGAGGATGTTTAAGACTGCACATGCCCAGAAACAGGGGACTGTGGCATCGTATGCTAATATGTACTGTATATGCTGGCGTTCAGTGCTTAATCCAGGATGTAAAATTTTCTCGCCTCCTCTTCGCTTCCACATACCCCTGTAAGGTCCTCCTTCTTTCTTAATACATGTCCAATCCACTTTCATTGCTTTCTATCCATCAATTTATTCTTTCTGCCCTCCGCCGCGTCTACATCTAAAAAGCCAGCAGTCTTGATATGTCTTTCTTCCTCGTTGTCCACGTTTCAGGATTATATAGGAGAACACTGCATACAAAGTATTTTAATAGTCTTTTCTTCAAACTTTTGTACCAACATACAGGAGGACACTACATATAAAGTATTTTAATAGTCCTTTCCTCAAACCTTTGTAGCACCATACGGGAGGACACTGCATACAAAACATTTTAATAGTCTATTCCTCGTACCTTTGTCGGCATCGCTGCAGAAAACCCTCTTTTTATTGCAATACGTCTGTTTTAATTTCAGTGATGCTCTTCCTTACGCTTTCTATCCTGTTTCCTAGGTACTTAAAGCTTTGGATATTTTCTAATATTTCTGCATTTAGTATTGTTATTTTTACCCTTACATTTCATCCAAGTGCCTTTAATTTTCTTTTCTTTGTACTGATTTTCTTCCTATAGCCCATAGCTTCAGTGGTATCCACTTCAGCCTGTAATTCCTTTTCGTCTGTTGCTAGAAGGACCATGTCGTCTGGGAACCACAAACATCGTATTCTTCTGGCCTCAACAAATTTTTACCCCTCTTTTCATCTAGCGGACTGTGGTCAGTCTTATTTCCTAAGTACAGACTGAAAAGGGCTGGAGATAGATAGGAGTTTTGTATCAAATTTGTGATCCCTTGATGCCCCAGAACATGTTCTACCAACCAGTCCCTTCTTCTTGTCAAGTGTGCCACAAACTCCTCTTCCCCCCAATTCTATTCAATACCTCCTCGTTAGTTATGTGATCTACCCATCTTATCTTCAGCATTCTTCTGTAGCACCACATTTCGAAAGCTTCTATTCTCTTCTTGTCCGAACTATTTATCGTCCATGTTTCACTTCCATACATGGCTACACTCCATACAAATACTTTCAGAAACGACTTCCTCACACTTAAATCTATACTCGATGTTAACAAATTTGTCTTATTCAGAAACGATTTCCTTGCCATTGCCAGTCTACATTTTATATCCTCTCTACTTCGACCATCATCAGTTATTTTGCTCCCCAAATAGCAAAACTCCTTTACTACTTTAAGGGTCTCATTTCCTAATCTAATTCCCTCAGCATCACCCGATTTAATTCGACTACATTCCATTATCCTCGTTTTGCTTTGGTTGATGTTCATTGTTGCTCAATATACAGATTGAATTACACCGGGGAGTGTCTACAACCTTGTCTCACTCCGTTTCCAACCACTGCTTCCCTTTCATGCCCTCGACTCTTATAACTGCCATCTGGTTTCTGTACAAATTGTAAATAGCCTTTCGCTCCCTGTATTTTACCCCTGCCACCTTCAAAATTTGAAAGAGAGTATTCCAGTCAACATTGTCAAAAGCTTTCTCTAAGCCTACAAATGCTACAAACGTTGGTTTGCCTTTCCTTAATCTTTCTTCTAAGACAAGTCTATGGTCAGTATTGCCTCTCGTGTTCCAACATTTCTACGGAATCCAAACTGATCTACCCCGACGTCGGCTTCTACCAGTTTTTCCATTCGTCTGTAAAGAATTCGCGTTAGTATTTTGCAGCTGTGACTTATTAAACTGATAGTTCGGTAATTTTCACATCTGTCAACACCTGCTTTCTTTAGGATTGGAATTATTGTATTCTTCTTGAAATCTGAGGGTATTTCGCCTGTCCCATACATCTTGCTCATTAGATGGTAGAGTTTTGTCATGACTGGCTGTCCCAAGGTCGTCAATAGTTCTAATGGAATGTTGTCTACTGCCGGGGCCTTGTTTCGACTCATGTCTTTCAGTGCTCTGTCAAACTTTTCGAGCAGTATAGAATCTCCCACTTCATCTTCATCTGCTTCCTCTTCCATTTTCATAATATTGTCCTCAAGTACATCACCCTTGTATAGTACTTAACCTAAATTATCCTAAGGACAAACGCACACACCAATGCCCGAGGGAGGACTCAAACCTCCGCCGGGACTAGCCTCACAGTCCATGACTGAGAAAAGCAATTACTTTTTACGACAAGTTATCAGCTATCACGCTGCTGGTGAACAGAGATCTGTCAAAAACCCATACATTTGGTACGTAAAAATCCTCATAGCACCACTTCTCTTAGAGATCTCAACGACCTGTCTTTTTTGTCATGTGAATGCAGAGCCTTTATTTTCTTTTTTCTTTTCCTCTGCTGTAGTCTGTGGCCTATAGCCTTTTAACGTGGTGCATATTTTGCATAATACTGTATAAGGTTTGTTCCTGATGTGGTGATGTCAAAAGAAGGAAGGAAGAGTTTAACGTCCTGCCAACAGCGACGCCATCAGAGGCGGAGCACAAACTCGGGCTACGAAAGGATGGGGAAGGAAACTGGTCGCGCCTGTTTCAAAGGAACAATCTCGCATTTGCATCATATCGTGTGTGTGTGTGTGTGTGTGTGTGTGTGTGTGTGTGTGTGTTTGTATGTGTCCCTCCGAATGCGAGTTCGGCGTGTTAACCACCTCACTCGGTTAATGTCAAAAAAACACTGCTTCAGTTTATGTTGTTTGTTACAACTTCCATACTCCCCCTTAATTCTTCTCGAAATCGTTTTTTCGGCGGGCAGCAAGAGCTGCAAAGTGCACAGCTGCAGACAATTATCCGCGTTTGAAAGCACACCTGCGAGTGAATGCTTCGGCTTCCATCGGCAACATTCATATATCATCGGATGCGCTTCAATGCACGGATATACGTAGACTACGTGGGCGACAGAAGCGAGCGACAGCGCGCGACGGCTTTAGGCGACAAACCACAACTGCAGGTGTAGTTACGGCAGTGCCCTACGTGAGCGACATCTGTGTCGCTGCCTGTCTCCCGCTGCAACTGGCGACGTTTGAAATCAAACGTGTTTGAATCTTGTCGCTGCAGCACGGGCGTCACAGAGCGGTAGCCAGGTGTCTTCTTGGCAAAGCAGTGGAGCGGACGCGATGGCATCTATGAATTACTTGACATACGGCTTTAAGAAAACTATTCGGTGAAAAAATTTGATTCTTCCGCAACGTATAGCTTGATATCCTTAAATGATAAAGGTCAGGATTTATTTTCGTTACTCGTCATAGTTACTGTGCTGTACGAAATTGAGTACATGACTGCACGAAATTTTTAATAATTTGCAGAGGTAAAATCACATTGTGTAGACTTTCCGTATAGTTCATTTAAGGCTATATATTATTGCGTATGAAATGTAACCAATATCCAGAATGAGATTTTCAGTCTGCAGCGGAGTGTGCACTGATATGAAACTTCCTGGCAGATTAAAACTGTGTGCCAGGCCGAGACTCGAACTCGTGACCTTTGCTTTTTGCGGGCAAGTGCTCTACCGACTGAGCTACCCAAGCACGACTCCCGCCCCGTCCTCACAGCTTTAGTTCTGCCAGTACCTCGTCTCCAACCTTCCAAACTTTACAGAAGCTCTCCTGGGAACCTTGTAGAACTAGCCCTCCTGAAAGAAAGGATATTGTGGAGACAAGGATTAGCCATTGTAACCAATATATCTTAATTGTATTTAAAGTTGAGACCGGAATGATATCTCTTTTCATTCTTGAGATATTGGTTGAAATATCCGCGATCGGGTTGCTCGCAGTACGTCCGAACCTTTCCTGCGCTTCGGGAATCAAGTGGTCGTAAAAATCGTCGTTTCTCATAAAAGGTTCAAGATACCGAAATGACGAATTTTGGAAATGACAGCATGCAGAAAGGACTATTTTATCATATGATTAACACTCGATATGTTTTTGTAAACGCGTTAGCAGAGCGAAAACAAGACTCCCTATAACTTACATGAGGTTTTGTCCAAATTTTTATAGCCAAACAAAGGGAGAGAAACAGGTAATCGGGGTATCAAAGTGATCAGCGTGAGGTCTAGTTTGGCATGAAAATATGAAACTGCTTGAAAGTAATCAGGGTAATGAACGAAAACTTAATTAATAAGCTGAGGAAAAATTGAAATATTTCGCGAAAAGCTGCTTTAATAAAGAGTCAAAAAAGTCATGTGTTCAAGACCTAGCTATTTTGCAAATAAAAAGATAATCTAATGCGGTATTTAAATGTCAAAAAGGCTTCCTTCGAATCAAGTACGTCAGGAAGGCAAACGAGGAGTCAGTAAGATCATGCTTTCTGAATGAAACGTGAAATTAAAAAATGGAAGAAATCACTCAAATATTTTATGAAATAATTTGTGTAAAATAAATAAGTAGATCAGAGAAACGTACTACGTGCCTTTGAATGATGCTCGAAATCATGGACAGAAAATGAGGTGCAGCAAATATTTCCCTAATATGTTTTTATTTCATACTGTTAGACAATTCACTACACAAAACGTTTGACTTTCTTTTCAAAAATTTTGTAAGCTTTACTTTTACAGACTATTTAGAGTAATTGAAACGCTTGGCCTTAACAGTGACTGCTGATGATTACGTTCGCAACATGAAATATCTAAAATTTCATGGTTCATTGTAATTTATTAGGAATTAAATGTGTGTGATATACTGGTGTAGGTGTGAAGCTCAAGTTCTTTGGCCATACCTTAAAAATATACTTAGTGATGCAGTAAATAATAATAATTTCGTGTCACGAGGGCCTCCCGTCGGGTAGACTGCACGCCTGGTGCAAGTCTTTCGATTTGACGCCACTTCAACGACTTCCGCGTCGATGGGGATGAAATGATGATGATTATGACAACACAACACCCAGTCCCTGAGCGGAGAAAATCTCCAATCCAGCCGGGAATCGAACCCGGGCCCTTAGCATTGACAGTCCGTTGCGCTGACAACTCAGCTACCGGGGGCGGACAGCGATGCACTGTAAACAGTATACATAAAACTTGGTATACAGAATCATAAATGAGTCAGTAAAAATGTAAGAATGGCCCAGAATCGAACCCAGGTTCGTTTCTCCAAATGCTATTGCGTGTGGCGTACACTACCCTACGCCACAGACAGCTATGACTCAATGGTGTCAATCTGTGTACTTATGTTTGTATATAGCGTAGTTAGTCACGTAATAGCCATACCTCCTCATTTACTGGCTGTTAAAAGTTCTTGATCATGTATAAAAACATCCGTATTTAATTTGTTGATGCTCCTCTGATCATTCACGTGTATTCGAAGAATTTGTCTGGTGATCTTCGTAGTTGATGATACTTAAGAAATTCTCCATGGAGATTCCTCCCTTTGTAAATTTCATGCACAGCACTGCTTTTCGCTTTATTTTCTAAAGTAAACCTAATTCTGTAGCCTTATTCTCCAGCTACAGTATTCTACAGGTTAAGGATGCTGTTTTATAGAAACATCTGGTTGGCTGTAAGCAACCATCTTATAGCGCGACATGGTCGCTCGCATGCAGGACACCAAAGGTTGTGTCGCCCGATGTTGCTGCTTGTCGCTAGAGTGTCGCGTATCCAGAAGTCTGTCGCTATCGCTCGCTTTTGTCGCTCACGTAGGACACGGCCTTAAGCCGTCGGCACACGGACCGTGCTGTCGAACGTTAACGTTGAGCGTGCCAAGTTCAACGTGCTGCTGAACGTTCAGGAACGATGCGACTTGTGCATACGGTATGTGGGCCCCAACGTGATATACGCGATCGCAACGTACTCCAGCGACAGTTTGAGGGATGTTTCTAGTTCGTAAATTACACTGTTTACGAATCGGGCGCGCGTAAAATTCCCACGTTAGCTCTATTAAAACGCACATTTCCTCCATCGTCCACGAAAAGGGAAGTACCATGTCCAATCAATAAGGACACAGGCTTATAAAAGTTCCATTACAAACAGTGCGGTACAAATTTGGAATACTTCTCAGCATAAGATAAACATTATTTCATCATTCCCAAATTTTAGTAAAACCCCAAGGTCAGTCTTACTTGACCACTGTTTCTACCCAATAGCAGAATCTTTGCAACATGTGTATTACGAAGTGTAAAAGAAAAAGGACCAGAATATCTTTATACAAGTAACGCAAACTGTCCTGTAATTAAGCCAGTCGAGCAAAGTCACCCCTCAAAAAAGGTGAAGTTATATTTATGTAACGTCAAATATTATAGCATATGCTTATATTAAACTGATAAAGTATCAGAACTAAATAAAAACGTGAATATTAGGAAAAAAAATTGGGAGCGTTTAGACGCGAAACCACCGCCCCATGAAGGATTCATTACTGGACGCAGACGCTACTCATTACGCTAAACCAACAACAGGCTGCTATTTCTTAAGAATATTCTTGCTAAAAATGTTAATCGCTGATAATTATATTATTAATTGAAATTTAATTATAACAAATTGATCGAAGGACAATGCGTTTTGGGTGGATCCTCAGTGTGTCGCTGCCTTCAAATAGGCTACTCTCATAATACGCTCGTTACAATAATTCTTTTGCCATGAATATGATGTTTCTCGTTGTTTTATTGGAACGAATCACACAACTAACAATGGGTTTTCCAGTGATTCTCAATTTGCTGGTGCTCAGAAACGGCATATATACATATAGGCTTGAAATGAATGCCAATATGGCGCCTCACAACTCTGTACTGAAGGGAGACGGCGTGCGTGTGACGTAGGTGGCGTTGTGCCATCTCATTGGTCAACGCTCAGACGCACGCTCAGAATATCTGACACGCCAGATATTGCTCTGCACGTTAGGAAAGACTCCCGAACGTGCTAGTCCACGCTATGACGTCAGAAACTCGGCACGCTCAACGCTCAACGTTCGGATGCACGGTCCGTGTGCCGACGGCTTTAGGCTTGCCATCGGTCCGGCGCGACATGGAGCAGCAGTGTAGACAGTCGGCGCAGCTCCCTGTAAACACTTGTTGTGAGCTGACAGGAATATACACTCCTGGAAGTGGAAAAAAGAACACATTGACACCGGTGTGTCAGACCGACCATACTTGCTCCGGACACTGCGAGAGGGCTGTACAAGCAATGATCACACTCACGGCACAGCGGACACACCAGGAACCGCGGTGTTGGCCGTCGAATGGCGCTAGCTGCGCAGCATTTGTGCACCGCCGCCGGCAGTGTCAGCCAGTTTGCCGTGGCATACGGAGCTCCATCGCAGTCTTTAACACTAGTAGCATGCCGCGACAGCGTGGACGTGAACCGTATGTGCACTTGACGGACTTTGAGCGAGGGCGTATAGTGGGCATGCGGGAGGCCGGGTGGACGTACCGCCGAATTGCTCAACACGTGGGGCGTGAGGTCTCCACAGTACATCGATGTTGTCGCCAGTGGTCGGCGGAAGGTGCACGTGCCCGTCGACCTGGGACCGGACCGCAGCGACGCACGGATGCACGCCAAGACCGTAGGATCCTACGCAGTGCCGTAGGGGACCACACCGCCACTTCCCAGCAAATTAGGGACACTGTTGCTCCTGGGGTATCGGCGAGGACCATTCGCAACCGTCTCCATGAAGCTTGGCTACGGTCCCGCACACCGTTAGGCTGTCTTGCGCTCACGCCCCAACATCGTGCAGCCCGCCTCCAGTGGTGTCGCGACAGGCGTGAATGGAGGGACGAATGGAGACGTGTCGTCTTCAGCGATGAGAGTCGCTTCTGCCTTGGTGCCAATGATGGTCGTATGCGTGTTTGGCGCCGTGCAGGTGAGCGCCACAATCAGGACTGCATACGACCAAGGCACACAGGGCCAACACCCGGCATGATGGTGTGGGGAGCGATCTCCTACACTGGCCGTACACCACTGGTGATCGTCGAGGGGACACTGAATAGTGCACGGTACATCCAAACCGTCATCGAACCCATCGTTCTACCATTTCTAGACCGGCAAGGGAACTTGCTGTTCCAACAGGACAATGCACGTCCGCATGTATCCCGTGCCACCCAACGTGCTCTAGAAGGTGTAGGTCAACTACCCTGGCCAGCAAGATCTCCGGATCTGTCCCCCATTGAGCATGTTTGGGACTGGATGAAGCGTCGTCTCACGCGGTCTGCACGTCCAGCACGAACGCTGGTCCAACTGAGGCGCCAGGTGGAAATGGCATGGCAAGCCGTTGCACAGGACTACATCCAGCATCTCTACGATCGTCTCCATGGGAGAATAGCAGCCTGCATTGCTGCGAAAGGTGGATATACACTGTACTAGTGCCGACATTGTGCATGCTCTGTTGCCTGTGTCTATGTGCCTGTGGTTCTGTCAGTGTGACCATGTGATGTATCTGACCCCAGGAATGTGTCAATAAAGTTTCCCCTTCCTGGGACAATGAATTCACGGTGTTCTTATTTCAATTTCCAGGAGTGTATAAATGTCTTCTAACACTCGTAGCTCTAAAACAGCCCCCCTTTCTCAGGCTGAGGTCTTCAGAGCGACTGCCGCTGCGAGATGCGGTGGAGCACGTGCCGTATGAAGCGCGGCCGGGCGCGCCGCCCGCCAGCGAGGCGTTCTCGCTGTGGCGCGGCTTCGGCGACTGGCTGCCCGAGAACCTGCCCAGCACGCGGCAGTTCAACCACTCGTTCGCCTGGTGGCACGACGCCATCATCGCCAAACTGTCGCTCGGCGGACCGCGCACCAAGCCGCCGTCGCTGCAGGCGCCCTCTACACACAACTCTGGTAAGTACTGCACTTCTGCGTGCTCGTTAGCATTACACCCATCACCACTTCGACTAGAGATAGCCGCAGTATTGGAACGGCGTGGCTTCTGCCCTACAGAGTATGGAATAATTTAGCGTATCACGTGACTAAGTTGTCATTGTGCTGGATTTGGTATGACAGTACACTATGTGATCAAAAGTATCCATATACCCCTATGTAATGCAGAATTAACCACTGAATGTCACGAGAGGGGGACCCGCCAGTGTAAAACGAGACATGTCGTACACTACTGGCCATTAAAATTGCTACACCAAGAAGAAATGCAGATGATAAACGGGTATTCATTGGACAAATATATTATACGAGAACTGACATGTGATTACATTTTCACGTAATTTGGGTGCATACAGTCAGGGAAATTAGTACCCAGAACAACCACCACTGGCCGTAATAACGGCCGTGATTCTCCTGGGCATTGGTCAAACGGAGATGGCGTGTTCAGCTACAGCTGCTCATGCAGCTTCAACACGATATCACAGTTCATCAAGAGTACTGACTGGCGTATTGTGACGAGCCAGTTGCTCGGCCACCATTGACCAGACGTCTTCAATTGGTGAGAGATCTGGAGAACTTGCTGGCCAGGGCAGCAGTCGAATATTTTCTGTATCCAAAAAGGCCCGTACAGGACCTGCAATATCCGGTCGTGCATTATCCTGCTGAAATGTAGGGTTTCGCAGAGATCAAATGAAGGGCAGAGCCACGGGTCGTTAAACATCTGAAATGTAACGTCCACTGTTCAAAGTGGCGTCAATGCGAACAAGAGGTGACTGAGGCGTGTAACCAATGGCACCCCATACCATCACGCCAGGTGATACGCCAGTATGGCGATGACGAATACACGCTTCCAATGTGCGTTCACCGCGATGTCGCCAAACACCGATGCGACCATCATAATGCTGTAAACAGAAGCTGGATTCATCTGAAAAAATGACGTTTTGCCATTCGTGCACCCAGGTTCATCGTTGAGTGCACCATCGCAGGCGCTCCAGTCTGCGATGCAGCGTCAAGAGAAACCGCAGCCATGGTCTCCGAGCTGGTAGTCCATGCTGCTGCAAACGTCGTCGAACTGTTCGTGCAGATGGTTGTTGTCCTGCAAACGTCCCCATCTTCCGGCTGCTTTGACACTCTTATCATTCGATTTCACAAAAACTATTTGGCCCAAAAATTTGATTTTTACACATCTTCTTGACTGATACCTTCCCCCCATAAATGACTTGATTTTGTTTCGATGTTCAACGCAGTTATTATGCAGCATTAAATATGGTAAACCTTTGCACGAAATTTTGAAGAGTTTGCAGAGATAAAAGTCCATAGAGTATACTTTCCATATGGTCGATTTTAGTTGCCACAATGTTGAGAATGAAATGTGGACAAGATACCTAAATTTCATATAAAATTTACTGTATAACAATATCTCATTTAATTTAGTTACCACATAGGTGTCATATGTAATATTAAGAAATATTCCGTCTTTCGTGACTGTAACAAAGGTTTTATTTACACCGGGCACGTTTGGCTTTATTTTAAAGCACTTCAATCAATCAAAAGGAAGTAGACAAAATAAATTAAACAAAACTCTGGACTTACAAAAACATTAGGACTTGAATATACCGTCTATCAGTGAAGTGGTCTGAGCTATGTCAAATATAATTTTTGTGTGTGGCACGCACAAACAGCATTTATTTGCTAAAACACTGATCAGCCGACACAAACGTTGAATATTGTGTTACCGCAGCACAAAACTACGAAAGGTGACTTGGCAATGGAGGAGACAAAATATTGTCCACTGAAGATGCTTCAAAAGAGAGACACGCATCTGGTCTAAATAAGTCGCTTTATTACAGTTGCAGAAGAGGAATATATTTCAATACCATTGGTAAAACTGCGACTGTGGAACAAAAACAAGAAAGAGAACATGAGTACCATTGTGTATGTGCCATACCTATCATTGACTGAAGTGCTATAAAATAAAGCCAAATGCGCCCGGTGTAAATAAAACTTTTATTACAGTCGCGAAAGACGGAATATTTCTTAATATTACATACGACACCTATGTGGTACTTAAATTAAATGAGATATTGTTGTACAGTAAATTTTATATGAAATGTTGGTATCTTGTCCACATTTCATTCTCAACATTGTGGCAACTAAAATCGACCATACGGAAAGTATACGCTATGGACTTTTACCTCTGCAAACTCTTCAAAATTTTCTTCCAATGGTTTACTACATTTAATGCTGCACAATAACTGCGTTGAACATCGAAACAAAATTAAGTCATTTATGGGGGGAACGTATCAGTCAGGAAGATGTGTAAAAATCAGATTTTTGTGAAATCGAATGATAAAGTGTGTCAAAGCAGTCGAAACACCATGTGTCTGCATAGGCGAGCAGTGCAGTGATGGCAAAATCGCGCACAGTGCGGAATGCGGGGAGCACGTGTCTGCAGCAGCGAAAGGGTCAATGAAGAGACAAAGCACTAGAAATTTAAAAAAATTGCATTCAAACGAATAAAATTCGTGAAGTAAGACACTTCGATATTATTTTTAAATAAAGAAAATACTAAACACTGCACAACGCTGTTCAAGCTTAACCTTAACCTTTCGCTTGCTAGCCCAACGCCTTAACCGTTGCGCTAACGCAGCTCGTACCTCAATATAACTCCATGAGGACTTTAACAGGTCATGCAAAATACTGACAAACACTGTTGGTATGACTATGAATTACTCACACTTCGTCGAAGTACAATAGGAAATAAACAATTACCGCTGTTTTTTATTGCGGAAAAGCGGTTCGTGAGATTGATACAAACACCTTTCCTTGCTATCGCCTGAATTAGTAGTCTTATTGCTTGTTTTGTTAAATTAATTAACAGAATATGAAGCAATTGGTATAAAGAATGCTTTTTCCAAAGTTTCTATAAAAGGAAGTCTGCTATCAAGACATTGCTTTTGTTCTATTACTCTATTTATGACTGAACGTTGCTAAATCTGAAGACACTCGTCCGTACTCTGCTCTGCAGTCGAGATCTGGCAACGTTGTTCTCTGTTCATTGGCTGACTGTGTTTTGTGACGTCAGATGCGCAAAACGAACCTAAACTCGGCCGCCAACATAAATGACGTGCACTTTAGTGATACGAGACCGTTGGGATCCAGCACGGCGTTCTGTATTACCCTCTTGAACCCACCGATTCCATGTTCTGCTAACAGTGATTGGATCTCGACCAACGCGAGCAGCAGTGTCGCGATGCGATAAACCGCAATCGCGGTAGGCTACAATCCGACCTTTATCAAAGTCGGAAATATGATGGTACGCATTTCTCCGCCTTACACGAGGCATCACAACAACGTTTCACCAGGCAACGCCGGTCAACTGCTGCTAGTGTACGAGAAATCGGTTGGAAACTTTACTCACGTCAGCACGTTGTAGGTGTCGCCACCCTTGTGTGAATGCTCTGAAAAGCTAATCATTTGCATATCACAGCATCTTCTTCCTGTCGGTTAAATTTCTCATCTGTAGCACATCACCTTCGTGGTGTATCAGTTGTAATGGCCAGTAGAGTATTATGTTGTCAGTAGAGGCGTAGTGACAGCAGGATGGAACTCTCAGAAGAGCTCAGTGACTACGAAGATGGGCCAGTCACTGAGTCACTTGAATAACAAATTCATAAGGGACACTTCAACTGTTCTAAAACTGCCGAATGCGACTACTGGTGGTGTTGCTGTGAAGTGCAAACAGGAAGGAACAACCAAGATCAGATAGACCTCATTTACTGGCTGACAGGTATCGTTGATCATCGCATGAAAAAAAGTCCCAGGAAATCAGTGGCTGAAAACACTCAAACCACTACCAGTAGCGCTATGACTGGATATGAGTGATTTGGAGTGATGAATCATGCACACCTAGTGCTAATTCAATGGAAGGGTTTGGGTTTGGCGAATCCGAGAACGCTGCCTCTCATTACATGGAGTGCCAGCTGTGAAGTACAGAAGAGGTGGTGTTACTGTACGGGGGTGTTTTTCATAGTTAGGGTGTGGGTCATCAATCGTGCTTAAGAAAACCCGAAGATTTCTTGCTTGGATCGTTGAAGATAAGCCAAAATAATAAAATAATCCAAATGGATTGTCGAGACGAAGGCAACATTGATGTAAGCACTCAAAACTATATGCGTCATTTCTGTACTGTCATTTTTTCTCATCCCTATAAGTTAAAGGGAAAAGCAGTCGTATTGTTCTCTTCCCCGCCGAGAACGTTGTTCGTACGTATACACTGTCTCCGTTGTAATTAATATCTCAAATTTAGGGACCTATCATCCCCTCCAACCGTTAATCGTGAACATCAAAATGTTACGTAGGCTTCTCATGTATGCTGAACTTCAACATTGTGTTGTTTCAATACCCATCACCGTTCTACTGTATGAGAAATCACTACTAAGAAATTTATAATTTAGAAGTTAAAAATGTTGGAGGCCGCTCTGTGTCCTAAAAACAATGTGCTGTTTTCTCGAATTTATTCTTTGTTGCTCATCTTATATTGGTTGAAGCGTAAGGACATTTTGATTTTCCTGTTGCTTTAGTGGTGACTTTTCGGAATTCAACCATTTATGACCGGAATAATAGATTTATGACTGAAATAAAACTGCGACCCATACTTCAGTAAAAAAATACGAGGTCCAGTTTTTACACGCAAATCCTTTACAATAATATATTTGCCAACAAACGTTTTTTAGATTTTTGACACAGTCATTTTGTAAAGTACTAGCATGCCTCGACTAGTATTGCAGGAGGCCAACGCGTTGGCGTGTTTTATAAAATTACGCAGTCACACATGCTGGCAATTTTATTAATACTAACTCCTGCCACTGAAGCCTACGCTCATAACAATGTTTAATTAAATCAATTTAAATAAATTGAATTATCCTCTTACAGGTATACGTCAGTTTAAGGTAGTATGCTTCGTGGAAGGATGGGCCGGCTACAGAAGGGATCCAATGCGGTTTACCACTGCCGACATCGACCCATTCGCCTGCACACACATCATTTACGCCTTCGCCGTCATGGATCCTCACGACCTACACATCAAGCCCCAGGATGAACAGTATGACATCATACAAGGTACGTACATATGACTACACTCACAGGCTTAAGAGTGTTTAATTTTCTGTCTGGTTCCGTTTTATCTTTGATATTTAAACACCAGCTAATTAAAGACCTTATTCTGAATTGTGGTTGTTAAAACGCAATAAGTCAGGGTTCCTAGCTATTACATTTTGAAAATAGTAATAGAGGCGAGGAAATGAGAAAAAGAGCCCGGATATTATGGTGTTTCACCACAAATGGTTGAAGGTGTGCAAAGGGGGGGGGGGGGGGGGAGCCGGCCGGTGTGGCCGAGCGGTTCTAGGCGCTTCAGTCTGGAACCGCGCGACCGCTACGGTCGCGGGGTCGAATCTTGCCTCGGGCATGGAAGTGTGTGATGTCCTTAGGTTAGTTAGGTTTAAGTAGTTCTTAGTTCTAGGAGACTGATGACCGCAGATGTTAAGTCCCATAGTGCTCAGAGCCATTTGAACCATTTTTGAAGGTGGGGGAAATGCAGTACGGAGAGAATTTGTAATATTATTTGTAGAACTTCTACAACGGAAAGCAAATCTCTCAAACCGAAGCAATGCTGTAATTCCTGTAGTTCGCAGGACAGAATGCAGACAACACACAGAAAACTAGAAAGTTTTGAGACTCCTCTTCGTCGGGTGCAACATATTCTATAAACTATCACCAACCTTTTGGGGGAAAACAATTGGAAAGGAAAAAGGAAAGAAACAAGAAGTTCTTGCAGTGACGTATCACACTGGACCATTGGCAAGAAGTGAACGGAAGTGAAGAGTTTGAATTATCATTTTGTCTTTGCTTCATAGCTTTTCGGAAAGCTTTTGAGTCAATTTCCACAAAATCTATGATAACAGTCATTGGTACACAAGGCATTTATTCAACCCTTATGCTAGACTTCACAAAACATTGTGTTTATGAAGTTCAAAATGTAACTTGCGAGCGGAGTTCCTCAAAAACGTGTATAGTATTTCGGTACGTATTTCCGTAGGAGGTGAGCATGCAGAAGCGAACAGTTACTACGAAAATAACTAACTGAATGAAAATACTCACTGATGATGGCACAAAGGTGCTGAAACATGTTTGGTCATTCAAAAGGGTAGTAGTCAGTATATTAGGCAGAAGCGGATTCCCATAATTAAGTCTGAAAACACGGCTGCTGATAGGGCTTCGAAATCAAACGATGATTATTCTGTTGGGTAGCCAGTATGTGGAGAACGACTTTAACTAACCTTCAAGGGATATTTCAAAGTAGTTCTGTGTGTTACTTTGGTTGTGGGGTTGTGATTGGGTAAGCATGTGTAGATATCATAGGTATGTAACGGTAGGTATTTGATCCCCTACTATTTCCGTGGATTTTGGCACCTTCAGGAGCCCATGCTTCCATCACGCATTTCAGTGAATGTGGGATCATTGGGATTTACGAAATGTAGAACAGAGAGCAAGGGGTATGTTGGCACCACTGTAAAGAAGAAGGTGTACAATCAGCGCCGAGATTGAATGAAAATAGGGAAATGGCGGCCTTGCAACAGAGTTTTGGTAGATAAATGAGCACTGTCTTCTTTCCAGGAGGGTATCGCTCCATAGTGGGCCTGAAGAGGCAGAACCCGCAGCTGAAGGTGATGATCTCTGTGGGCGGCTGGCCCGAAGAGCGGCGCAAGTTCGCCGAGATGACGGCCAGCGCTTCGACCCGGCGCGAGTTCATCCGCTCCGTTCTGCACTTCATCGACGAGTACGGCTTCGACGGAATAGACCTCGACTGGGAGTATCCAGGTAAGAGCCCTAAACATACAGTTTGGCAATTCTTGGCCTTAAATATGTATACACAGGAAGACAGCTGTATTATTCTGAATCATTGGAGTGATCTTTAGAAACAGCCACCATTATGTACAAGTCTCAGAGACGTTGACTTCGATGCAACTAATTAGTTAGTTACTTTCATGTTCCATGGATCATTTCTGCAATTCCGAGAGCATGCTGAAAAGTAATTCATCCGAAGTTTTTACTCCATTGACAATATTAAGGTACAGGGTGTTTATAAATGAATATCGGGGTTTTAACGCTTTATAATATTTATTATATTAAACTTACAGCTATAAATGGCATGTCAAATGAAAGAGCAACTCGAACAGTTGTGTTTAGCACCAGTGCGCATGCGCAGCGCGCAATGTTTCCGCCGCAGTCCGCTAGACAGCGGTAGTAGCGAAGATGGCGACTAGTGAACAGATAGCGTTTTGTGTTTTGCAGTTTGCAAAGACCGAATCTGTAGTTACCATGCAACGTGCGTTCCGGCTGAAGTTCGATTGTGATCCTCCAAGTGGTAATAACATTCGTAGATGGTATCATCAATTTGAAGATACCAGCTGCCTTTGTAAAGGGAAGAGCACAGGACGACCAAAGAGTTAGTGAAGAGACTGTTAAGCGAGTGAGAGAGTCGTTCACTCGTAGCCCAAAGAAATCAGTCCGGGAGGCTAGTCGTGAATTACAAGTTCCCATGTTGATTGTTTGGATAGTTTTAAGAAAACGTGTACAACTACGTCCTTACCATTTACAGTTATTACAGACTCTAAAGCCGGCAGACCATGGATTAAGTGCCAACTTCGCAAACGAAATGTTGTTTCATGACGATGAAGATTTTCTGGATCATGTTGTCTTCAGTGATGAGTCGATCTTTTACCTTAGTGGACATGTAAACACAATGTGCGCATCTGGGGCTCAGAAAATCGTCATGAGGTGGTACAAATGCTACGAGATTCCCCTAAAGTGACTGTTTTTTGTGCCGTATCCCGGTGGAAAGTTTATGGGCCTTTCTTTTTTGGTGAACCTACTGACTGGCATTTCTTACCTTGATGCACTAGAGCAATGGCTCTTCCCTAAGTTGGAAGAAGATGAGTCAGAGAACTTCATTTTCCAGTAAACTAGTGTGCCACCTCAGTGGCATAGCGAAGTACGCGATTGGTTGAACTTCACTGTACCCAAGCGCTGGATAGGCTGCAAGGGGCCCAATGACAGGGCTTGCATTGCACGGCCTCCAGGTTCACCCGACCTAACGCCATGCGATTTTTTTCCTTTGGCGCTTCATCAAGGATCGTGTGTACGTGCCTCAGCTACCAGCAGACCTCCCTGAATTAAGAAACCGGTTTGAAGCAGCTGTTGCTACAGTGACTGAAGACACACTTATCAACATTTGGGAAGAACTCGGCTATAGACTTGATGTGTACTGTGTGACAAATGGTGCTCACATTGAACATTTATGAACATTTATAAGGTTCCTGGTAAAACTATTTGAGTTGCTCTTTCGTTTGGCATATCATTTATAACTGTAAGTTTAATATAATAAAAATTATAAAGCGTTAAAACCCCGATATTCATTTATAAACACCCTGTATTACACGTCACGCATGTTACTCATTTGGCTTTTCCGCTTCGCTGATGCAAGTTGCAGCTCTTTGCCGCTAGGGGGATCCGATTTGTAGCGTATAATGTGGTGGTGTGTAATGTTAACCATGTCGGTATGTGAGAGATGAAAATCAGATGGGGCCAAGCCGGGATTGTGTGGAAGGTTGTCTATGACAACCTTCCACACAGTCCCGACTTGACCCCATCTGATTTTCATCTGTTTACAAAACTTTAAGAGCACTGTCGAAGACTTCACTTTGATAGTGACGAAGCGGTGCAAGCAGAGGTGAGGTTGTAGCTCCATCAACAACTCAAACGTTCTACAGTGACAATATTAACAAATTGGTCTCTCGTTGGGAACAATGTGTTTGTCGCTCCGGTGACTATGTTGAGAATGTTAATAAAGATTGTTTTACAGTTTTCACATAAAAAAATTCGGACGTGTTACTTTTCAGCATGCCTTCGTAATTGTAATGACGTAAAACAAGTCGTTTATCTTCACATATATTCAAATGGAGGTGGAAAGAAATTATGGCAGGAGATCAAAACACCAATATAGTTAGCAGATTCAAAAAGGTGTAGGTTGCAGTAGTTGCACAGTGATTAACAGACTTACATGTAAATTAGTAATTCCTAACGACCACCTTTTACATACTACGCCCCATCATGCTTGATGTCTTTCGCGACGGCGCTGACACGTTCTAGTAGGGTAACTGTTTGTATCTGTTCAAAAGGTGGACCAAAACGACGTTATCAAGCACGTGATCATAATGTTTTGGCTTATCAGTGTACCTAGATATACAGGAAGATAATTCGTTTTAATTTGTTTCAAAAAACTTTAGTGGACATTGTCGCACAATGTGTCAGTTTTTCGAAAATCTTGGCCGAACTTAAGAAACTTAAAATTTCTAGTTAAGAAAATTTAATTTGAGCTAATATGTTCGCTACAGTGATGTTCGGACTGCCAAATCCTGCCCATAGAAACAGTCAGCACCTTTATCCGATTGTTGTATTTCAGATCAAAATTATTGCTCTGTTGTGTGCAGAATGTCAGATTAGGCAAGCCGAGAAAGTATTGCGTATGCCGCGTTAAATATTTTTGTTTTGTATACTCAGATCATGAAATCGGGAAGTAAGTACTTAAATGAAAATACTTATTTCATCATTTGGCCAAATAGGTATTTTGTTTTTTAAGTAATGCTGACAAGTTAAAATCAATAAAAAAATCACAAAATGTGAAGAAAAGTGAGAGACAAGTTGCGTATTCTACAACATTATACAATTTTTTAAATTGTCTGATGAAGTATGTATTATTTCTTCACCAAACACTTGTAAATTTAACTATTAGCCACTATTGTGGTAATACGTCACATTTGAAATGGCAGCTGCAGTATGCCGTCATTTGTGCATTTTTTGAAAAACGATTAAAAAGTGCAAAATCTAATTCAGATTCGTACAAATATGACGTTAATCAGTACTTACAGCATAATTATACGAACACAAACAGCTAAACTACGTAGTTTGTTGTGTAAAAAACAAATAAAATACCATTTAAACAAATAATGAGAAAAACGAAAATCAGAAGTTGATAAAGCATATGCAACAGTAATATTATATGGAAGAAATACTGCGTATATTGATACAAGCAGGCAGTAAATTGAGAGGATTACTTTTTTAAGAAGTTCAAGAACTGTTTGTATAGTAAGGTATCCTTTTTACATAAAACAGAAAGCACATCGTCAGGTCGACCTCAAAAACAATTTGAAAAATTATTTGCTATGTCAAAAGGAATTAGAACTAACGATCTTCGTCGAATTATAGACCATTTGTGTCATCATAAGCTACGCAAATGGATCACCAAGCTTTAGGAAAAACTGACATTTCAAAAGTTGCTAAGGAACGTTGCGCTCTCCAGCCCTGTCAAGGCAACAGAGAATGGGAACAGTTGAAATTTTGAGATAAACTTGAGGGCAGTGAAGACATGTCTTTTATATTTCACTCTGGATTATCAAAAGAAAAGTATCAGCAATTGAGAAGTTGATCGATGAAAAACATTTCTTAATTTTTGGATTTTCTCCGCCACATTGGACCCATCATATCAATTTTCATGAAAATACTGATTTTTCTTTCTAATTTTGTCTACCATATTAGATCCATTGTTTTTAATTTTTGTTGCCATATTTGTTATTCGCGACGTCAAAAACGCCATTGAACATATTTTTGTGGAGGAGGAGATTAGTGTTTAACGACCCATCGATAACGAGGTCATTAGAGACAGAGCACAAGTTCGGATTAGGGAAGAACGGAGAAGGAAATCGGCCGTGCCCCTTCACAGGCACCGTCCCGACGTTTGCCTGATGCGATTTAGGGCAATTACGGAAAATCTAAATTAGGATGGCCGGAAGTGGGTTTGACCCGTCGTCCTCCCGAATGTGAGTCCAGTATGTTACCCACTGCGCCACCCGCTCCTTCATATTTTTGTCTACATTGACAGAGATTCTGAATGTTTGCCTTGTTTTGACAGTTCTGAGGCATTATGCATTGGCAGCATCTGCCATGTCTCTAAAATATTATTGTGCATGTGCAAATCCTCTTCACGCCAGATACATCCATCTGTTCATTCATGCTGCTTTTCCTTCGGATCAGAACGCTAAAGTGTTTTCCCAGTTTCCACAAATGTCGCTGGCACCCTCTCTTGCCCGTGACGTCCCCTTTAAACATAAAATAAAACCTCATGTGTCCGTATTTTTGTTTTTATACACTACTGGCCATTAAAACTGTTACACCAAGAAGAAATGGAGATGATAAACGGGTATTCATTGGACAAATATATTATACTTGAACTGACATGTGATTACATTTTCATGCAGTTTGGGTGCATAGATCCTGAGAAATCAGTACCCAGAACAACCACCTCTGGCCGTAATAACGGCCTTGATATGCCTGGCACATAATTATGATCTCAATGGCTGGCACAAACATAAAGTGTGGTTACTGCATAGGTAATCCAAACTGAGGCTGACATCTGCAATGCAATGTTGTAACCATTGTTCTCTCCCACTTATGCATGTACCGGTTAGTTATTAATGGCTAGTTGTTGTAATGCAAAACTTGAATCCATGTTCTCACTCAATTGTATTTTGTCATATTGTGGGTTTTTTATCGCCTCTTATGGCAAATGTTTTGCCCTATTACTATCATGTTATGTAGTTGGGTGTAAGGGCCCTCGTGTCAGGGCTCTATAAAATAAAAATAAATAAAAAAAATTAACCTCAGCTTTACCGAAGGGGGGTGTGGGATGGGTGTGGAAAGAGATACTTTGTGCCCATCTTTTGAAAATATTGTAATCTAGTAAGTTAGTTTATTTTTAAAAAATAGAAAAAAATATTTACTGTTTTTAATGAATTCTTCTACTAGATTCCACACATGTATTAAATTTTTGAGTTATACATAACCCAAAAATTAAAGTCTCATTCCCAAGTGAATGCCATATTCAGTATGACAATATTCAGGGTCTTACTTAAACATAAATATCACTTTAAAAAGTATGTTAAAAATAAAATTCAGCAACAATGCACCAAATTTGTATCTTTTAATTTTTCTATTCTGTAATACACGTTACTGAAAGTACGTTGATATTGCTAATGGTATTCTAAAAGATATTTTCAGGTTCTGAACCATACTTACAAATAAGTACCTCTTTAAATAGTATGTTGTCAATACAATTCAGCAATAATTAACGAATTTTGTTTCTTTTTTAAATGTTTTGTAGGATGAGCATAACGTACCACACACACCCCTCCAGTTGGTATTGCGCGTTATGGAAAATGTGTTGGTAAGGGTTAAATGTTAACTCTATAACAAATCAGTATGTACTACAGTCGTGCGAAAGATGAGCACAGTTGTGGAATTAGTAACGCTTATAATACTTTACCTTACAATTCGCCTTGGAACTCCACTCACGGAAGCTTAAAAGCAAGCCACAATCTAACTTAAAGAATCTCAGACTGCCAAACAATATTCATGTGTATCTTTATTTTTTATATATTCCGTAGAGCCAAATTGAAGAGCAAGTCTTCATGGTTATGGAACGAGTCAGTTCATGAAATTATAACAGAAGAGTAATAATAGATAAAACGGAACGCATATGATTCCTATGCAGGCGACAAGTCATTAGTTTAAATAAACATAATCAACAAAGTCATACACGAATTAGCTAAGTTTCTTAGTTTTTCTAGGAGTATAGATGAGGGTTTTGTAAGACTTTTCTTTGTGGATAAATGACACTCCTTGCAATTCTTACAAGTAACTGGTCTAACATTTGTCTTCTCCACAATGAGATTTATACCGTCGTTTTGCTTAAAGCACTTAACATGGAAACCCCTATGTATCTGGCAGGTGTGATTGATCCCGGAAGTTGATGGGCACAGAATTGTATCGACCAGATGGCGGGATTGGCCCCCACCAAAAGTGCAGGCGCAGAAACTGACCGGAAAAACAAGAAACAAAACGAAAAGAGGGAAAGGCGGTTTATGTTTGCACCGAGAGATGTACGAAAGTTCTCTTTATTGTTCCTATCTTTTGTCTGTGAGAAAAAGCCTTTCACTTGGCCCAAGCTTTTGCCACATTGTCGTACCGTCCAAGTAGCATGTTACAGAAACGACTGTTGCCGAACAGATGTTTATCACCAATATAGTTTATGTAGCAACAGTGCATTTTTTTCACAGCTGTGGTGCCTACACAGCTCTCTTAGGTTCAACAATTGAGCTCTTGCTGGTACTTGGTACGATATTACAGGACAGGCAGGCCTAGTTCACGTACGTACTTACTACTTTCCATAGAGTAAACATCTCTGGAGGGACCATTCACATGCGCAGAAAAGATTTTGTGTTGTCAACATACATTGCCGGCTGGTCAAGTGTTCTCGGGACGTGTGTTTGACCGTATAGCGCCCTGCATATTTAGAATGTCACTACATCCCTAATACAGATGGATTCTTTTCGTACGTGTCGTGGATTATTTATATATGTTGCGCAGACATTTTAACAGTATCCATTTGATACCGGGAATAAACCAGCTACATAACTTTTAAGGGCAAGTGATATTGCATTCTGCTTCCTTGCGATAGGTGTCACAGTTCAGATGCACTCGATTTTTGGTAGTTTTCGGTATGATACGGCACTTTTTAGTATTACAGAGCCTGAAGTACATTTTTGCAGTGATAGTCTTGCAAAACGACTTGACAGTACACTAGTACTTTTGCAAGTGTCCGAAAAACACCGAATTTGTTACACATTAGCGATTATATCCCTGCTAATTCGTCCTTTTTTCTGCTATTTCTGCGTATTTATTTTCTCGTTTTTGCGACCTAGAGCACAATTTTTCTTACTGGTGACACTTTGAAGTATTTATTTAACGCAATTTACGTACTTGCTCCCAGTTTATTAAATAAATGGTAGACTGAGTAATCTATATACATAATCGACAAGTCACTGATAAATGCATGGAGGATAGTATTTGCTGAAACAACTCTCCATTCCCTTTCTTGTTCCACTAGCAAATTTACGAGAGGAAACAATTGTTTGTAAGCTTTTGTACGAGCCGTAATATCTATTAGATAGCCATAAAATCGTAGAAAAATAGGTCTAGAGAATCAAGCCTTAATTATAATGCGTCTCGAAATTTTTAAACATATACAGTGTCTCTTACTAATATGATAACTATAATTAGAGCTACATGGTATGCACCCATGAAAAGTTACTATCCCTCCTTTCACATATTTTTCTTTGCATCCGTAGCAACGAAAGCAATTCACCATCGCTATTACACTATCAACAAACGGTGAAACACAACAAAAACTCTTGATATTATAAACTTCAAACGTTGCAGAAAGCACACACCCACAGCGAGGTACCGAAAACACGTGACACTCCTGGTTTAATGTTGACAACATGCGCAGAACGCAATGCTCACTCCAGAGTTATTTACTCTATGGTACTTAACGCATGCGGGCCGCCTCGTCACGTGACACGACAGCAGCGCTCCTAGCCCATACAGAGTCAAACTTATAGCGTCCGCGACGTTAATATCTATGGCGCAACGCACCGATATGAATGGCACTCCTTTCCTGACACGCCGCGCCATCACATTATGCCAAGAATATGTGTTTTTGAGAGTGCATACATTTCATGTTCACTTCGTCTTCGGATGTTTACATTTATTTACGCGCATTGAACATAGTTTCTTTACTTTCTTTTTACAACAGCTGTCTAAACTTCCGTTGCAAAATTCTACATTGGTGTCAGTAAAGAAACAATGTACACCACACATAAATATTCGTAAACATCTGAAAATGTGATGCCAGGCGTCTTCAAATGTTATCATGGAAAAATAAATGTCCATAAAAGCATCCTTTTGTATGCATCAGAAACATGGACTACCTATGCCAAACAAGAACGTCGCCTTAATGCTTTCCACATGCGGTGCCTGAGATCCATCCTCGGAGTAACGTGGAAGAACCGAGTAACCAACGAAGCAGTGCTATCTAAAACTAACTGCAACAGTATTTCAGCTATCTTGAAGCAGAGACGACTCCGCTGGCTGGGACACGTCCACCGTATGGATCCTGAGAGATTACCACGTGAGGTGATGCTTGGAGAGATCTCTATAGCCAATGTAGGACGTTCTGTATTGAGGTTCAAGGACTCCTGTAAACGAGATATGGAGAGCTTTGGAATCGACACAAACAGATGGGAGGCACGGGCTAGCACGAGACCAGAGTGGCGTGATGATATATCATCTGGAATGTCGAAGCATGATGAAGGCTTGGTAGACAGATTAAGGCAGAAAAAGCTTCGCAATGCTACTGCTGCTCCTGCCTCAGCAGGCAGATACACTTGTGACAATTGCGGCAAGAGATGCCGTGCTGCCATTGGACTGACAAGTCATATGAAAAAATGCAACCCATAAACACACAGACACTGCAACAGTCATCTACCAAGATGTCGTGGCATATATATATATATATATATATATATATATATAGTCACCTAACGTTACCGCTGGATATTTCGTAAACCACATCAAATACTGACTAACCGATTCCACAGACCGAAAGTGAGGAGAGGGGCTAGTGTAATTGTTTAATACAAACCATAGAAAAATGCACGGAAGTATTTTTTTAACACAAACCTACGTTTTTTAAATGGAACCACGTTAGTTTTGTTAGCACATCTGATCATATGAACAAATACGTAATCAGTGCCGTTAGTTGCATTGTAAAATGTTAATTACATCCGGAGATATTGTAACCTAAAGTTGACGCTTGAAACCTCCGACGTTCAGTTGAGCGTTGTAACAAACACGGGCCACGGTCGGCGAGCAGCATTTGCAGGGACATGTTTACGATGACGACCGTGTTTACGAGTGTGGCTGTAGTGCACTGTTGTGGTTTGGTCTAACTGTCGCAGTGTCCGCATGTAGCGCTTGCTACTATTGTTATTCTGCATTCGTCTCCGCACGCAGACCAACTGTAGTACACCGTGTTACCAGACGTCTGTAATAGTGTAGTGTTGTAGGAACTGTGACCATGGTGTATTCGAACTCTGAAAAGGCGGAGATGATACTCATCTATGGCGAGTGTCGACGAAATGCAGCTGAAGCCTGCAGGGTGTATGCAGAACGGTACCTGGACAGAGAGCATCCAACGTGCCGCGCATTGCAAAACATCTACCGCCAACTGTATGCAACAGGTATGGTCGTAGCACGCAAACGGGTCCGTAACAGGCCCGTCACAGGAGAAGCGGGTGCAGTTGGTGTGTTAGCTGCTGTTGCCATGAACCCACACATGAGTACACGGGACATTGCGAGAGCCGGTGGACTGAGTCAAAGTAGTGTCATGCGCATACTGCATCGTCACCGCTTTAACCCGTTTCATGTGTCGCTACATCTGCAATTACATGGTGAAGACTTTAATCATCGAGTGCAATTCTGTCAATGGGCATTAACAGAGAATGCGTTGCAGTTCTACCTGTTTACCGATGAAGCGGGTTTCACAAACCTCGGGGCAGTGAATCTACGGAACATGCATTACTGGTCCGTGGACAATCCTCGCTGCCTCAGACAGGTAGAGCGACAGCGACCGTGGACTGTAAATGTATGGTGCGGAATCATTGGCGACCACCTCATTGGGTCCTCACTTCATTGCAGGGGCCCAAACAGCTGCAACATACATCGCGTTTCTACAGAATGATCTGCCAACGTCGCTCGAAAATGTCCCACTGGAAACGCGTCGACGTATGTGGTATCAGCATGATGGTGCACCTGCACATTCCGCAATTAACACTAGGCTGACCCTTGACAGGATGTTCGACGGGCGTTTCATAGGACGTGGAGGACGCCTAAATTGGCCACCCCGTTCTCCTGATCTTACACCTCTGGACTTCTTTCTGTGGGGTACGTTAAGGAGAATGTGTACCGTGATGTGCCTACAACCCCAGAGGATATGAAACAACGTATTGTGGCAGCCTGCGGCGACATTACACCAGATGTACTGCGGCGTGTACGACATTCATTACGCCAGAGATTGCAATTGTGTGCAGCAAATGATGGCCACCACATTGAACATCTCTTGGCCTGACATGTCGGGACACACTCTTTTCCACTCTGTAATTGAAAACGGAAACCACGTGTGTACGTGTACCTCACCCCTCATGGTAATGTACATGTGCGTCAGTGAAAAAGACCAATAAAAAGGTGTTAGCATGTGGACGTAATGTGCTGTTCCAGTCTCTTTTGTACCTAAGGTCCATCACCGTTCCCTTTGGATCCCTACGTAATTCGGTGCTCTCCGATACACACCATCGACCAGCGGAGGAGTGGTACTCAAGCGTCAACTTTAGGTTACAATATCTCTGAATGTACTTAACATTTTACGATGCAACAAACGGCACTGATTACGTATTTGTTTATATGTTCAGATGTGCTAACAAAACTAACGGGGTTCCATTTTAAAAAACGTAGGTTTGTGTTAAAAAATATACTTCCGTGCATTTTTTTATGGTTTGTATTAACCAGTTACTCTAGCCCCTCTCCTCACGTTCGGTCTGTGGAATCGATTCGTCAGTATTTGATGTGGTTTACGAAATATATCTAGCGGTAACGTTAGGTGACTAACCCTGTATATATATATATATATATATATATATATATATATATATATATATACGAAATATATGTAGCGGTAACGTTAGGTGACTAACCCTATATATATATATATATATATATATATATATATATATATATATATAAGCAATTGGTTGCAGCTAATTCATTATAAATTACCTTTGATTCCAACAGTTGTAGTGTTCTAATACGTCCACATCGGACAAGAATTATTTACTAATGCTTATACAAGAAGCAAGATACGTTATTGAAATAGGCAGCTGCAGTCGACAAAAGATGTAAGTTTGCCATTTTGGCTACAGACTGGTCATTCTAGTGTTCGTGGATATTAACAAAACTGAGGTGACAAAAGTCATGGCATACCTCCGAAAATGGTGTCGGACCTCCTTCTGCCCGGCTCCTTAAGCCGTTTGAAGGCTCTGCAAAAATATTCAGCTATGCTGCCTCTACAGCCGCCCATGCAGCTTTGGCAGTTTGAAAAAATCGCTTTATTTTATTGTCAGATTTGGTGTTTTCTTTGGCCAGATTTGTTGCCGAATTCGGCGTTATCTTTACGCCCAATTCGTTGCTATTTTTTTCCAGATTCCTTGAGTTTTTTTTACCAGGTTCATTGATATTTTTTGCCAGATTCATGGTTTTTCTTTTGGCAGATTAATTGATATTTTTGCCAGGTTAATTGTCATTGTTGTGGAAATCGTTATTTTTGACAAATTCGGTGTTGTAATTCAGCGTAATTTATTGCAAAATTTGGCGTTTTTTTGCCAAATTCAGTTATTTGTTTTGCCAAATTCGGTATTTTGTGCCGTATTCGATTGATTGTAAAATTTAATACTTTTTGCCAAATTCCAGGTTTATTTGCCAAAATTGACAGTTGCTAAAAAAGCCGATACGACACTATTGTAGTCGTCACATCAATGCTTGTTTCGCAGGAAATGAAATGTTATTTTAGGACTGTATTTTAAGATTATACACAAAACTCAGCCTTGAGGAAGTTTTTAAGTCAAAATGCAGTTTTATCATTCGCTAACTGTCAATTATTAATATTATCAAACTCCCATCCTCAAATGTAACTTTTTTGCTCGGCATCGCGTTGTCGTTTTCGCGATATTTTCCTGTTCGTAGCGATAATGTAATCACACAGAGGAAAATACATGAAGAGACAAAGATACTGGTACTCGTGCCTGATATTCTATAGGGCCCCAGCGAGCACGCAGAAGTGCCGCAACACGATGTGGCATGGACTCGCCTAATACTTGCAGTACGGATGGAGGGAATTAACACCATGAATGCTGCAGGGCTGTCCATAAATCCGTAAGAGTGCGAGGGGGTGTAGATCTCTTCTGAACAGCACGTTGCGAGGGATCCCAGATACGCTAAATAATGTTCATGTCTGGGAAGTTTGGTGGCCAGCGGAAGTGTTTAAACTCAGAATAGTGTCCAATTCTAGACGTGTGGGATGTTGCATTGTCCTGCTGGAATTACCCACGCCCGTCGGAATACACAATGGACATAAATGGATGCAGGTGAGTAGACAAGATGCTTACGTACATGTCACCTGCCAGAGTCGTATCTAGACGTATCAGGGGTCCCACATCACTCCAACTGCACACGCCCATTACAGAGCCTCCAATAGTTTGAACAGTCCCGTGCTGAGATCAAGGGTCCATGGATCCATGAGGCTGTCTCCATACCCATACATGTCCATACGGTCGATACAATTTCAAACGATGCTTGTCGGACACGCCAAGATGTTTCCATTCATCAACAGTCCAATGTCGGTATTGACAGGCCCATGCAAGGTGTAAAGCTTTGTGTCGTGCAGTCATCAAGGGTACGTGAGCAGGCCTTCGGCTCCGAGAGTCCATATTGACGATGTTCGCACGCTGACACTTGTTGATGGCTCACCATTGAAATCTGCAGCAGTTTGCGGATGGGTTGCGCCTCTCTTCAGTCGTCGTTGGTCCCGCTCTTGCAGGATATTTTTCCGGCCGCAGCGATGTCGAGATTTGGCGTTTTACCAGATTCCCGATATTCACGGTTCACTCGTGAAATGGTCGTACGGGAAAATCTTCACTTCATCGCTACCTCGGAGATGTTGTGTCCCATCAGTCGTGCGCCGAATGTAACACTACGTTCAAACTCACAAATCTTGCTAACCTGCCATTGTACGAGGGTCACTCCAAATGAAAAATGCACATTATTTTTGTAAAAATACAGTTTTCATTCTGCATGTGTGTAACTTTTACAGTGTGTAGATACATTCTTCCCGCTTGTTTTCAAACTTAGTTCAACCTGTTCCCGTGAGTGGCGCCGTCACAGCATGTCTTCAAGATCGCTGCTACACTTGACGTTCGTCAGAAGCAACGTGCTGTCATAGAATTCCTCTGCTGTAAAAACGAGACAGTGGGAAACATCCATAAGAGGTTGAAAAAGGTGTATGGAGATGTTGCTGTCGATCGCAGTAGTTAGTCGGTGGGCAAGCACGTTATATGATGAAAGCGGGCACGGCAATATTGAGGATTGTCCTCGCAGCAGCAGGCCTTGTACTGCACACACTCCAGACAATGTGCAGAGAGTTAACGAATTGGTGACTGCTGACAGACGCATCACAGTGAACGAATTGTCAAGCTACGTTGGGATAGGGGAAGGATGTGTTTGCAGAATACTGAAAGTACGGCGTTAAAAAAGGTTTGTGCCAGGTGGGTTCCCAGGATGTTGACAGTGGCTCAAAAAGAAACAAGAAAAACGGTATGCAGCGAACTTTTGGAACACTATGAGAATGGTGGAGTTGAATTTATTGGAAGAATTGTGACAGGTGATTAAACATGGCTCCATCATTTTTCACCAGAGACGAAGAGGCAATCAATGGAGTGGCATGATGCAAATTCAGCCGAGAAAAAAAAATCGGAACCACACCTTCTGCTTTAAAAGTTATGGCTACGGTGTTTACCGACTCCGAAGGACTCTTGCTTGTGGACATCATGCCAAGTGGAATCACCATAAATTCTGATGCATATGTGACGACACTGAAGACACTTCAAGTTCGGCAAAAGCAGGATGTTTTGCTATTACACGACGATGCACGGCCACATGTCTGTCAAAAAACCATGGAAGCGATCACAAAACTCTGATGGACAACACTGGAACACCCGCCTTACAGTCCTGACCTGGCTCCGTGTGACTATCATCTCTTTGGGAAACTGAAAGACTCTCTTCGTGGAGCAAGGTTTGAAGATGATGACTCCTTTGCGCACGCTGCCAAACAGTGGCTCCAACAGGTTGGTCCAGAATTTTACCGTGCGGGTATACAGGCGCTGGTTCCAAGATGGCGTACGGCAGTTGATAGGGATGGAAAGTATGTGGAGAAATGAAGATATTATTCCTGAATGATGTATCTACAAACTGTAAAACTTTGAAACATGTAGAATAAAAGATGGATTAAAAAAAATTGTGTGCATTTCTTTTGGAGTGACCCTCGTAGCAGCAGTAACTGGTCTAACAACTGCGCCAGACGCTTTTCGTCTTATATAGGCGTTGACGTCCCAAAGAAAGCAGGAATTGATAGATGTGAAAATTACCGAACTATCAGTTTAATAAGTCACGGCTGCAAAATATTAACGCGAATTCTTTACAGACCAATGGAAAAACTGGTAGAAGCCGACCTTGGGGAAGGTCAGTTTGGATTCCGTACAAATATTGGAACACGTGAGGCAATACTGACCCTACGGCTTATCTTAGAAGCTAGATTAAGGAGAGGCAAACCTATGTTTCTAGCATTTGTAGACTTAGAGAAAGCTTTTGACAATGTTGACTGGAATACTCCCTTTCAAATTCTGAAGGTGGCAGGGGTAAACGATAGGGAGCGAAAGGCTATTTACAATTTGTACAGAAACCAGATGGCAGTTATAAGAGTCGAGGGACATGACAGGCAAGCAGTGGTTGGGAAGGGAGTGAGACAGGGTTGTAGCCTATCCCCGATGTTATTCAATCTGTATGTTGAGCAAGCAGTGAAGGAAACAAAAGAAAAATTCGGAGTAGGTATTAAAATCCATGGAGAAGAAATAAAAACTTTGAGGTTCGCCGATGACATTGTAATTCTATCAGAGACACCAAAGGACTTGGAAGAGCAGTTGAACGGAATGGACAGTGTCTTGAAAGGAGGATATAAGATGAACATCAACAAAAGCAAAGCGAGGACAATGGAATGTAGTCGAATTAAGTCGGGTGATGCTGAGGGAATTAGATTAGGAAATGAGCCACTTACAGTAGTAAAGGAGTTTTGCTATTTGGGGAGCAAAATAACTGATGATGGTCGAAGTAGAGAAGATATAAAATGTAGACTGGCAATGGCAAGGTAAGCGTTTCTGGGGAAGAGAAATTTGTTAACATCGGGTATAGATGTAAGTGTGAGGAAGTCGTTTCTGAGAGTATTTGTATGGAGTGTAGCCATGTATGGAAGTGAAACATGGGCGATAAATAGTTCGGACAAGAAGAGAATAGAAGCTTTCGAAATGTGATGCTACAGAATAATGCTGAAGATTAGATGGGTAGATCACATAACTAATGAGGAGGTGTTGAATAGGATTGGGGAGAAGAGAAGTTTGTGGCACAACTTGACTAGAAGAAGGGATCGGTTGGTAGGACATGTTCTGAGGCATCAAGGGATCACAAATTTAGCATTGGAGGGCAGCGTGGAGGGTAAAAATCGTAGAGGGAGACCAAAAGATGAATACATAAAACAGATTCAGAAGTATGTAGGTTGCAGTAGGTACTGGGAGATGAAACAGCTTGCACAGGATAGAGTAGCATGGAGAGCTGCATCAAACCAGTCTCAGGACTGAAAACCACAACAACAACAGGCGTTGACGACCGCAGCGCCGTGTTCTGCCTGTTTACGTATCTCTGTATGTGAATACGCTTGCCTATACCAGTTTCTTTGGCGCTTCAGTGCTGCCACCGGTTCACAAGCGACGCTGTTTCCGTCCAGGCGCGGCGGACATGGGCGGGTCTGCGCGCGAGAAGGAGCACTTCTCGCTGCTGGTGGAGGAGCTGGCGGAGGCGTTCGCGCCGCGCGGCAGCGTCCTGAGCGCGTCCGTGTCGCCGTCGCGCTTCCGCGTCGAGGACGGCTACGACGTGGCGCGGCTGGCGCGCCGCCTCCACTTCGTCAACCTCATGGCGTTCGACCTGCTCACCGAGCAGGACGCAGCCGCCGACCACCACGCGCCGCTCACGCAGCGCAGGCACGACTACGGCCTCGCCGTCTTCTACAACGTCGTGAGTACCCGCTCGTACCTTAGCTGACAGACGAACCTGATAGTGTTGCGTAATGAAATAAGTATTCACGATAAAGGATGACAGCCAAAAACAGTTGCAGGATAAAAATTTATTAAAATTCTTGACCAAAGTTTCGGTACATATAAATATACCTTCATCGTGGCACAATTGTTTTATTAATCTCCATTGCATGATGTAATTTTAGATTTTTTACTTCTGATGAAGGTATATTTATATGTACCGAAACTTTGGTCAAGAATTTTAATAAATTTTTATCCTGCAACTGTTTTTGGCTGTCATCCTTTATCCTGAAGAATTTCAACAGTTGCTGTTGCAGCCATGTTCAAAATCTTGAAATAAGTATTACTGTCAGTGGTGTTGAGAAGCAGCTGAAATCGTTAAAGTCGAAGAAATCTCCAGGACCCGATGGAATCCCTATCAGATTCTGTACCGAATTAGCCACTCTTCTAACTGCAGGCTGACAATTATTTGAACTATATGAAATAAAATCGTCATAGCTTCCGAACGGTTTGCGTTAGGACGTTCAAACTGCACAATTGACCACCGGGCGCGATGGGAATTGTATGGTTCGGTTTAGTGATGAAGCCTACTCTTGTTTCGATGGGTTTGTCAACAAACAAAATTAGATCATTTGGGGGACTGAGATTCCGCGTTTTGCGATCGAGAAGTCTCTTCACCCTCGACAGGTGATTGTGTGGTGTGCAATCTCCAGTCACGCAATAATTGGTGCGATGAAACTTCGTGGCAGATTAAAACTGTGTGCCGGACCGAGACTCGAACTCGGGACATTTGCCTTTCACGGGCAAGTGCTCTACCAACTGAGCTACCCAAGCACGACTCACGCCTCGTCCTCACAGCTTTAATTCCGCCAGTACCTCGCCTCCTACCTTCCAAACTTCACAGGAGCCCTCCTGCGAACCTTGCAGAACTAGCACTCCCGGAAGAAAGCATATTGCGGAGAAATGGCTTTCACTCTACAGCAGAGTGTGCACTGATATGAAACTTCCTGGCAGGTAGAAGGCGAGGTACTGGCGGAATTAAAGCGGTGAGGACGGGGCGTGAGTCGTGCTTGGGTAGCTCAGTTGGTAGAGCACTTGCCCGCAAAAGGCAAAGGTCCCGAGTTCGAGTCTCGGTCCAGCACACAGTTTTACTCTGCCACGAAGTTTCATAATAGCTCACACTCCGCAGTAGAGTGGAAATTTCATTATAGAAACAACCCCCAGGCTGTGGCTAAGCCATGTCTCCGCAATATCCTTTCTTCTGGGAGTGCTAGTTCTGCAAGGTGCGCACGAGGGCTTCTGTGAAGTTTGGAAGGTAGGAGGAGAGGTACTGGCGGAATTAAAGCTGTGAGGACGGGGTGTGAGTCGTGCTTGGGTAGGTTAGTTGGTAGAGCACTTGCCTGCAAAAGGCAAAGGTCCCGAGCTCGAGTCTCGGCCCAGCACACAGTCTTAATCTCCCAGGAAGTTTCATATCAGCGCACACTCCATTGTAGAGTGGATATTTCATTCTAGAATTGGTGCAATATTCCTGAACTGCATGCTGACTACCGAATGGTATGTGAAGGTTTTGGAATATAAATTCATCCCCATAATCCAAAGTGATCCTGATTTCGACAAGATGTGGTTCGTGCAAGACGGAGATCGACCCCATCGAATCAGGAGAGTGATGTCTTGGAGGAGCACTTTGGGGATCGCATTCTGGCTCTAGGGTACCCAGAGGCCACTGGCATGGGCCTCTATTCGCCACCATATTTTCCAGATCTGAGCACAAGCGACTCTTTTTTTGGGGGGCTATATTAAATGCAAAATGTACAGCAATGACCCCCATAATCATTGGTGAGCTGAAAACACCCATTCAGGAGGTCACTGACAACATCATTATTCCGACACTTCAGCAAGTCATGCAAAATTTCACTATCCGTGTGCGCCACATCATCACCATTGACTGTAGGCATATTGAATATCTGTAGTGACATTTACGTGTTGAATAAAGTGTGTGCACGCCGTAGTTTGTAACTAATTTATGTATTTTATATATAGTTCAATAAATGTCACCCGGTATAATCTGTCGTAGATCCCATGAACAAAAAACTGTGTCCAGTTTTTGGAAAAAGCACAGGTCACATCCGTCTACAGGGAGGGTAGTGGAAGTCTTCCACAAAAGTACCGCCCAGTGTCCTTGACATCAGTTTATTGTAGAATCTTATAACATATTCTGAGCTTAGACATAACAAGGTATCTCGAACAGAATGATGTCCTTCATGACAAACAGCACGGATTCTGGAAACACTGATTGTGTGAAACCCACCTCACATTTTTCTCACGTGACATACTCAAAGCTTTGGATCAAGACAGTCAAGTAGATGCAGTATTTTTCAATTTCTGAGAAGCATTCAACTCAGTACCCCACCTACACTTATCGTCAAAAGTACATTGAAATGAGGTATCGAGTGAAATTTGTGACTGTACTGAGGAATTTTTGATAGGAAGGACACAGCGGAGAGTCATCGTCAGATGTAGAAGTAACTTCAGGTGTGCCCCAGGGCAGTGTGTTGAGACCCATGATGTTCATGTTGTAATTAATGATGTTGCAGACAATATTAATAGTAACCTAAGACTTTTTGCAGATCATGCAGTTATCTATAATGAAGTGCTGTCTGAAAGACGCTGTATAAATATTCAGTTGGATCTTGATAAAATTTCAGCATGGTGAAAAGATTCGCAACTTGTTTAAATGTTCAGAATTGTAAAATTGTGCCCTTCACAAAAAGAAAAAAAATGTAGTATCCTATGACAAGTATCAATGAGTCACTGTTGGAATCAGCCTGCTGGTACAAATACTTTGGTGCATCATTTTGTAGGGATATGAAATGGAATGATCTCATAGGCTTAGTCATGGGTAAAGCAGGTTTTAGATGTTGATTTATTAGTAGAATACTGAGGAAGTGCAGTTACTTGTGCAACTGCTCCCAGAATATTGCTCAAGTATGTGGGACACATACGAAATAAGACTAACAGGGGATATTGAATGCATACAGAGAAGGACAGCACAAATGGTCACAGGTTTGTTTGAGTCATACAGAGACACTGAAGGAACTCAACTGGAAGAATCTTGAAGATAGGAATAAACTACCCCGAAAAACCCTATAACAAAATTTCAAGAACTGGCTTTAAATGATGTGTCTAGGAATGAACTGCAACAACAACAACAACAACAACAACAACAACAACCAGTAAGGATCACGAGGATAAGATTAGAATAAATACTGCACAGGAAGGCATTGAAACAATCGTCTCCCCACAACATATGTGAATGGAAAGAGGAAAGAAACTCTAATAATTGGGACAATGGGCGGGGACCCTCTGCCTCACACCTCTTGGTGGTTTGTAGAGTACACATGTAGATGTAGATTTCTAGATTTAGCATGGACGCCCACAGAAATGCATCCAAAATAATAATTTCTTGTACAGTGTGAGCCAGAAGTTATGCAACTCTACATTCAAACCTTTATTAATGTACTTATAATGTATACACTCACAATATACATTTGCTCATAATAGATGCTGGAAACAGCCTCTATGTGCTGCAACACATTCCTCAACACAATTCTTTGTGTTGGCTGCTACTTTTTGGATGGGTGCTACACTTATGCAGGCTGTTTTGTCTTCAGTGTTGTGTTGGTCAATTGTGTAAGAATTGTTCTTATAGATATTATCCTTCAGATATCCCCAAAGAAGCTAGTTGCCATGCAGAATGTCAAATGGTGTGGAATTCTTTTATTTATAAATCTAATCAAAAGAGTTTGATTATCATATTTATTCAATTAACATAATTTTTTATTTCTAATTCCTCGACACATTATTGTCATCATCATATTGATGTTGTTATTTGCTCTTATTTTTCTTCCTGTCATTCTGTTTTGTTCTGTTTGTCATCTGTAATCTGCAACAATGTGGCAACATGGACTGCCCATCAGTTGGTAACATTGCAGTTCGTATTGCTAATGTGAGGATAGTTTCATGTAAACAGTGTAACGAGAAATTACAGTTTGCTGAAAGTGCTCAAACTGAAATTGCCAGTAGATGTTAGCTTTAATAACCATGAAGAGGAGGATCATGATTTTATTTTTGCCACAAATTGTTGACCACTGCTTTCCTGGATATGTTACATGTCCCAAGGTTGTGGTTAGCTTAGGACATGAGTTTAAAGTCAGGGTTACAAAATGTGTCTCCTACTGCTGTTAAATCATTGGTCACTTAAAATCAGCTGTTGACAGAGCATCTCGTATTTCCGACATACCTTGCAGCTGCCACTTCCAACACTGATCTGTGTTATGCATTGACAGCACTTGTGAATTGACATGCCATGTTTGTTTGTTATCTGTAATTGAGCAGTAGCCAGCGGCCAACTTAGCAACAAGTGACAAATGTCAACTATCAAGTAATTTTAAACAGACTGCAGTTAATCTAGGTGGTTGCTTCGTAATCTCACAGCAATACAGCAGGAGACAAGGGTTGATAGATGAGGAATGCTGTATGAGAGTGGTTTGAAAAGTTCTCGGAACTGCATGAGATGTCAGTGCTAGCGCAATGAGTTGTCCATGTGATATTCATTGGACCGTTGCCTGTAAACACGTGCCACTTCAGTGCTGTTGGAAGAAAGCTGTGCTGGTGATGTGACACTGTTGTTGTTCCCACATAGTGATTTGTGAAGATGGAAAAAATTGATTCGAGAGGTGATTAAGTACTTTGTAAAGAAAAGTATGAAGGCTCATTCATGCTGATTTCCAGAATACACTGGGGGACTCTGCTCCTTCATATTCAACTGTTGCCAAGTGGACAAATGAATTTAAATTTGGTCAGGAGAGTTTAGATGATGATCTAAGCAGTGGTCAGCCAAGATGTGTCACTACTCCAGAAATCATTGCAAAAGTGCACAAAATGGTCATGGAGGATCGCTGACTGAAATTGCGTGAAATTGCTCACGCTTGCCAGATGCCATCTGAAATGGTATATCACATTTTAAGAGAAGAATTAGAAATGAAAAAATTATCTGCAAGATGGGTCCGCAACTCTTGATGCTGGATCAAAAACGCATGATAATGGACCTATTGGAACAATGTTTGGCCCATTTTAGGAAAAACAGACAAGATTTTTTACACTGGTTTGTGATTACAGATGAAACTTGGATGCACTACTATACCCCAGAGACAAAACAGCAGTCAAAGCAGTGGAAACATGCTGATTCTCTGCCACCAAAGAAAGCAAAGACAATTCCTTCAGCGGGAAAGGTCATGGTATAAGGGTTCTGGGATGCGAAGGGGATTCTGCTTGTTGATTATCTCCCCACTGGTCAAAAAATTACTGGAGAATACTATGCTAACCTCCTGAACAAATTGCAACAAAAGATACGTGAAAAATGGTCAGGTTTAGCAAGGAAGAAAGTCATCTTCTGTCAAGACAATGCACGCCCGCACACATGTGCCATCGCCATATCAAAATTACACAAACAAAGGTATGAATTGTTGCCACACTTGCCTTATTCACCTGATATGGCTCCATCAGACTTCCACCTCTTCCCAAAATTGAAAATTTTTCTATGTGGACAAAGGTTCACTTTAAACGAAGAATTGATAGCCGGAGTTGACAACTATTTTGCAGGCCTGGAGGAAACTAATTTTCAAGATGGAATCAAGGCATTGGAACATCGTTAGACCAAGTGCATTAGTCTACAAGGAAACTACATTTTACAGGCTCAGAGGAAACTAATTTTCGAGAGGGGATCAAGGCACTGGAACATTGTTGGACCAACTGCATTAATTTACAAGGAAACTACATTAAAAAATAAAAAAAGTTTCAGACATGTAAGTACTTTTTTTATATTCCGTTCTGAGAACTTTTCAAACCACCCTCATATTATTATGATCAAATGCTCCTGCCACTGCTTACAATACATTGTCACTGCTAAACATGGTATGCGAACATATGTCAGTACAATGCAAAACAAAATGTCAGTCTTACGTACAAAACTGAAACATGTGCAGCTGTTGTCTTAATGCTATTTTATTGTATTGCAACAAGTTTTGGTGGCTCAGTAAACCATCTTCAGGCCTTAACTGACCTGAGGGGGTCAACTTCAGTCATATACATGATCCCATCAATGGCCAACATCTATGAATTGGCTTTTGTAGAATACTATAACAGCGATGTTGTGTCTGCAACTATGGTTATCACTAATGGGATTGTGTAAATGATTGGAGTTCAGACCCACAGAAGCAGATATGGCCTGAAGATGATGTACTGAGTCCCCAAACCTGGTTGCAATGTAGTAGAAAGGTCATCAGAATGCTGGATGTAGGTGTTTCATTTATTATGCAAGTGAACAGTTGAAGCCCCACAGACCATCAGTCAGAAGAATGGCCATACAAAAACTAAATGTTAGTCTGCTTGTGAGTCATTCCCAGAGATGAGCCCCATATGAGACAGTTGGTCTTCTGCATCTCTATTCTACATGCCTTGCTATATGTGAATATTGCATGTTTTCAGAAGCCAGGTAAAACTAGCAGGAACAAGTATTTAAAAGTCCAGGTGAAGCTCTTTTGTCCAAATTGTGATATATTTAAACTCCCAGTCCTGAGGAATGCCACTAAAACATAGAGAATGGTGCAGATTACTTTGAGAAGTTGCAAGGGGAATCATTACTTACAGTAAATGTGGCTGAAAAATCTGGAAAAATTCACAGTGATCTTCATATTGGTGAACATTGCCCTTGTTTCATGAGGGAACCTGATTTTTTTCAATAATTTATCATGATTTGATTTGTTGCGTTTATCTAACATCAAGAAGAGTGATCATAATAAATTCACCATTCAAGATAAAGAGCATAAACAACAAAACACACCGTTACAGAAAAGAAAATCTGTTACTTTAACAAGGTCTTGTAGAACTTAAACTTTTAGCTAATCTTACCTACCCCCACCACTCCACCTCCACTGCTCCCATCAGTCCCTGGGCAATTACTATAATTCATGCGAACACTTTGTTTGAATAGCATTGCAACTTAAAGTGTGAAACAAATCAATGGGTCACCTATCCCTCACTGCAGTTTATTACCACTTTAAATGCAGAAATTAATTTTGCCTGTTTTATACCAAGAGCATTTTATTGGAATTGCTAAGGTCCTATTGGTAATAACAGATGGCTTGAACAGCTAGTTTATATTTACTTAAAGCTTAAGCAGCATACCTGAAGCTGACAACACTGACTCATCTTTATAGGTATAACAGGCTGTGTTTGTTTATCATAAACCAGCTGATAAACCCAGTGTTGCCCAGGTATTCATTTTGCCAATTTTTGTCCATTTTTGCATGCATCTCAGTGTTTATGATCTCATACCTCCTGAACTATGTGTGGTGTCACACATTTGGAGGTGCATTTAGTGGCATATGTGGATACTACCTGCGAAATTTATTGAAAATAGAGTTAGTACCATACAAGTAATAAATTTAAATGTCATGCATGATGTGGCTCTTTTTCACACATCTCATTGTTTGTGATGTCATATCTCCTGTGATATGTAGGTGGTCATTACTCCAACAGTGATTGTTGACTGACAGTGACGGATGTGTGTACCAAGTTTGATTGAAATGATCAGTGCTTTAGGAGATGTGGAACATACATACATCAGTTTTTATAATATATATGGAGATCATAAAAAAAAACTACATCCAGTTGTTTTAGGTTTCATCATGAGTAGAGGAATCAAATATTTCAGCAGCAATTTAGCTCACTGCACCTTCAGGAACATATTATACTTAAAATATGATCATTATATTTTGCTCTCGTTTCACACTCAGTCATAAAAACACCAACCAATTAAGTAACTATCATTCTTTATGCAGCTATACACAATGTTTACATTTAGTTTTTAAACTTTCATTATGTAATTTCTTTACGTCAGTTTTTTATAATATCAAGTTGAGCTTCTATGGACCGTGTGGTAACAACCAATTTCATTTTAGTGTCTAGGTCTGGTTCTTGTTCCAGCTTTGACTTCCTGCCAGTATCTTCTGAGCCCACCAAGGAGTGCCTGTTTATGCTCTTCAGATAATGGTCATCTCCATCTTTTGGATGTTGATGCTATTTTAAAACCTTGGTACTTGTTCACCAATCTTCTAAATTTGTTCCTGTCAGAAATTTCTCTCTCCGAGATAACAGTCTGCCTAAGATCGTTTTCACATTCTTCAAACCATCTTGACCTAGTTTTCTTAGGTTGGATGAAACTCCATATTCTTTTTGTTAGTTGGTCACAATCCACCCTCCTGAGATGACTGTAAAATAACAATCGTCTCTTCTTAATGGATGGTGTGATAGGTTCTGTCTTGCTGTACAAGTCCTCATTTGCTCTCATTTGCCATTGTCCATCAACCCATCTAATATCTAGGATTTTCCTTAATATTCTATGCTCTGGATTTTCCAGCTGCTCAGCCTGACCTTCTCTATTCATGGTCAAAGTTTTGGACGCATACAAGCCCTCAGGTTTTACAACTGTATTATAATGTCAGAACTTGGCCCCTATACTCAGAGGCTTTTTGCTATAGGTATTCTTTATCAGTTGGTATGTGTGGTCTAACTTCCTCATTCTGACATTAATTGCTTCTTCTTCGAATCCATTCTCCTGGATGACTTCACTGAGATACCTGAAATTCTTAACTCGTCCAATTTTTCCCAGATTGGTGATCATCCATTCAGGTCCATCACAGATGTTCATAATATATTTTGTCTTTTGAACAGAGATCTGGAATCCAACTTTTTCAGCAATTTCTGACAACCTATTGATCTTGTTGGCTGCTGATGTTATGTTGTTAGCAAAAATGGCCAGGTCATCCACAAAGGCCAAGCAGTCAATGTGCACCCCCTTGTTCTTAGAAACAAGTCTGAACCGCTCTTCATTTGTTTCTTCTTGGGCTAACAACTTTCTCCACTCTCGAATGATCTATTCCAAGACGCAGTTGAAAAGGAGTGGGGATAGTCCATCTCCATGTCTTACGCCCATTTTGATTGTAAAGGGTACTGATATCTCACCAATAAATTTTATTTTTGATACTGTGTTAGTGAGAGTTTGCTTGATCAGCTTTCTTGATGTATCATCCACCCCAAACTCTTCCAAAATATTCATTTGTTACATTATGTCTACAGGATTATGCAGTTCGATACTGGCTTAGGAAGGGAGCCCGACGTGACCAACTGGTTGTTGGCATTCCATTCCATGGACATTCATTCACCTTGCAAGATGAAGCTAAAAATTCTCCAGGAGCCCCTGTGAAGGGCCTAGGAAAAGAAGGACCCTTTACCCAGGAGAAAGGTTTCTTGGCATACTTTGAAATATTGCAACTGCTTGAGGAAGGCCACTGGATGAAGGCAACTGATGATGTAGGCAGCCCCTACATGGTTAAAGGCAACCAGTGGATTGGCTATGAGGACCAGCGTAGTATTGCCACTAAGGTAAGTTCTACACACTACTTTCAAGTAATTTCATAGTATTACTATTAAGATAAGATCATTTCTTCATATGTCACTCATGGTCGCAAGAATATTTCATTTAGTATGCTTTCTTAAATCACCTTAAAGTGTTTGCTGATAAATAGTAGATGAATAAACATGAGGCTTGTTTAAAATTGTGCGTTATCTGACATACATCAGTCAGAAAACTTTTCTATAGGTCCTTACACATGTGTGTCACATGACAACATAAAATGCCTTTTTGTGTTACAGAAGATAAAAAAATTAAGAAAACTGTATCAGGTGTAAGGAGAAGTGGGTAGATGTAGACTGTGCTTGCTTCATCCTGTTTGTCTCATGTCTACCTCACCTGGATTTCTATTTACTTTAATTAGCATATATTTGATTTATGTCTATCTACATATCCATTTTTATTCCTTTTGTTCTTAGTCTTGGATAGTGAAATTTTCATAAGGCGAGCCTCTTGTCAGGCAATTTTAAGCCATCATCTGAAATTAAAATATCTCTGGCATTTCATATTATTAAATAATTCATTGTCTTGGTACATATTATTTCTGAACCTGTCAATTTTTCTACAAATATATTTGCTTGTGGTACTTCAAAAAGGAATCTTGGATTACAGAATTTCAGGAATAGTTCAGATATATTGTTATACTAAGTGATTGCTGTCTTGAAATGTAAGTTATAGTTTTTATAATGTAATGATAGTTTCCCACAAGATTTTTCAAGATCATAGTTTTCTCCCTTTGCACAAACAAGTTACTAATTTTACTGTTATTAAAACATGCAACAATTTATCTATTTGTGTAGAAAGTACTATGTCATATGATACTATGTTTATGAAAAATACATTTTCTTTTCAGGTCATGTATATCAAGAAAAATCTTCTCGGTGGAGCCATGGTGTGGGCACTTGACTTAGACGACTTTGA